>NW_019272034.1:673376-708476 GCF_002738345.1 Cucurbita maxima | reverse complement strand
CCCCCCCCCCCCCCCCACCATAAACCTCATACTAGTACTCTCACAGATTTCTACGCATGGTAAGTTACATGTTTGAATGATAAGGAACTCCAATCTTTGTTTGAGCACACTCCATAGAGAGAGTAAGAGATGCGAAGATCAAAATATGCAAGATTTGTTAGCTAAAAAAACAATAAACAAAAATAGTTCACAACTACAATTCCTTTGATCTTCTGCAACGAATAAAAGAGTAGTGATTGATCAATAACTGATGGGAAATGATTTCTTGGATTTTGAGTTTTCCCCAGAATCTCATGTTTCTCAGTAGAAAGATTTGATGAGCAGTCCAAGGCGTGGTATTCTTGGATTGCTTCCTCTTGCATATAGCATAAATTTACTTTTGGTAGAGGACTCTTTGATTCATCCGCCGGTTGGAAAAAAGGGCTGGTTTTGTGAATAGTTGGCCTATGTGCTTTGTTACAGGGTCTTTGGGGTAAGAGGTACCATAAATTTTTTAGGGGAATGAAGCATTCTAGGAAGGAAGTTTGATCATTTGTTAGGCTCCATTCCTTCCTTTGGCTTCGGTTGGTAAGAACTTGTGTAATTATCCAGTAGGTATTTATATGCCTCAATTGGAATCATTTTCTTTAATTTGGCTCCTTTTGTGTTGGTTTTTTTATGTCTCTGTCTTCAAGCTTGGTTTCAGTTGAAAAATAATTGCCTTCGGTATTGTTTTTTGTTATTATCTCAAGCATGTCTGCCGTATTGTGGCAGGTAAGGAAATCCATTTCATCACTACAGGCGGCAGGGTATGTTGCACTATAACATGAAAACTAATCTGGCACTTATGCCCCGCATTATTACATGCATCATTTAAAGGCCTCATATGATGAATATATTCTTCTCCTGTCTTAGACATCGGCCTTCGTACCTGAGTTGCAAAAGCTTACTGGAGCTGAACCGAAAAATCAAAATTCAAAGAGAAAAATCAACGAAGGCAAAAAAATGAATGATGAGGGTGTTGGTGAACTAGTGAGCAAGACAAAGAAAACTGCAGATACAACAGATACAAAGACAAAGTCAAAGCCTAAGGGTCCCTCTAAGAAGCCTTCAACCAAAAGAAAATCCAAAATCAATGAGGACGATGGCTCTGATGAAGAAGCTGAAAACGATGATGCCAGTGATGATGAAGACAACAGTCATGACATTGGAAAGACGAAAGCGGGAAAGAGGACGAACGTTGGGCGAATGCACAATGCTTCTGTATCGGAGAAGCCTTCGAAGCAAACAGTTCCTAGCAGTCGAAGTGGTAGGCAGAGGAAGAAAACAAAGTAAGTTCATGTCCTTGTTACCATATGTAGTGTTTTTTTTTGTTGATAATTATGAGACATATGCCTGCAGTTGGAACTTGCCTTCTTGTCATGACTGTTAATCCTAACCGTAGATGTGGACATGGCTTTTGTATCATCTGTTCTGTTCCCATCATTTTGAAGAATCTTGTAAGATTAGGAAAAGGCAAATTAATCCTTCGACTTGGTTCGCTCATTTCCTAAATGTTTTTAGTTCATTCATCTTTCGAAGCATATTTTAAACATATTAACTTTCTTTCGTTGGAAAGGGGAACGACATCTTCCTTATAAGAGTGTTGAAACCTCTCTCTACCAAACGTGTTTTAAAACCGTGAGGCTCACGACAATATGTAATGGGTCAAAGCGGACAATATCTGCTAGCGGTGAGCTGTTACAAATGGTATCAGAGCCAGACATTGGGTGGTGTGTCAGTGTTAACGCTAGGCCCCCAAGAGGGTAGATTATGAGATCTTACATCGGTTGGAGAGAGAAATGATGCATTACTTATAAGGGTATTGAAACCTCTTCCTAACAGATGTGTTTTAAAACTATGAGATTGATGGTGATATGTAACGGGCCAAAACGGATAATATCTACTAGCGGTAGGCTTGGACTATTACATATGTATTATGTCATATATGCTTGAAGGCCAACACATACATTAGGATAGTTTGGTAATATATTTAAACTTCAATCACACTTTTATTTTATAATTCGTGAGATTGAGTGTAATTATAAGGGCATTCTAGGTTCTGATAATGGTATAATTTCTTCTTTTTATCTTAAAATCGTTCAATATGGATTAATATTAATAAACTATATTTAAAAAATCAAAATAGTGTTTATTAGAATTAAATGGATAAAATAATATTTTTTTATTTATGCCTTTGAAAGCAAATTTTACAAAACAAAAAATAATATAATGCCTGTGTTTCAACCAGGAAACATGTAGACGACATGTCGTTCTGACAGGAAGAATCATAAAAAAGTGACGGCCCAAGCCCAAGCCCAAGCCCAATCCCAAAGCCCAATCCCAAGCCCTGTGAGTGCCTTCAGCGGAAAGGCCGATGTATCAGCTTTGACGCAACGAAGCTGTGCACCCACCATGACCGGCGATGACCCTTTTTCTTCGGACGAAGACGCCTTTGCGGCGAACCTGAACTTCGACATCTCCGTAAGCCATTTCGCACTCCATCTTTGTTCTTGAGCCTTTGTTTTACCGTGTGAGATTAGAATTCCTATCTTCTGTCGCTGTCATTGATAGGGATTTAAAGCTTCAATTTATCTTGTGAAATTTGTTATTCATTTCTCTAGAATGGCACATTAAGCAAATTGATTGGTTTCTCACTTCGAAACTTAAATAAATCCGATTAATTGTGGGTGAATTTTCTCTGTGGTTCTGAAATTTCAATTCAACTTTATATGTGGTGATGAGAAGATTCGTAAGCTACTATCATGAAGTGAAGAATTTATGGATGTGGAGTTCTTTTATAGCCTTCAATGACAGTTGATGTTCAGAACCTAACTCGTTTGGATATGTTTCATTTTTTGAGTTTTTCTCTAACCATGAGAACAACTTCTGTGTTCTTGATGAGTTGTCTTTATTTAGATAGAGGAAGGCTCTCAAAACAGTGGAGAATTTCTTGAGAAAGAAGGCAATAATCTTGAGAATGACTGTTAGTGAAATCCTGATGGACTAAACGTAATAGCAAAGAGAAACGTGGGGCGGTTCAACAATTGATGTAGAGGTTCGAACAATCAAGCTATATCGAAGCTGCTCTGCATTGGATGCAACGGACCATCTGGGCTTAAATTCAAATGAAGAATCCAAAACACATGTCCACAAGCCTAGGTGCCTGCTGCCCAAGAAAGGTGATGCACAAGTCATTCGGTTGGGAGCCCTCGAAGTTGATATCATGTTAAGAATCAATGATTAAATTAAGGGAATGACTTTGATACCATATTATGAATCACGACTCTCCACAACAATATAATATTGTCCACTTTGAGTATAAGGTCTCGTAGTTTTGCTTTGGGCTTCCCGAAAATGACTCATACCAATGGAGATGTATTCCTTGTTATAAACTCATGATCACTCCCTCCCAACAATCCTCCTAACACATTCACGATTTTTTTCATCGAGTCCAGCTTACTGATCCAAATGTTTTCTATCTGATGGATCTTTATGGAGACGGTCTTTGAGAAATGTTTTTTTGGATCAATTCCAGGTGTTGAGCTGCATGCATACAGATATTTCAAATCAAATTTTCTTTTAGTTCAACACATGTTTAAGAACAGGTTATGTACTAAATAGACCAAATTTTCGTTTACGGATGAAATTTATAATTTAACCTGAAAATATAAATACATGCTATAAAATTATTAAGCCTTATATTTTGGGTTTCATTCTATTTGAACATTTTACACTTCAATAAATCTTAATATTGGTTCATGTACTCGAAATTAATTAAATAGTAATTTTTTTTTTCAAGAAGAAAAAATACGCAATGTTTTCATATATCTAAAATTGAAATCTCATTTCCTGTTTCCAATAATTGATTAAAAAAAATAGAAAAAGAATTTTGTAGCGAGGGTTGAGCCGTATTTTGTAATGAAAAGGGTAATTTTGCAGTTTCTCTGAAAATAACTATATGAAACTGTGGCGTCAAAATTACAGAGGAACAAGAAGAAGAAGAAGAAGAAGAAGAAGAAGTAACAATGGCGCTACGAAGACGAGTTTCGGCTGTGGAGAAGCCAACAGATACGCAACGAGTTCGCTCCTCGAAAGTAAGGCTCTTTCTAGGTTTCTTTTTCTTTGGCTGAGTCGATGGAATCTGTGAATTACACTTTCAATCTCGTGTTATTTTACACTTTTTTTTTTTTCCCCTTTTACTCTTCTTATCGAAATGAAATTCAACTAAGCTGCGATTTGGATATAGAAGCCGAAATCCGGATCGGAACTTCCGAAATTCTGTGGATCCATACCTAACGACGAATGATTCCAACAATTGGAGTTTGTTCTTGTGAATCTTTTTCTTTACGTAGAAATAGTTGATTGTTTCATCTCGAGTAGATGGATGGAGTTTCTCTCAACACTGATCCTGTGGGCGATGAGGAGGCAGATTATTTTGAGATCGAAGGGGATTCTGTACTTGCAGATTATGTTGATCAAACTGGTATGTTTCAAGGAGAAAATCCCCTTCCTCCTGCTGTGGGTATGGAGTTTGAGTCTTATGAGGACGTGTACTACTTTTACAGTTGCTATGCAAAAGAACAGGGATTCGGAGTCCGAGTTAGTAACACTTGGTATAGGAAGAGTAAGGAAAGGTACAGAGGAAAACTTAGCTGTAGCAGTGCAGGCTTCAAGAAGAAAAGTGAAGCAAACCGACCGAGACCGGAAACAAGAACTGGCTGCCCAGCTATGATAAAATTTAGATTGATGGACACCAGAAGGTGGAGAATAATTGAAGTTGAGCTTGATCACAATCACTTAATCAACCCAACTAGTGGAAAGTTTTATAAATCTCATAAGAACTTGGGTGTTGGAACCAAAAGATTGTTGCAGTTAGATAGTGCTGAAGAAGTGCAAAAAGTTAGACTATTTCGAACGGTTGTAGTTGATGCTGATCACAATGAATTCTTGGATGTTGATGAAGGAGAATTTGGAAATAGTGTTGATGATTCCAATCAATTGAAATTTAACGAAGGTGATGCTGTAGCTGTTGAAGATTTTTTATGTCAAGCACAACTGACAGATTCAAATTTTTTCTATGTTGTGGATTTCAATGAGAAAGGATCTCTGATGAATTTGTTTTGGGTTTCTTCAAGGTCGAAGGCTGCGTATAATTATTTTGGTGATGTTGTGTACATTGACACATCATGTTTAGCAAACAAATATGAAGTCCCATTGGTCTCAATTATTGGAATAAACCATCATGGGCAGTCTGTATTATTTGGTTGTGGTTTACTTGCCATGGAGGCAGCGGAATCATATATATGGTTGTTTAGAGCATGGCTTACCTCTATTCTAGGACGACCTCCACAAGTAATCATTGCAGATCAATGTGTAGCGCTGCAAATTGCTCTTGCTGATGTCTTTCCCAGAGCCTCTCATTGCATTTCTTTATCTGATATTATGAGAAAAGTTCCACAGAAGCTAGGAAGCCTGCTCGAATACAAAGAAATCGAAACTGAAATCTGTAAAGCAGTTTACCACTCCTCAAAGCCAGAACAATTTGAGGCAGTCTGGGAGGGTATGATCCAGCAGCACATGCTTGGAGATCATAAATGGCTCCAAGCGATTTACGAGGATCGGAGACGGTGGGTTCCAGTTTTCGTGAAGGATGTGTTCTTGGCTGGAGTGATGTCAATACAATCCAGTGATACAGTTTCATGTTTCTTTCAAGAATATTTGGGTGTGCATACTTCTTTAAGAGAATTCCTTGAGAAGTATGATCGAGCTTTACAATCACATTATCAGCTTGAAGCTTTGGCTGATGCAGATTCAAAAAGTTCGAGTTTCATGCTTAGATCAAGTTGCTATTTTGAACTGCAGATTAGTAAATTGTATACCAATGAGATACTCAAAAAGTTTGAGAGGGAGGTGGAGGGAATGTATTCTTCTTTTAGCACCAGAAAGTTGAATGCTGAGGGGTCACTTGTGAGATATATTGTGAAGGAACATGTGGAAATGGAGGGAAGTAGGAGGGATGCAAGAGATTTTGAAGTCTTATATAATGAATCTGAGATGGAGGTCCAGTGCAATTGTGGCCTGTTCAACTCGAAAGGATATTTATGCAGACATACATTATCCGTTCTCAACCAGAACGGTATCGAGGAAATCCCGCCTCAGTATATCCTTCCACGATGGAGAAAAGATGTGAAAAGAAGTTACGTTCTCAACTATAGTTGCAGTGGTATTGATATTAACAGCCAAATTCACAGGTATGACAACTTATACAGATCCATTGTGCAAGTCATTGAAGAAGGGAGAAAATCGAAAGAGCAATACAATATCGCAATACAGGGAATCAATGATATACTGAGCAAGCTTCGTCTTGGAACAAATCCTTCCAGTTAGTTTGGAGAAGTAAGGCTATGGAAATGCGGGAGAGACATTAGAGCAGAGTATTAATGTACTTTGGGACTGGTTTTGTTTTTGTCCATATACTTTTAAATATTCAAATTTAATAGCAGCTATATGAACCGTAGTATTATTTAAACTTTGGACCATTTGATAAAAAAATATATATGTGCAAACTAATTGAATCTTAGGTAGACAAGATAAGATTTGAAAACTATTTTATTACAATTAAAAAGATAAATAAAGATAACTTATAATCTTGATTTCTTAAAACAAAAAAAGAAGGAAAAAAAAGTAAAATTTGAAGTTTGACAAATGCTCTGAAAAACTATGAACTCTCTCTATTCATTAGTTGTAGAAGAATAAAATATCTATTCCATTTCAAAAATCTTCCACTGGCTGTGCAACATAGAAGCCATATGTTGCAAGTGAATGTGAGGCTATATTAACAAAAAAAAAATTATATATATGAAAGTAAATCAGAAAGTAAGGATGCTACTCAATTCCTGTTTATCCCAAAAAATCATTTATCTAAATAAAAAATCTAAATCTAAACTCCAAGAACCTAAATCTCCCTTTTCAAAATGGCATCAGACATCTCGGTAGATGGGGATGGGGATAGTAATGATCCATACCGTAACCAATCTCTGGTGCAAATGAGGGCCTCGAGTATTGCCGGTGGCAATGACCTTCGATAGCTATCAATTCTTTGGATTTCAGTGTCGAAAACTGAGTCATGAGGAACGGTCGACACAGGCATGGACAAGATATCATAGGCCATTTTCGACAGCGTAGGATACCGATATCTGTTTAGTCTCCACCAACTCAAAACGTCGAACTCTTGTGATTTGGGAAATAAGTCCTCCTCCAAATAACGATCTAACTCCGATTTTGTTTGCTCGTTTTCAGAGATCTCAGAGATATATACATCAAAATCTGAGAGCCCATCACCTGTTGTAAGATATATTTCTCCCTGATGTTCTTCCTGATGTGTCTCGTTTATGGAGATATCGATATTCCCGTCTTCTCCAAAGGACTCTGATAGAGTAAGTGTTTCCATGGTGTACTGGAGGAAAAGATCACGGAGACCATAGTCAACAATCCTGGTCCAATCCTCTTCATTCTGAACAAACACTTTGGAGAAGATAAATTTAACAAGCTTCAATTTGTACCTTGGATCCATCACCACTGCCATTGCTAAAATTAAGCAACTATCGTTCCAATATTTATCAAACTTATCTTTCAAAGGCTTTGTCATGTCACGAACAAGTGGATCCTGGCTCATGCTTGCATTAGTAAGCTCTGTTTGAATTTTTGATACTTCTGGGAAGAACACATTTGCAGTTGGATAACAGGGTGAAGTTAAGATGTTAGCCACATCGAAAAAGTACTTCAAATATGTGCAAAGAGCTTCTGCAACCTTCCAATCATCTGTTGATATAATTAGTTCATTACTAGGATCAGAATCATTACTAGGATCAGATTCTTCCAAGTACGAAAAGACTTCTTTCAACTCACAGGCTGCTGTCAACATATGAAACGTTGTGTCCCATTTGGTTTGATTATCAATTGAAAGCTCCTTAGTGCAGGGTACTTGAAGTTGGCCCTTCAACTCAAGGAACTTCTCCTCTCGGACAAAGGAGGTTTTCACATACTTCACGCTTTCACGAATCTTCCATACAACTTCACTCATTGACGACAGTGCACTCTGTGCAAGCTGACAAAGAACCTGAGCTAAGCAATTCCCTAACAATAACTGACCATTAAGGAAATTTGGGTCATTAGCAACTAAGAAAGTTCTAAAATTCCTAGCAAGGGTATCACTTAAAAAGGACTGATCAACTGTGAAGGCAAAGACGCGTCCATCCAATCGCCAATTGGACACGCAAGTGAGGACGGCCAGATTTAGAGCATCATCCTTAAGAGAGGGTATTCTAACAACATTTAGCATCAGACAATGTGAGTTCCAATTATTGTCAATGAAATGTCCTTTCAAGAAGACATAGCAAGTGGTGTCACTCGAAATCCAAACATCTAATGATAAACTTATTCGACTGGGAATTCCACACACAAAATTCAAGAGGCTTTCTTTTTCTCTAAGGTATATGGATGTACATTCTTCTTGTACTGTAGCGTAGCTCATCATGTTGAACTGTGGTTGAAGGCTTCGGACAAAATCAATAAAACCCGCCTGCTCTACCATGTCAAGTGGATACTCATGCATAATAATCATTATGGCAATATCATGGTTACAGCGATTCTGATCAAAGGGAATACTCACAAATGTAGGAGTTGCTCTATAGCGTTTTCTAGGTGGATTGGCAGCATTCCCATTAGTGAAGGTTGTAGGAGCACAATTAGACTGATTTCGCTCACGGCTTACAGGGCAAATTCCCAAAGCAATGTGACGCTTTAAATGGCTGGTGCCTGCTAACTTTGAACCAGTAATGTAAGCAAAAGATTTATTGCACTGGTTACAATAGGCTCTGATACATCCATCTTCAACCGTTTGAACAGTGAAATAATCCCAAACAATAGATTTCTTCCTTCTACGCTTATTTGGCTTGTCAACAAGTGTTAAAGGAAGATCCGGTGTCATCGAAGTTGTAACACTGCAAGAAAAACAAAAAGTTTACACTACAAATTCATCATACACAACGTTCTTTATAACTTATCCTCTGTAAACATGCATACGTATGCCATAATTTAGACGTACAAATTCACTCTAGATTATAAAAAGAAGTAAAAACCCCAATGCACATAATGCAACAGCAATCAGAAGAAAGAAAGAAAGAAAGAAAGAAAAACAGATAAGAACCCCCACCCAACCAGTGCCCTGGTTTTAGTCACCCAATTCAAGGAAACAAATTCGAACTTTTTCCTGTTTTCTCTAAGCCCAAAACACGAAAGTCCATCCCACGAACATAGTCGACGTCAAGCAACAAAGACTGTTTAATAATTAACCGAACTCGAAGACTCACAGTCACAAATTTCAATGCAAGCACCAACTCCGATGACTCGACAAAACGCCGATAAACCCCAAACAGAGAAAACAACAAAACCAAACCTCCCCGAAAAACTTCGTTGAATCAATTACCTTCAATAACACTCTCTAAAAAAGCGGAAAACAAGAAAAAGAAAGAAAGAAAGAAAACATACCAAGACTGATGAATTTGGTTATCAATTTCCCCGTCATGCAACTCCATCACAGAAAACCAGAAAAGAACTTCCGTTTGCTGTGTTCTTCCAGGCTTCGAAAAAGTTAGAAAAACACGAAGTTGCAGAAAGTTTGAAAAGTTGGCGCAACGTCTGTCGAAGACGAAGCAGTCTAATGGGCTTTTGGGTTCAATGTTCAGAGCTTCATAAACCCTAAAGTGGACCAAAGGAAACAAAGGATTAAACAAAAAGGAAGGAAAGAAGGAACTCTAGGGCGAATTGGACCGGGCGTGGGCTATTTATAGGTTTATTTCAAAGACTAAATCTCTGTGGTCAAGTTTTTAGCCCACCTCCAATTATTTAATCTCAACCGTCCATTTTTACCTTTTTATTGTTCTGAATTTAAAGATTATAGGAGCTTTAGTAAAGTATTAGGTTAAAGTATTAAAAAAAATCTCTTCCAATTTTTTATTTGTACGAATCTTAAAATTTTAAAAAAATTTAAAAATATTTGAATTAAAAATTTATTAGAATATTAAATCCACTGCAGATACACTATGTCGCACATGTTTAGATTTAATTTAATAAATTTAAAATTTAAAAATATTTGAAGTAAAAATTTATTAGAATATTAAATCCCAGATACACTAGGTCTGCACATGTTTAAATTTAATTTAATAAAAGAGATCTCGTCAAATAAATATATATATATATATATATATATAAAGATTATAAATATAATATTGTATTAAATAAAAAAATCTCAATTAATCACTTTAAATTTATTTTTTGAATAATCGAACGTGTAAGTTCAAAAATGATATTCTAGATTATTATTTTTTTCTTGGATTTGCAATTTTCACAAGAACAAGAAAGGCATCACAAACTCCTTCCCAAAATTTGAAGCTTCCAAATAAACCAAATGGAAGAAACAATAAGATCGTTCGGGAAGAAATCAGGAAAATTTGAAGTTTGACAAATACACTACAAAATGTTAAACTCTATTTATTAGTTGACATAGAAGCATAAAACATCCTTATTCCATTCTAAACATTTTAAACATCTTCAACAAAGTACAAGTGGGTGATGATTAAGGGGAAGGTGAAATTCCTGAGTCGAAAAAAGGGTAAAAATAATTAGCTCGAACCGTCGCAAGTGAAACCATGCTAGAGAACAAGTGTATACATATTTGTCCAATGGCTTAATCAATCCAGAGAAAGAGTCGTCGTCGTCGTCTTCTTCGTCTTTCACGTAGAATATCAGTCGGTATTATGCTGCAACACAAGACCCACCCAATTGCTGGAGTAAAAGATAGAACTCAAACCAACTTCGAAACAAAGCTCTACTTGTCTCCACCTCCAAACATCCCCATCATATCTTTATTGGAACCCATTTGCTTCATCAAGCTCTGTAAGCCACCCATCCCGCCAATTTGCTTCAAAATCTGGGGTGGAAGGACCTTACTCATGTGCTGTGCATTCATGTTTCGAGATAGAGCGCTCATTTCGCCCTTCTTTGGGATCTTCAGCCCTTTCATCTTGCTCCATACCTTGGCGAGGCGTTTGTACTCTTCCATCATTTCCATTACTTCCTGAATGCGGCGACCTGAACCTCGTGCTATTCGCATCATTCTTGACTCGTTCATGAGCTTCGGGTTTGAGCTATCCAATTCTGTCAAAATAATAAATCCATGTATCAGTCTCACAATCATCAAATTCAGTAGACACCGAGGTAGCAAGAAAAAGATAGGCAGAGCATATGGATAGTTTTTGCTTTCCTTCATCAGTCATTGAGTCCATCATTGTCATGTAGCGTTTTAGTTTCGCTTGGCTTTCCTTTTCACGCCCTTTTGGCATCAATTCAGCACTAAATCCAGGAAGCATTGAAAACACCTAAACAGACCATTTCTTAGAATAATGCTTATGTCTGTTTCAAGAAGTCATTGATGTAAAGAAAGACTGCAATCAAAGAATTAAAAACTTGACCCCCCCAATCAGCGTATAGCAAGTATTTAGAGCAGAAGTTCTAATTCCATGTAAACACACATTATCTCAATTATTTATAACACGAAATTGGCTAGAAAGAACTTGTATTTGCTAGGACAGTTGCAGATCTGTGAATAAAAATGTGAAGCAAAGCATATTCTAAACTTGCTTAAGCGATTTTACGATGCAACTCTGCGTTCCTCTATAAAGTATCTATTGCAAGAACCAGGCCGTATTTCCAAGATTTATGTCGATATCATTAACCTTAGTAGTGCAAAGTTTAGAACCTGAGGAACAGTTTTTACTATGATGAACCACTAAGTGACACTACTACTCACAAATCTCCCTCAGAACTTAAAAGGTTAACCTACTTTTTTTTTTTCCAAATGTATGGGAGAAGCACATAACAAGATTAATGGTATATTATATCATGTCAGAATAATACCTGGCTAATTGGACCCATCTTAAGCAAGTTCTGAAACTGCTCGTACATAATTCTCAAAGTAAAATTTCCTTCGGAAAGCTTTTGTAAAAGCTCTGGTTGCTGATCCATTGGCACGACTTCATGAATTTTATCCATGAATCCAGACCAGTCTCCCATGCCTAAAGAAATAAAACAATCACTTAATGAACAGAAAAAATGAAATAACTGAAGCCAACAAGTTCAGATTCAATAGATAAAGCACCTAGGAGACGGCTGACAAATGGTTTAACATCAAAAACTTCAAACTCATCCATGTGTTCTCCAGTTCCAATGAAAATGACTGGACTCTTTGTTGCTGCAACACTGCAACCATACGTAGAAAACAAAAAAATTTAGCTCAATGATTCACCATTCATCTATACATCTTTCATACGTACAAATATTAAAATAGAATGCATACAGTGAATCCCAGAAAAAGATAACAATTGTGTAACAAACTTCGACACAATATCCTCCTAGCATCAATTGGACTAAGCTATTTAACGTGACCAGGCACTTGATCAAACAATGAATCTGATGAATATCTACAGATATGTTCCATAAGGCTCACAAACTACAAAGAAAAATAAAGCTTTGGCAAAACAATCGGCATGGATTTTCCAACTTTCATTATGGTTTTTCATCCCAAAAAAAAGCAGGAATAAACAGCTTTGAAAACTTACGCACTAAGAGCACCACCTCCCTTTGCGTGACCATCCATTTTAGTCACAATCACAGCACCAACTGCAACACTTTGTTTGAATGCTTGAGCTTGGTCAAATGCTGCCTGACCAATACTGCTATCCATAACAAATATAACAAGATCTGGTTTCTGGACAAGGCAAAGAACAGTCAGGAATTTCAACAAGATAATCAAATGGCCAACAAAAGAATAAGTACAAGAAAATTACCGTTGCTTCAGAAACTTGCCGCATTTCTTCAAAAAGAGCAGCTTCTTGTTTGTGACGCCCACTGGTATCAACAATTATGAGATCACAATTTTCTTTCTTGAATCTCTCCACACCTTCCTCCGCAATTTTTACAGGATCTGATTCCATGTAACTACAAAATAGGGAAACAAAGAATAATGGATATACTGAATGACATCTTGATGAATAAATCGAGCACACTCCAGAAACAAAGAAAACTTCAACTATAAAAGTAAAAACTAAAAGGAAAGGGAAAAGGAAAAGGAAAAAAAAAAGAGAGCGAACACACACACACATGTATATACATATTTATGTTCCAGGATATACTGGAACCATAAACTCTAAACATATCTCCTTCCATACCTCACCCACCACCAATACCAACCAAATTACAAAAACGCTAGAAGAAAGAAAGCAAAGATGTCGAATACTATCAAACACAATGATCAATACATGCAAGAAAGTAGTTTGCTCTTAGCAAGAAAAGTTCTAAAGAGGATAACACACTAAGTTATTAATTTGGTAAAACCACCCCCTCACATATAGTACTATTCTTTTCATAAAACCGTGCTTCCATAATCATAGATATGCACAGACGAGTCAACTCAATAATATATAGGTACCATACCTTCCATAAAAGGGAATCTTTGCTTTGGTTGCATTCTGCTTCAATTGATCAAAAGCACCAGCTCTGAATGTATCTGCACACACCAAGGCAGGCTTCCAGCCTTTCTTCTGATGATAATATGCATACTTTGTGCATGTTGTGGTCTTCCCAGACCCTGTATTTTAGAAAATAAAAAAAGTATGGGGTAACCAATTACATGTAGAAAAAAGTGAAAAGGGTAAAAAGAAAAATATGGATTTCACAAATCAAACAATTATAGTTCAACAAGAATGAATTATAAGAGAAATCCTTATTCTAAACGAACATTTAACTACAAATCTTTCAGATGCTGCTACATCGTGAATAAAACAGCTCCCAGATGGTAGCTTTAGATTTCATCTCGTCAAACTCAAATAGTGACGAATGATGATAACAGCAACTAACCCACATAAGTCTGAATGTCCAAACGCCACATTTAAGTGGATCAATAAATGAATACTGAAGAAAACAATCTTACAGCCGACATACCTTGCAAACCAACAAACATGATAACACTAGTTTTTCCTTTCTTTGGCGTAAAAGATGGCTTCCCAGGATCAAGCATTTTGCACAATTCATTAAATACAGCCTACATATGGAGAAAAGAAAACCTCTTAAAATGCAGCTTACCAATAAATAGTATACAATAGGTAATTTTTAAAATAGGTGAGTGAAGAGACCAACAAAACGAGTAAAGTTGTTCAGCATGGTTTTATTATCAAAAGTAGTCGTAAAAATGATGAGGGATATATCATCTTCAAATGTTGATCATTGGGAGTTAGCCTTGGTTAGCTGTAAACATCAGTTACTCTGTAAAAAAGGGTTTGGGAGTGTTGCAATCACCTTCTTTGTCCATTTCAGTTTTTCTTTTACTACCTCCAACTAGTCTCCTCTTTAATCAAAAAGTCACACTCTTGAGGTTAACCCTCTCTTTCAAAACAAGAATCCCGCAGAACAATGATGCCCACGGAAGTACTAACCCACCCAGTTATCTCTACCACAGCATACTTCGAAAATTTGGAAAGCCGAACAAAAATTGCTATAGCAACGTTAAAGTACACAAATCCTAAGACATGTCATATTTATAAACTTCGACACATAGAAACAGTTAAAATTAAGTGTACTCAGAAAGATTTTTCGTTTCCCATAGATTCTCGTAGTACATAATCAAATATATGGACAATTTCGAAAGTCATTGAGCACTAAGATACAGCAGCAGCAACAGCCAAAAAAAAAAAAAAAAAAAAAAAAAAAATTTAAATNAAAAAAAAAAAAAAAAAAAAAAAAAAAAAAAAAAAAAAAAAAAAAAAAAAAAAAAAAAAAAAAAAAAAAAAAAAAAAAAAAAAAAAAAAAAAAAACTAGTCTTAAATTCAGCTACAACTCTTGCGATCAACTTTAGTTTCATAAAACGCTAAATCATAAAAACAAAACAAAAAAAATCATTGGCCATGACGAGAAGATGGAAAATAAAAACGACACATACTTGTTGAATGATCTTGCGCTTATTATGACCGGCGGCGAGGTCATCCAGATTGACAATTTTCTTGATATTGGTCTGCATGTCACGGACAAGCTTGAATTGGACATCGGATTGAAGAAGAGCACGGGTGATCTCGTTGAGACATTCGTTCAAAACCTTCTCGTCAATGACCGTCGCATTGCTCATCTGCTGGAGGGCACGGGAGATGCTCCCTCCAAGCTGTGCTAAAACCATCTTGGCCGATTGTTCGAAATCTGAATTCGAGTTGTTGATTGATTGAGCGAGCTTTTGGAGCAGGGTTCCGATTTGAGGGTTTCAGAGAATTTACGACGTCCTTCTCCGCCTTTCAGAGGCCGATTCGGAGTAGTAAAAATGAAAAATACGATTGTCGACCAAATGCCTATTATTATAGTATGCGCCTGCCCGTAGAGGATCCTCGGTTTATTTACTTGAATTTCAGTTTTGTTTTTCCTTTTTTTGTTGGGTCTAAATAGTACAGATTTTTGTTCTAAAAATAGTATTTATATAATTAAAGAGTAATCATATGAAAATTCAGAGTCGTCGGTTTAGTATCTAACCTTTTTGGTTTGTGTCTACTTATGCGTCTAATAGATTGATTCTCAAGGTTTAAATGAACACGAAGCACCATAGAATGAACACGATACATAGATGAATCACAATATTTCAACAAAATCCCAAGTCAAAATCATTTTTGTTTAATAATACCTTGAAAAGCTACAAATGAATATTGTGAGTCTGCAAATGTAACTCTAACCATTATCATTATAACAAGTGAGACATACAAAAACTTGGCTTGAAGAAAGTAGAGAACACCCACTCTGAGCACAATGTCACCACTGGAAGATGCCTCAAGAAAACATCTCCAGAAAATGGCCAAATAATGTCTTTGAGCCATTATTGGATAGCAGTAAAATCATCTACAGCCGATGAGGTCGAACGAGAACTCGTAAACATTGTTCGCTTTCAACCGAGCCAAATTTTACATGTGGGGCTAAAAGTTATCTTTCAGCCATTTTAGAGCTCCATTCGCTACAGACCTGCAAGTTCCACATGCTTATAAGTAGAGGCAACAGCAAGCTATCACTTTGACACAAGTCTTTGTAAAACTTAAGTTTATGGTGCATTCAAAATCATTAATCATGAACACATGATTCCAGAATGTTCAATCAACTCGGACCTTCAAAGTAAACAAGAAAAGAAACAGTTTTTGAGAACTCATAATCCAAACATAACTTCAAATTTTATACTGCGAGGTTTTAATCCTTCCACCCTACGTGTTGTTAATCCCCAGAATATGATAGTTTAAAGAGACGAGACCAGCAATTAGCGATATATTTGCAAAAGCGATGGAAAAAGTAGGTGAGGCGAGGCGAGCAGTTAATCTTCACACCATGCAGTAGCAACACGTCATTTTGGATCTTCTGTTAAAGACTCGAACATCCAAAATGTCTACCAATAATCTAATTGGAATGGAATGAATTCAGAATTTACTTTCCTATGTCCATTCCCACCAAACACACCCCAAAACGAAACGGGGCAATTGAAAGCACGTAAAAGAGAGAGTACCCGGCAAAATCTTGTACTTTCTTCCATAGATCATTCGAGTCCCCATCATCAGTACTATTGGCAACTGTTTTGACCTCATCTTCTGTACTTATACCTGTAAATGCAAACACTTCTAAGAATTCCACTATTGAAAAGTGTGGATGAAAATGTTATATGTAGTTCTATTAGGAGATTAGGAAAACTTGCAGGAAAGATCTGTCAATATAGCTTACTAGTTGGTTGTGGTTGTGGTTGTGGTTGGGGTTTTGGGCGAGTTCTGAAACGACTCCCAGTCCCAGAAGCGTTGTTCAATGAAGCTAGCTCTTCAAGCAATTCTCGCTCTTTTTCACTGTAAACAAAAATATACATTGTTAATACTTACCAAAAGATGAAGAAAAAGGAGAATCTAGAATGAATACACTTTTACCTGATACGATTTGGTATGGTTACTTTGATTGTGAATAAGTGATCGCCTCGAATCGATGGCTTATTCAGTTTTGGAACACCTTTCTTTGCAAGAACAAGAACATCACCAGGCTGAGTACCAGGTGGAATTTGTAGATCAGCCATTCCTTCAACAGTCTTTACCTGTATATCTCATATAAAAAGATTAAACCATATAGCAAAGCAAATTCAACAAAATGCATACATCATTTGTTAATGAAGAATAAAGAGGTAAGTAAAAGTCCACCTTGACAACAGATCCCATAATGGCATCCAGATAACTGATAGCAACTGTTGAGTAAAGATTGATGCCATCTCTTTGAATTCCAGGTATTTCTTCTACATCAAGATACACAAATAAATCTCCTGGAGGTCCCCTGGCAAACAAAAAAGCTACCTGGCTTACTTGTTTGAAGTACTAACGAGAACTTAAGAATAAAACCTGGAAAGAAAGCTGGGCCATTTTCATTCACAAAATAAAGGAATCTCAAAGCCAATATAACATTGCAAGGACACGTGTTCGACAGATTAGTGCCTCGCAAGGTTATGAATCAGAAACATCACCCTAAAATATTATAATCAGAAGTAAAAAACTTGAGCTCATACCCTTTGGGTCCAGCATCACCTTCTCCTGCAACTCTTAGGATACTGCCTGCAGTAACTCCAGGAGGAATTTTAACCTTGATGACTTTCTTAATGCGGATGCGTCCTTCACCAGAACACTTCCGACAGAATTCAGATATGACCTCACCATTGCCACCACAATTTGGACATACAGAAACCTGACATAAGTATTGGACCAAACCGATCGGATTTAAACAAATACAAAACTATCTCAGATAGCAAACAGTAGATAAGCATTCCAACCAAACCAAATGAATTTTCAAACTTCGGTCAGCTACAAAGTTAGGGAAGGCAAAAGTCAAGTTTGAAAGCAACAGTGATGCCAATACCTGAGAAAACAAGCCGAAAGGTGTTTGCTCGGTTCTCATAACTTGACCTCTCCCTCCACATGTTGAGCATATCCTCATTTTGGAGCCTACCTTTGAACCAGTACCCAAGCAGACTTCACATGTTTCCAGATGGGACAGATCAAATTCTTTCTCTGATCCAAATATGGCTTCCGAAAATCCTAAATTGATGTCATAACTGGACTTGCAGTCATTTAATGTGAATTTAATGAGTTAAAGTTGAAAAAAGAACTACAAGGAAATAATATTCTACTGATTGAAGACAGCCCGATAAAATACGTAATCAATTGAAGTACTTGTTATTCTAGTCACCTATTTGTTAAAATTCTTTATTTTTTTAATATTCGGGAGTGTTTGGACCAGCTTGCGCACCCTTCGATGATTCTCCCAAGACAACTATATAACCCTACCATGACTTGAACTCATTCTCTCTAAGTCATTTATTATTGACATGGCTCTTATTGACCTCTATGCCAACCCATTGTGCTAGAATTTTTTAGTTGAAAATAGAGAAATTACGATATAAAAAATCAATGCCTGATGCTCTCAAAGTAGAAAAAGCCCAATCAAAGGCATTTGTAAGAGTGGCTTGCAATGCCTCACCTATTGCCACGGGCAAACTTAACTGCGTCTCTATAAACCTATGTCCACTTAGTACTAATATCATTTAATTAACTACATAACTTTAAGCAAGAGGAAGATCAAGTGACAATGCACACCAACAAGTACTGTAGAAAATGAGGATTTCCTGAAAAATTTATAAAACTAACAGGTCGCCTTCTAGATCTTATGGAGGTAGGAAATGTGTGGGGGAAAGAGGAAAATCAGGTTATAGCATGTCTTGTAAATTTTTCTCAAATCAACAAAATAAGTAAAGGTTTTCCTCAGCATGACGAACTGTAATGTCATAAACATAGGCACATTGTAACAGCCCAAGCCCACCGCTAGCAGATATTGTCCTCTTTGGGCTTTCCCTTTCGGGCTTCCTCTCAAGGTTTTAAAACTCATCTAATAGAAAGAGGTTTCCATACCCTTATAAGGAATATTTCGTTCCCCTCTCCTACCGATATGGGATCTCACAGTCTACCTCCATTCGGGGTCCAACGTCCTCGCTAGCACACCATCCGGTGCCTAGCTCTGATACCATTTGTAACAGCCCAAGCTCCCTACTGGCAGATATTGTCCTCTTTGGGCTTTCCCTTCCGAGCTTCTTCTCAAAGTTTTAAAACGCGTTTACTATAGAGAGATTTCCACATCCTTATAAGAAATGCTTCGTTCCCCTCTCCACACGTCTACTTAAAATTTGTTAACAAATACTCCAATAGAAAATTTGTAACACATATAATGAACATGAAATGCTTAAAATTGATAGACAAATACTCCAATAGAAAATTTGTAACACAAAACAAACATGGAAATCAGCGAAGGTACAAGTAAGATTCCCTTAATTGAATCTAACAAACACAGGCATTGAAGGAAATATCACCCTGCTCCAAAAATAGTAGCAAAAAAATCATATTTTTCAAGCACTTATCATACTGTGACTCACCGTATGTCTTCACCCTTAGTAACAGTACTGCTTCGGCGTGTGCGGAACCCAGTTGGATCCATACCGCCAAATCCTCCCATGCTTGGTCCAAAGAATGTCTCAAATAAATCAAAGGGATTAGTCTGCAACAACAATATATTGTATAAGCCCCAATATTTCTTGACGTAAAAATGCATCAAGCAGGAAGCACATTTCTCTAGCAAATTAGAGACGACGTCAAATATCAACGAACCGTATAAGCACTAGATCCCCCTACTGTACTCTTCACTCCAGCTTCACCATATTGATCATACAAAGCCCGCTTCTTATCATCTGAAAGAACCTGACAGCATTGTACTTGCGATTCAAAGGACAATATTATAAGTGGGAAAATCAAAAGGGTAAAGTGTTTCATCAGCAATCAATAATATCATAAAGTGAAGAAACCAACTTTTGAAATGATAAATTTGGAAACCGATTGCAAATATAGATAGTGTTGAGGATTGTTGGGAGGGTGTCCCACATTGGCTAATTTAGGGAATGATCATGGGTTTATAAGTAAGGAATACATCTCCATTGGTATGAGGCCTTTTGGAGAAGCCCAAAGCAAAGCCATGAGAGCTTATGCTTAAAGTGGACAATATCATACAATTGTGAAGAGTCGATAGTTGATAAGAACACACCATAGATTTAAATATTGCCAAAGAAGACAGGAAGAATACACATTTAAGATATATTTGCAACTTGAAATGGAAGCTCTGAAAACATACACCCACATGCACTATGATTAAATCTTTTTCCTCAACCATACCTCGTAAGCAGCACTGATCTCTTTGAACTTCTCAGTTGCTCCAGGTTCTTTATTCACATCAGGGTGATACTTGAGAGAAAAGAGAGAGAATAAAAAGAGTCATGTTGGCAAGCCGAAGATTTACAAACCAAACCACTCCACAATGAAGCTTACAAAAACTCAGCTCAATCTGTATATTTCACAGCCCATATTCTAGAGAAAACATTTAGAAAAGATGAAGCATTACGATCATCAGCTATAATTAACAGTATTGTAGTAGATTCAAATTATCAGTGATTGGCGATGCTCGAAGAGGTTCAAAGATGACATTGAGAGTTTAAACAAACAGTACCCATTTTCCCACAAATTTATTCCCGTATAGATAAAATTCTCAACAACTAACCTCCCAGCTTCATCGCGATTACCAAATTACACCCAAAAAAACTTGAACAAATTTCGTACCTGACGGGCTAATTTTCGATAAGCGGCCTTAATTTCCTTGCTATTAGCAGACTTGGGGATCCCGAGAGTTGCATAATAATCCCCGGAAGCACAAACAACAACTCCCATGCCTCGTCTGGAAGAGGCCCTTTTATTAAATTGGGAATTGGGAGAAGAAGGAGAAGAATTAGATGAATAAAAATGCACATTAAGGAAGTTCCTGTGGAACTTGAGATGGGTTCCGCCATGGAAGAAGGAAGATGATGAAGCGGAAGAAGAAGAAGCAGAGAAACGCTCGGAAGGGGGAAAGGTGAGGGGAGAAGGAAGGAGGGAAAGAGACGAAGCGGCCATTAGAGCCTGTAGATAAGAAATGGGTATGATGGGAGTGTTAAACTGAGGAGATGAATGCGATTGTTCACCGTTTTGGTGGGAAATTTACGCTGGCTTTTGAGACTGTGGGCAAGAAGAAGAAGAAGAAGAAGAAGAAGAGGATCGAAAGATGTGGTGTGATTTTTCTTGTTACACGTAATGCCACAGTTTTAATTGTGTTCATGTTGTTTTTATGAAATTTTAGGTCTTTTTCTTTCTTCCATTTTTTTAATATATTTCAAAGATATATATATTTTAAGTCATAATTTAACAACTTGACATATATATATATTTATTTTGGCTCCATTTAATTATAAAAAATATATATATATATAAATCCCAACCCAAATTTAGATTAGTTTTTTACCCCGAATTACAAAGTTTCAACACCTTGCACTGAGAAATTTGTGAACAGTAAATAAATAGAAACAATGTTTGTACTTACTTTCTGAAAAGATATATTTTTTACTATTAACTTGTTAACAATTTATCCATTTAGGCAACAAATCTTTTACCCGAACGTAAAGATTCAATCCTTGCTCGAGGAATTCATGAATAAATAAATAGAAGCAATGTCTATAGTAATAAATAAATAAAAATTTATCATTCACAAACAAAACCTAACTGTCATCATTCACGAACAAAATCTAACCGTTATTATTCACGAACGAAACCTAACCATCATTATTCACGAACGAAACCTAACCGTCATTATTCATTTGCAAACGATCCAAAAGTACAATTACGTCAACTTGTAATTTAAGAGCATAAACTTGGCAATAATTTGATATTCCACCACCAACAATCATCAAATTGAACAAAGGCTTTATTGAAAAGCATGGGGAAACAAATAGAAGTTCCACAACAGAGCTGCGGTGGCAGTCACCATTCCAGGAAGAAATATGATCAAACTCAAATACAGAAACAAACACACACTGGTCTGCAATACCTCTATTCATAGGATGCTCCATTCCTCCCTGCTCTCCCCTTCCCTCATCTCTCATTCACGCTCTCTGCTACTACCTTTCTGCAACCAACAATTTTGATCTTTACACTGCTTTTTGCTAGAAGACATCGGGATGGAAGCGTCCGGGAATCGAGCTGCTTTGTTGAGCCTGCTTCAAATGCATTGTCAATGCATAATTGTTTACCTGTAACAACAAAAGCAACGAAGTTCATTTCCAACCGGTTAGAAAAAGTAGCATGATCATGAACATGAACATGTTTAAGAACTTTAAAAAGGTCTGCAAAAATACTAGGGAAGACAATTGAAAAGGTTGTGCAGTTTATTCTGACCTCTAGCGTTCTCAGCTGCTCCTGATATTGAGATACCAACTGTTTAAGGTGTTGCAACTCTAGGTTCTTATCCTCAAATTCCTTCTGACGTTCATGTTGTATGGCAACTGCTCGCTTAAGAATTGTATTTTCTCGTAGTAGTACTTCAATTTGTTCCTTCAGTTGCGTGTTTTCCTGAGTAACAGTGGAAAAACATAAGTTTATAGCAATAGAATGTTTGACAAGTGAATGAGCCTCAACCAAATCTAACTGCTTTCAAATGCTCCAAAAGCCTACCAGTATTCCAAATTTATTCCCCAAGGATATGGAAAGCTTATTGGAGTTGTGAGGATTACGATTGACGTACCTTGTGGAAATTTTGTGCTGCATCAGCACCAGCACGTGCACTAATCGAGCTCTCTAAAGCCTCTAATGCTCTAGCTGCACGAGTCCTAGCATCCTCTACACTAGTAGCACTCATCATTTCCCTTACAAACAAGTCAACCCATTCCCTACCATCAAGAGAAACACGGCTTGGTGCTGACAAATTCTCTGAAGCAGCAGGCTCCCCATTGTCAGCAAATGAACCTACAAATTTTTTAAACATACGTTGAATTATACATCTTTACAAGAAAGCAAAAAAAAGGGAATGAAAGTTGTTGAACAGTGCCCTTAGTAGAAAAAATGCATGAAGCAAGGTTCAACATTAATATGAAATTTTTGTTGAGAACAAATCATGCTGTGAGGCAGAGAAATAAATTATCAGACTAAAAAAAAACCTCATTGCAAACAAATCAGGGGCAATACAGCATAGAAGATTAGAACTCCTTTCACAAATTTATCTCCAGCAAAACGGAACTAGGGTTATTTTCCTGAGCATGTACCAGCCAATTCCGAAATATATACTTACCAAATCAAACTACAAACAGCAAGGTACATCATACTCCAAATGAAAAAAAAAATACATCATACTCTAAGAGAATGGACGTATGGTACTCTACATGAGAAATTTGTTTCTGATTTCTCAATCAAAACTGGAAACATCTTCCTCTAACCTGGACAAGGAACGGGTATGATTAGTAATCCAAACTAGGGACAATACGCAAGGGGGGCCCATTGGATCTCTTCCATGAAATAAGCATACATTATATTCCAATTGCGAACTATGTTTCTCAATTAGCATAGTTTCATCTAAAAGTTAAACCTTCCTTTCTTTGAACAAGGAATTCAATCATGAATTCATCATCATAATATAATTAAACTCATGAATAAACAGAAACAAGGAAAATAAACATGAAGCAATTCCTTCATTATTTAGCACCATGTGATACCTTGGTCCAAATTTGTCTCTGCTGGTGTAGTAGCAACAGGATTCTCAACAGTAGATCCCAAACACATGTTACTCAGACTTTTGATGGCAGCATCCAAGTCGTTGCCACATTCTTCAAGGACTCTTACAAGAAGCTGAAAGGAAAAAATTCAACCACGATCAAGAAAACCTTAGGGGAAAAACAAACTACAGTATCAAATAAGAAACCGAAAGAGATGCATCACAAATTAAAACTGAATAGAAGCCCTCCAATTTCATGCTGCAACTTAGCGAACTAAGTTGATAAATTCACAGCCCAAAAACGCATATAACTTCACTATTATATGCAAAACGAAGAGAATAACACGATTTCCCTAAGGTTACACCTGTTTTCAGAAAATCCCAAATAAATTCATGTTATAACCCTGTCAAGAAATATGATATTACACAAGCACAAAAAAGAAAAGAAAAGAAAAGAAAAAAAAAAAAAAGGAAACCTCAGAAACAAACAGAGAGCGACAGTTTCTCAAATTAAAACGAAACTATATATTTAAAATAAAATAAATAAAAATAAAAAAGAAGACAAGGAAGAAAGAAGAAACCTGATGGTCCATTTGAGGAAACAAATTCTGTAGCTGATCAATAAGACAGGACGCAGCGAATCTAATTGGAGAAGTAGTAGAGGAGCAGCGGAGGCGCTTGGAAACGGGAGGCGAAGGCGGTAGTTCTTCAAAGAAAGATCTTTTGGTCCCGCACACCACAGCAGACATCGTCTCCCGGTTGTCGCTTGCAGAATCTAATTCCTAAAATTACCGTTCGTCCCCGAAGCAAACACCAATTCGAACACGATTGAAGGAGGAGGCGACGAACAGAATGGGAAGAAATGTTAGGGCTGGAGAAGGGAGCTTTTGCTTGGGCAGGAGGAAAAAGGAAGAAGAAGAAGGGAATGAAAGATTTTGATTTCTTTGGGGTTAGGTTTCTTAGGGTCTCAAGTGGGTGTGAATTCACCAAATAAGGAAAAAAAATTAAATTTTTTTTAAAAAAGTCCGTTCAACTCTAATAATAATAAAAAATATAAAATTTGTCAAATTAATTATATCGGTTTAAAGCATAGATATTCTAAGTGTATCTGTTTACGCGATTTGTCATGTTCTATTTGAAAAACGTCATTTACACACACGTAGAGATTTATGATTATACAAATTAAACTTTTCAAATTTCATAGATAAATGAATTTCGATCCATCTTTCAAATGTTTAATGAATTTCAAATGGATAATCTAAATTTTGTAAGAATTTATTTAGGGTAAAAATTTATGTATGAACGAATTTTAAATGAGTGGTATCGATATGTATCGTTTAAATGAGTGGTATATAAATGTGTGAGTTTTTAAATTTAGAGGTCAATTCACCAATTGAACTTAAGAAAGCAATTAGAAATCAAATTCAAACCCCAAGTAGATAGGTATGTAACAACTCAAGCCCACTAATGTTGTATTATTTGGAGTTTCCCTTTCGAGCTCCTCTCAAAGTTTTAAAACACATCCCCTCAAAGTTTAAAAAACACAGGTGATAGAAAATAGTTTTATCTTTATAAGAAATGTTTTGTTTTTCTCTCCAACCAAGCTACAATCTCATACACAAATCATATGGGTTAAAATTTATCCCCAATTTTATATTTTTAAATCACTACTCACACGTGCATTAGTTCTAGAAAGAAATGACAACTTCAATGGCTTTTAGAACCCAGTCAACAACTTCTACGCTTTTTAGAACTTAGTCGTCCTCCATGAAAACAAATGAAATACAAGAACAGGGCTTGGAAACAATTTCACTTGAAATTTTGTTCTAAAACCATGAAAATTATTTTGGAAACAAACTCAAAAGTCACGAAGTCCTTGAAATTACTTACTTCCTCTCCACATTAATTTAAGAAAATCGCTTCCAAGTTCAGTGGAACCACAGGAGATTGAAAGAGGAGAGTTGGAAGGGAAGTAAAAGAACTTTATACAGAAACATCCAACAACAAATCCAGGCTGATATATACATGTCAGAGTCAATCTTCTCTCTCTCACTTCTTTATTCTAGAATCTAACTTGTCATGTTCATAAATCAAATGCTAAAGTTTCAGTCTCTGCACATCCTAGTTCCGGTGGCCACTTAGTTAATGGCAAACAAAAGACAGAGAATAGCACACAAATTGTTTCATAACTTCAAATGGCCAGGCTAATTTACCTTGCAGCTTGTGTTATTCCATGTCCATTTGCTAAGTCAAGTAATGCAGAAACCGGAAGAAGGCCTATTCCTGCCTTCTGATGCACTTCTAAAAAAACCCCATATCTTGGAATATAATAGCCGTCCTCTAAAGATATTTGCTAGCTGAAATCCAGCCATAGGAATCTCCTCCTGGTTGGAACCGTCCTCGTGAACTTCATAATTCACGGGATCGCCTTGACCAGCTACTTGATTCCCTTCAATAGATTTTGATTCTGCTGGCAGACTTTATGGGAAGTAAAAGTTAAATATCTAGTACAACAGAGTAAGAAGCAAATATTGAGAAATTCGTCTTCTATTGAACTGAGTTACAGAAATTAAGAATGGTAAGTCCTAGGTGATAAAGGCTAGTCTAATGATGAATATGGATGCTATTTATTTGTAGAAATGAGAAATGCAACAGAGATTACAACTGCATTACTGAAAATGTGAAATAGAAACAATGGAAATTTTATTTTGGAAATGATTCTGAACAAATTGTTGACTCCCCCTCAATGTGATTTTTTTTTTTTTTTCAATATTTTGAGGGAAAAGATTAGATTAAAACTTGAAAGATGGAGCTGAGCCATATATTATGAAAGAGTATACAATAATGCTATATTTGATGAATCAAATATCATGCTCTAATAACCAACCATTCTAATTAGTTAGATAATATTAGTTGAGAATTTTGTAAAAGATTCTACACAAAATTTCATTAACTAATACCCAATTCATGTCGAGTAAATAAACCGTCAAATTGAGAAATTGCATTCAGAAATTAGAATGGTATCAGCCCGTGGATTGGCATACGTATGCATGTGCCATGTGTTAGTGCGGCCACTAAAAAGAACAACACCAAACAACACCGTTTTGTAAGAGACAGACGCATGTGCTATTGTATCCATAAGAAAGAACAACTTACAACAACACTGTTTTGCAGGGAACGGCTTGGTTCTTCCTATCTCTCTTCATTGGCAGACAGTTGATAGACATATGCCTAATAAACTGAAGCTGCATAATATACGAGGACAAAGCATTAAAAGCTACAGAGCAGCAGTATTCAACTCAATAAACAAGCAAGAGACACATCACTACATTGCCACACCTGATCACCATCTTTGATGCCTACAACTCTAATGTATGCCTTGTCATCAATAAGCTTTTCTCCTTCATAACATAAGCAGAAATGTCCCCAGACAAGTGACCTACGAGCACATGCATTCATGCAAAACTCAAATAAAATTACAAACCTACCAAAAGAAACAAAAACAAAATCAAGGTGGTAAAATTAGTCACAAGTCTCATAAGATGGTCAATACTACCATGTAATCTTGCAGTGTTCGCTCGCCCGGGGTGAATCAAAAACTTCCTCTATCGCTTGTTTGAGATCTGCTACTGTACCATTGCGCGCTACACGAACACCTGGATAGCCAAACCATACGAAATCCATTCAAATTATAGTTAATAATACTGTAATTCTAGCAATACAAAGAACGAGTAGCTTCAAATATCTGGTTATTTTCACTGTACACATTCTCCACAGCTATAAAGCAGGGGAAAAAAGAGGAATAATGTAAAGGAATAACGAGAGTTACTTTTCTTGATATCGCATTTATCTTAGTCATATTCGCCATAAGCCATTACACTTTAATTAGTCACTCTTTTCAAACACTTTCCACTACAGTGTTCTCATAAAAGTAAGCGATTCTATTCTCTTAATTCTTAAGCAGGTTATCTTTAAGCACTTTCCGTTTCCATGCCGCTTTCAAGTTTCATCTCGACCACCTAAATAGCAAACGATAGTTCATCTCGAAGCAAAAGCGAAGTTCATACATGATATAGTTCTGATTTCTTGCAAGAAACAGAGTTAAAAAAGAAAGAATGAAAAAAGCGGACAGAAATGGCCAAGGAATCACCAAATACAGAGCCATCAAGCTTGAGGACAAAGAGATCAATGAGCTCCAGCCGAGGAAGCAACCGATAAGGCCGCCGTCTGAGAGCGTCAACATCACCATCTCCGTCGAGCGTAAGCGGAGCCAAGCACCGGTTATCAATGAAGCGGTTGAAACGCCATAAGTTACCGATCTTACTCCTCTCTCGGGGACCGCCAATCCTTCGCATCCTAGGGCTCTGAAGCAGCTAGGGTTTGAGTGAGATCGAGAATTTGAAATCGGAAAAGACGAGGGAAGAAAAATGGAGGGATTTCGGGGAAGTTTGTTTGTTGGTTGGTTCTGAGCTTTCAAATAGAGAGGAGAGGACCGTTACACAATGGTGGAGGTTTTTCCTTTTACATATGGACTCGCGCTAACAATTTTACTTTTAAATCCAGAAATTTCCACGCGCGAGTGGCGGTACTCGCAAAGTCTTATATTTTCCTACTCGCGCCCTTCTCCCGCCATGTGTACAAAGGTGGCCCCTCAATTAGTTACTCTTTTTATTATTATTATTATTATTATTTTGCTAAATATCTCATTAAATATAAATATAAATTTTATATCTAATATATCTATATAAAAAATTTACTCGAAAATTATTATATATCTCATATTCGTAGCTTTACCTTTTCTCCTCAAAGTACTTTGGAAAAGAAAAAATATATATATCAAAGATGGAATCATGTTTTGTTTCATACGGTGGGGAAATTAATGAAGGTATCTAATTCTCTCTTTATCCATTCCTTTTGAATTTATGGAAGCCTTCATCATATGGAGAAGGAAAGACCTACTTACTTTAGATTTTGGTCTAGTTACATATGTGCCAAGCCCGAGGAGAAGAGAGAAAAGGTAAACGGTTTATGACCACCATTAATAGATATTGTCAGCTTTAGTCCATTACGTCAGTCTCACGCTTTTAAAATACGTCAGTTAAGGATGAGTTTTCATACCTTTATAAAAAAATATTTTGTTATCATTTTGAACGATGTGGGATCTCTAAATTCGTCTCTCTTATGAGAACAACGTCATTGTTAATACATAGCTTGGTGTCTGGTTTTGATATGAACTTTGCTTACGTAAAGGCAAGACACCTCTGTACGGATGACAGTGATGGCGTGTTGAAAACCATGAAAACTTGTGTTATGGTAGATGAATTTCATCTTTTCGTAGACTTCAAATGCTTTTACTCCTTTGGTTCTAAGAATTTCGACGGATTTCTATAAGTCTGTTTGTTCTTGAACCTCGGTCTCGTGTCTATATTTTAAATATTAAAAAAATCCAATATTTTTAATACAAATCTGTGAAATGAATCTTCTCCTTCCTAAAACAACAAAACAAACAAACAAACAAAATGAAAGCAGAAAGAAGTCTGTACATGCACACACAGAGAGAACCCAGAAAGTTGGATACAGTTTGATGCCACTTACAATACAATACAATACATACACACACACACAAATAAGAACAAAAAGAGCCAAAACAAATCTCAGCTGCACTCATAAAACAATGCTTGAGAATCATAATCAATACCCAAATTTACCACTCTGACATGCTTTTGTAAGTGACAGCCAGAGCCTCCAAAGGGAAAATGGGGAAAAAAAGCTTGAAGAAAGAAGACTTAGCTGCTATTCTCATGTGGGTTTGGTGTTGAATTCTCTTTTGAATCCTTTTCTTCTGATATCAAGTCTGAGCTATCTTCACCAGCTGCTGCTGTCTCTGTAGTTTGTGCTGCAGCTACTTGATGGCTCTTGAACAGTTCATCATCTTCTAACTTGGCTACCTTCTCTTTCGATTCTCCTTTTAGCAGCTCTACGACCTCGAGCATGGTGGGACGTTTCTCAGGCCGTGAATGGGAACAACTGAGTGCAACGAGGACGACTCGCTTTAGCTCGTCTGCATTGTACTCTCCATTTAGCTTTAGATCTGCAAGTTCGTTGTATTTTTTCTCAACTACTACCGGCAGTGCCCACTCTGTGATTGTGCGTTTCGTTGTTGCACTCAACTTCTCAAGAGGTTTCTTTCCGGTTGCGAGCTCGAGCAGGAGAATGCCAAAGCTATATACATCACAACTCTCTGATGCCTTCCCTGACATACCGTATTCTGGAGCGAGGTATCCAAGTGTGCCCTTGACTCCTGTTGTTACATGTGTTGCATCATCGGGGATGAGTTTTGCGAACCCGAAGTCGACTACACGAGCTTGGAAGTCTGAATCGAGCAAAACATTATTTGGTTTGATGTCTTGATGAATTATACGTGGAGTTGCTTGGTGGTGAAGATAGCTGGACCAAACAAAATTAGGAGCGTTATAATGTGAAGAACGATGGAAGATAAATGAAGACGTGTGTACTTACGCAATTCCCTCAGCAGACCCGATAGCGATTTTCATTCGGCGTTTCCAATCGAGTTGGGATTCTGAAGAGTGATGCCCATGTAGATGGGAGAGAAGACTTAGATTGGGCATGTAGTCATACACGATCAAACGCTCTTGCCCTTCAACACAATAGCCACGTAAACTCAATAGATTCTTATGCCGAACTCGGGCCAGTATCTCGACTTCAACAGAGAATTCCATGTCTTCTTTGTTGTTCCAAACCTTCAACCTCTTAACAGCAATCTGCAAAACTATTCCATTCAGAATCGGTTGCAGTTTCTGTAACTCAAAATACAAATAATGTTAACATGTTCAAAGTACTGATATGGTATTTCAATCCTAGAAGTATGCAAAGCAAGGATTAATTTACAACCAAGATTCCGTCTTTGAACTTTATGGTATTAACTCCTTATCATAATGAAAGCATACTTAGCTTGCAACAATAGAAATTATCAACATTCTGCTGCCAAGAAACCAAACAGAACAAGAGAAGAATTTTCTTGATAGAAGCAGTACCAAATCAACCAAACAGCCCTCTGTGAGTTTCCACATCGGTTAGAGAGGGGAACAGAGCACTCTTTATTTATAAGTGTGAAAACCTCTTCCTAGCAAACGCGTTTTAAAAACCTTGAGGGGAAGCTTGAAAGAAAAATCCCAAAGAGGACAATATCTCCTAATAGTGGGATTGGGCTATTACAAACGGTATTAGAGCCAGACACCAGGCAATGTGCTAGCGAGGAGCTGAGCCTCGAAGAGGGGTGGATTGGGGGGTCCCACGTTGATTAGAGAAGGGAACGAATACTAGCCGAGAACGTTGAGTCCCGAAGGGGGGTGGATTGTGAGATCCACATTGGTTGGAGAGGGGAACATAGCACTCTTTATAAGGGTGTGGACGCTGAGTCCCGAAGGGGGGTGGATTGTGAGATCCACATCGGTTGGAGAGGGGAACATAGCACTCTTTATAAGGGTGTGGAAACCTCTGCCTAATAGACGCATTCTACAAACCTTAAATGGAAGCCCGAGAGGGAAAGCCCAAAGAAGACAATATGTGCTAGCGGTGGGCTCTTTCACGATCATGCGACAAACATCTGGAAAATTTTACACGATAGGGAGCATGTACATGAAGTTTCAAAGAAGTGTAAACTTCACCTCTTGAACTGAAAGACTCTGCTACATCCAATGGATTATTCAACACAGGCGAGATCCTAACTCAATCGCTTACAAGTAGTTTAAAACCAACCAAATAAGTGCTCAGATGGTGCTAAAATGACTGGGTAAATTTGGAACAATCAAGAAAGGTGCACAATTTCCTTGAAACATGTTGAGAAGGAATATTCCAAATTTAAAACTTAAATCAAAGAATCTATGTTACATCAATGATAGGATGAAATATGATAAGATAGGCTTCCTTGGATCATTATTGAGCAAATAATGACACTAGAGTTTGTATTGAGAAAAGTTAAGGCATTGATTACTTGTGATCCATCCCAAAGCTGACCCCAGTAAACGCTACCAAATTCTCCTTCTCCAAGCTTGTTATCATAATTGAAATTATTTGTGGCCGAGTGTAACTCCTTCAATGAAAACACCCTCCATGTTTGATGTTTCTTCCCTCTTCCTTTCCTGCACAATAAAACAGTCAACAAACAAAACCTTCAATCATATGCATCAGGACAATCAGATGAAGAATCAAAGTTCACTAAAACTTCTTATGTCACTCTTTCCTCCCAAAACATCATGCCCACAAAGTGCTCGATAAAATTCCCCTTAGAAGTTCGAACAATATCTCGCAAGTTCAAAGTCAGACGCGAGTCCAAAATTCCAACCCAAAACAATACACATCAGATTTCCAGAAAACTAAAGATTTTAAGCGATAACCAAAAAGGGGCACAGAAAAGGGGGGGAATGGCAAAGAAGGGTAGCCCAAAAATTTCATATCAGTACCAAATAACTTGATGGAGTAAATCAACACAGAGTTTCAACTATTAAACGTACCGTGCGGAACCAATTCCACAGCAAAACATCGCGCGAAAGGCCATGAACACGGAGCCAAATCACACCCACTTGCACTAAAGAAGAACTAAGCTTCTTCTTTCTTAATTTGTACGCAGAACGTAGAAAACAATAGAGATGCGAATCGTAAAGGAATAGAGGAAGAAACAAACATTTGAAAAGAGTAAAAGGGAAATGGGTTCTGCTTGATGGGATTTTGATTTTGAATTTGGCTGTGAAACAGTTAAAAAGAGAAGCTCGCCGAGTGTTGGGCTTCCAAGATAGAGAGGCTCAGACGAAGACGAATGAGAGAGCGTTTTGTAGAGAGAGAAAGAAGAGAGAGAGAGTGGAGGCGCGCCTGTAGTCTTCTTCACGCCTTCATATCTGTCTCTCTCTGTTCTTTTGTCTTTTTTGGGGATTCTAATTATATATTTCAAATCATTTTCAAAAAAACAACAACAATAATAATTAACAAATTAAAATACCATTTAAATCACTAAATTTATTAAAATATTTAGTCTTTATCATATTTTTTCTTTATTTAAATTTTATAAACATATTCATATTACTTTATATGCTCCTGTTACCATATTTTTTTTATTAAATTAAATTACCACCTGATGGGTCAGGCCCACGTGACACAAAAGTTTACTGGGCCTGAAGATACCCTACACAATTATATATATTTATATATATAAAAAAAACAACAACAAGAAAAAACAAATAAGCTTTATCTTACACTTTATGTTATAATAATTTAATGATGACCCAAATACAAGTAGTTAGTTGAAACAACCAAACTAGAATAGAGCTTGAGCTTGTACGACGTGTCCCGAGCGATGTATCACTTCTAGTTACATTTTCTTTACCTTTAGAAATGTGTTGTACGGTTCGACTTGATTCAGAATTTGGCCTATTACATGGACCGATACCAACACTATATGGTGAGGCTGACATGTCGACAACTCCGGTCTCAGAGTCGTAACACAAGTTCGAGTTATTGTACAATGTAAGTTTCTTCTTCATCTTCCAAATCATTTGTTTCTGCAATGGGATTCGTCCGGTCAACATGTTATCGTTGAGTCTTAGATCGTTGAGGTTTCTCAAATCTTGAAAGTTTGAGGGGATCGAACCGTTAAAGTAGTTGGCATCAAGATGTAGGACTCGAAGATTGGGTAATCGACCCAAAGACCTAGGAATTGGTCCGTGAAAGCCCATATTAGAAAGAATTAACGTCATCAAGCTCAACATGCCGTCAAATAGATCATTAGAAATGCTACAACTCATTGGATTTCCTTTCAAAATCAAAACCTCTAACGAGCTCAAATGTTGAAGTGACATCGGAAGTGGACATGAGATTTGATTATAACTCAAATCCAAAAGTACGAGATCCTTAAGCTCGGTAATTGATTCTTGAATTACTCCTATCAAGCTATTACGACTTAAATCCAATTTAATAAGAGACTGACATGTCACAATCCTATTTGGAATCAAACCCGTCAAAAGATTTTGACTCAAATCGAGTATTCTCAAATTATCCAACCCCAAACTCGGGATCGAACCAGTCAACTTATTCCAACTCAAATCCAACGACCGCAGACCGACCAAACGGTTCAAGCCAACCGGAATCGACCCGTTTAGGTTATTCCCATGAAGATCCAAAACCTTGAGCCGGGTCAAATTAGTCAATTCACTGGGAATTGGGCCAATAAGCCCATTCTCTCGTAGGACCAAAGTCTGCAAGGAAGGGCCCAACTGCCCTAAAAACGAAGGGACAATTTGCGGATTATCAGTAAAACAACGGTAAAAGAACAGCGTCCGAAGATGGGGGAGTTTAGCGAGGGAGGGAGAAATGGTGGATCGGGTCGGGTCGCAGGTCGGAAATGCGGTATCGTCGGAGAGGGATCCGAAAGAGAGAGAAACAACATGGAAGAGATTGTGATTATCAGGCATACATTCAATGCCGTGCCATCGGCCGCCGCAGACGTCGGGGATTTGGGTGGCCCAGGGATTGCCGGTGGCGGACATGATATCATAGACGGCGGATTGTTCGGCGGGGTCGGTACGGACGGCGGCGTTATGGAGGGAGAAGCCGGATTGGGGGCCGTCAACAAGGGCAGAGGGAGCGCCGGAGTCAGACATAATGACGGTGAAGGAAGCAGAGAGGGAAGGATAGTAGAGAAGGATGAAAAGTGTGAGAAGATTGGAGATTTGAATTAAGGCCGCCATTGGAGGGATTTGAAGAAGAAAAAGGGCAAATTTTGGGATTTATAGTGTTTTTTTGAGAATTTATTGGGTCACGAGAATTTGAAGGGGGAGGATTTGTAACAAGATAGAGAGGAATGTTATTAATTATTCATATTTATGGAGCTCACGGGATTTTCGAGTTTCAGCCTTGGGCTTTGGGGGAGTGGGCTCTCCAAGTGGGCCCTCCACGTGGGCCCATTGCAAAATGTGGAGCCTTCCTTTTTTTTTAAAAAAAAAATTCATTTTATTCCATCAAAATCATATCAAATAATTATTTAAAATAAAAGATTATTTTTTATAATTTTGTTAAAATAGTTATAAAATTACTAATAATAGGGTTAGGTACGTGTCAAATACACAACCGCCATGCAAACGAAACCCTTGAGAGCTCGACACCTGAAAGCTTTATTTTCTAATTTCCCACCCACGCCCATTACAAAATCCTCAATTTCCCAAATCACAACGCCCAAAAGAAAATTAAATTTTTTAAAAAAAAATTAAAAAATCCACCGAAAAAAGCAAAAAAAAAAAAAAAAAA
>NW_019272034.1:645927-673014 GCF_002738345.1 Cucurbita maxima | reverse complement strand
AAAAAGCAAAAAAAAAAAAAAAAAAAAAAACAAAAGAGAATGCAACAGACGGCGAGGGAAGCGGAGGCCCGGGCGATCGGAGAGAAGAAGGTGAAAGATCTGATGAAGGCCAACAAGCGGTTGGTGGAGGTGCCGTATTCAGCCTCTCTCGCTCACACAATGAACGTTCTCGTCGCTAACCGCGTTGTGGCGGTCCCCGTGGCGGCGCCGCCTGGCCAATGGATCGGTGCCGGTGGATCCATGATCATGGAGACTGATAAGCAGACTGGGGTTCTTAGAAAGCACTATATTGGGATGGTGACCATGCTTGATATCTTGGCTCATATTGCTGGCGAGGAGGATGGTCCTGGTCTCGTCGATCTCGAACGGAAGATGGCGGTTCCAGTGTCGTCGATTATTGGTAATAACGTTGAAGGGTTGAGTCTCTGGACTTTGAGTCCCAACACCAGGTTTGTTTGTTTGTTTGATTAAGAGATTATGCTGAATTATCATAACCTAGTCAGTCAAATAATATACATTTTTTTCTCTATATGTATTTAATATATTAAATATTAATTTGAGTATTTTAAATTAAATATTATTTATTTATTTAATATATTATGGTGAATGATCCATCCTAACGTTTTGTAGTCATTTGGTAATTGATTGTGAATGTGGTGATTAAGTTTTTTGGTTTGGGTTATTGACGATGTTGTTGACAGCATATTAGAGTGTATGGAGTTATTCAGCATGGGGATCCACCGGGCGATGGTGCCCATCGATGGGGAGGCGGCTGGGGTGGAGCTGGTCAAGTCGGCCTCCAGCTACAGAATGCTGACACAAATGGACGTGTTGAGGTTTCTAAGTGAACAAATCCCAGAAATGCAACAGACTTTGGGACAAAGTGTGAAGGAAATGGGAGCCATTAATGAAAATGTTATGGCCATTACAGATAAAACCAAAGTAATCGAAGCCATAAAGTGCATGAAATCTAGTTTTCTCAATGCTGTTCCTATTGTTAGAAGCACACAGCTCGGCGGCGACCACACCCACACCCAGCTTTTTACTGTATGTCCACTCATTTGCCATTGTGGAAAGTCGGAATCGTCTCATCGCTGAGATTTGTGATTCCTAACTTTGTTAATCCTCTCTCACAGGGAAGAGGAAGAAAGCTAGGTGGGACGTTTTCGGCGACGGATCTGAGAGGGTGTCACCTCGCGACGCTGCAGACGTGGCTGCAGCAAACGGCATTGGAGTTCACGGAGACGATCGGGAAAAGCGCGCTGCTGGAGGGGACGGCAGTGGGAGGGAGAGAACTGGTGACGTGCGGAGAGGAAAGCTCGATGAAGGAAGTGATGGAGAAGGTAGTGTCGAAACATGTGCATAGAATTTGGGTGACTGATGAACATGGTTTGCTGCTTGGGCTCATCTCTTTGTCGGACATGATTAGAGCTATTAGGCTTTCACTTCTGTCTCAAATACAAACCTGACCTGATAGCCCTCCCTATCTCTATATATTTATGTTTGTATGTTTTGTTTATATTTGTGTTTGATTATGAGTGGGAGTTTGTTGAGCATTCTCTCTAGAATTTGGTTGATTTTGAAGCCTGGTATACCATACCGTAGTTAATTTTTAAAAATTCTAAAAAGTTCTATATCGATTGCTGCATTGATTGGAGAGAAAAGGTGTGCCAATGAGGACCGCGGTCATGTGTATATATGATATCTAGTTTGGACATATCAAATTTTTAATTTTATAGCTAATAAATACGTAATAAAAAGAATATTAGCGGTAAAAAATGATTCATTTGTATGTGTTAATTTTGTTCCTAGTGTGGGGTTTCATGGTACCTACATCACACGTAATCGATGTAATCTACGAACTCGTATACCATATGAATAGACGATTTAATTGAATATCTTTTTCAAATTCGATGCATTTAAATACAAGATGATGGCGGTGTAATTCATCAACATTAAATTATAAACGAATAAATGAGTATAATGCTAAATTCCAAATTACATGAGGATTGAGGCGACGGCACCTGTAACAGGATTATCACGATTGATAAGATTAGTGTGTGAGATGGACGGTGGAGAGTGCGGACACGCGGCAAGACTCCATTGGATGCCATTATCCGTAGTTGGATTTGGCGTTTGAGAAGAAAGAGAAATAAATAAAAGATAAAGAGAGAAAAAACAAATTCAAATAATAATAATTACTGGAATACTATTTCGATCCTCCTAAATCCCTAATCCACAAAAAGTTTTTATGGGTGGGAATGAGTTTTAAAAATATATTATAAAAAGTATTGTCTAAAAAATATCTCTAAAATTTTAAATTTAATCATAATATATTTTTATTTTTTAAAAATGAAAAATTCACATGTAAAATGTGGAGTGTCAATAATTATTCCCACCAATGACGTGGAAATTTTGAGTAATAGTCTTTTTTGTCTAGTGGTGGGCCCCATGAAGTCTGCTTCTAACAATTTGAATAAATGATTTTTTTAATAGAAAAAAGAAAAAAAAAACAATTTTAATAATTTTATTTTCTCACAATATTAAGTAATTAAACTAATCATTTTTTGTTACACAATTCTAATTGAAACAAAACATTATATAACCCACCATCCAATTGTTACAACTGAACGCTGAAATTAGCATAATTAAAATATTAAACCATCTAAATGACGTAAGTAACATATGTTACAAACATATTATTATTATTATTATTATGATAATAAATATTCTTAATTTGAAAATGTTATTTTCACTAAGTGCATTAAAGGCAATGAGTGAAACAAAAATTGAATAAATAAATTATTTTAAATTTAGGAGACTGATGATGATACATTAGGGCTTGAATTCTAGGATTCAATAAATTATACTTGAGAGTCTATTTAAATACGTAATAAATCAATTGCTCAACCACGGAAGACCAATCTCTCACCTACTTTATCATTAAGAATTCGCCATTTTTCCCCCTCACATTTTTAAGAAAAATCTGAGATCTCTGAAATTTCCCCATCCCCATCCTCTTCCTCGATACCTCCGCCACCAAACCCCGATCTATAAAACTCTCCCACCCTTCCTTCAATGCGCTCCTCCGCGATCTCCGATGGCATCCAACGGTGCTGCAACAACTCTAACCGGCAATCTCCGGCATAGGATAGATAGCCGCAACGGTAACGGTATCGGAAACGGAAACGGAAACGAGGGAGGGAAGATGACGAACAAGGATTTCCACAGCGGCGATGGCGGCGGGTACTATTATAAAGGGTTCCGGAAGGCGTCGTGTATGAGATGGACGGTGGAAGATGTGGCACACGTGGCGAGGTATCACTGGATACCGTGCGTTTTCGCTATGGGTCTGTTGTTCTTTATGGGCGTGGAGTACACTCTCCGGATGGTTCCGCCGGCTTCTCCACCGTTCGATTTGGGGTTTGCGCTCACGCGCCCGGTGCATCGCGTGTTGTCCTCGTGGCCAGAGCTGAATACGCTGCTAGCGGCTCTGAACACGGTTAGCCTTTTGTTTTCCCAACTTTACTCGCCCAATCAATCATCGTCCTTATATTAATGCATGCCTGAATTATTAATTTCTTTTTATTTTCTGAGTTCTGTGCAATAGTTATAATTTTCTAATGATTTATTTTAGAAAAAAAAAAAATTAAAATTGAAAAAATAGTTTTAATTATTTGGATGAAAAATTGTAGGTGTTTGTGGGAATGCAAACAACATATATATTATGGAGTTGGCTAATCGAAGGGCGTCCAAGGGCCACTATTTCGGCCTTGTTCATGTTCACTTGCCGTGGCATTCTCGGCTATTCCACCCAACTTCCACTCCCTCAGGTGTGCGTTGTGTCATGGTCATGCTCTTTTATGCTCTTCAATCTCAAGCATTTACTTGATTTTGGTTTTTAAATGTAGGGATTTCTCGGGTCGGAGATGGATTTTCCAGTGGGAAACGTATCGTTCTTCTTGTTCTTCTCTGGTCACGTGGCGGGATCGGTGATAGCATCGCTCGACATGCGACGGATGCGACGGTGGGGGATGGCTTGGATGTTCGACTTCCTCAACCTCCTCCAAGCGATTAGATTGTTGGGTACTCGAGGTCACTATACAATTGACTTGGCGGTGGGCGTGGGAGCCGGAATTCTTTTCGACTCGCTTGCGGGGCATTATTATGAAGCCAGCCAGAGGAAGAACATTGAGGACACTAAGTTAGCTAAAACTTTTGCATAATTGGTTGTCACCCGAAACCACAGATTATTAGGAGAGAAGACCCGATTGGAGGACCATTTGAATTAGTACGTTGGACTTTATTTTTATCTTCAATTCATGGTTAATGCCTTTTATTTTATTAATTCATATTTTTAATTTATTTTCTATGCAAAGGATATATTATTAAATTCGTTTAATCTTGGTTTATCTCTAACCGAGGCGTTCTAATTAAGTTGCAGAATGGGCCAGCATCAAATAGTGAAAAGCCCAAAGTCCAAGGCCCAATGCTACCTTCGGCCCTTTATTTAAAATTAATTTACTATTTTTAAATTTATTGCTTTTATGTTTATTCGATGGTATCGTGAAAAGAAAAATATATGATTCTTAAAATAAAGGTTATATCTTATTTATTATTCCATTTAATATTGGTTTTTTTTATAATTTTTGTTTCTTTGACTTCTTGTCCGTGCTTGTCATTTATAAGATAGGGTCACATTTCTTACTTTTAATTTCTAAGAGGGAAGACTATCTCTTATTATTGAGCCACCGAAAAAATGTGTATATTGTTGGTATAAGTAGTAACTTCATTTCTTTTAAGTTTTTTTCTTAGTCATCCTAATTCTAGGATGGTTCTCATTCCGATATGGTCTTGATTCATTTATGTATCCTTATTTTATTCGAATGTCATGTGATGGAGTATCTGTATCATGCATGCTTCTCCACTGATGACAAAATGACCTTCGAGACTCTTCTAGGCTTCCGCATTCATATGCTTTTGCATTGGGACTGATAGCGGGAAGACCCAGAGATCATAAATCAAGAATGAGATAGGAATAGAGGCATTTAGCCCAACATACTCCGATGAATGGGTCGGTCACTTAATCCAAAGACAACGAAAGGGATCGACAAGTAGTATTTTGAATATGGGTCGGTTCAAGTTGGGTCTTTCTTAGTTGTAGCATCTCTTTTATATTTTAAAAAGCTCTCCATGTTTTCATTTTAATTAATTCACATCTTATTTTTTAGGTAGCGTGAGTTAGAAGAATCTTTCAAGAATTCCACGACTGCAAGAATTCCACGACCGCAAGAAAAAGGCGATTTTGTGCTAAATGCCAGCAACCTCTTTCCCACCCTCAATAAAATGATATCATAAATGAATAACAACACCATAATTAGCCTAGTCTCTGTATATCATATAAATTAAATGGTGCCTCATTTTTCCGGGCTCACCCCTGATAGATGAACTGCTTTAAAATTTCTTTAATTATTTTTAATTACAAGCAAAGTTTCTTCTTCCAATTGATCTGAGATCTCATAATCTGAAATTAGTTTTGGAGAAGTTTTCATACCTTTATAAGGAATATTTTATTTTCCTATCTCACAATCCACTCTCCTTGGGAGGCCCAGCTTCCTCGCTGGTATACTGCTCGATATTTAGCTCTGATACCATTTGTAACAGTTGAAGTCCATTGTTAACATATATTATCTACTTTGACCCAATACATAGCGAGTCAAAACATATTGTAGCACTTGATCTAATCATTTAAAACCCACCACACAAATATTTGGAGAAATTTTTTGGTGAAATTTTTTGGTGCATACAGTTGAGATGAGTTTGTAGGACGTTTACGTTGTTGCATGCTTTAAAATATTTCAACCACTAGAACCATGAAAGCTATGTTATAGTATTAAAGTTTTATTTTTCTAAAATCAAGTTCAACCTTATATTATATTTTTGTTATTTTTGTTTATGAAATATTAAGATGAACTTGATTTTGTGTTACTATATTAACAACATGTCGTTGAACGAAACGAAACACATGTCACTACAATTGACTACGAGAGAGATTTGATAATATGAACACAATTACATATGATCCAAAGTATAGGTTTGAAATGGTTTAAATGGGTAGCCTCCCAACCCTAAGCAGGTGTGAGATGAAGGGTTTGAATTTTTATTGATCCCAATTAATTTGACAGATGCAGGGTTATTTAATGCTCTATTTTGTTTTCAACTTTTTGCACATGCTCCATTTCACCTAATTTGTCATCTGCCCATCCATTTCCCAAAGTTCTCAGTGAGCTCGGCCCTTTCGACAGGGATGCGTAAGATTCTATATTGGTAAGACAGGAGAACCAAACTTTTTTTTTAATAAAGATGTGAAAACATCTCTCTAGTAGACGCGTTTTAAAGCGAACAATATAGCGGTGAACTTGACTGTTACAAATGGTATCAGAGTCAGACATCGGGCGGTGTGTTAACTAGGACGCTAGAACCCTCAAGACAGGAAAATTTTAAGATCCCACATTAATTAAAGAGGAGAGCGAAGCATTCGTTATAAGGGTGTACATAGTTTATATTGATCAAGAACTTTACAAGTTCCTTCCTCAGCTAAATGATATCATTTTTCTTTTGCTATAGTCCACATTTGAAGGGGAAAAAGAAGAGATATCGAAGAAGTTGAGAGAAGATCCATCCACCTATTTGTTAGGTGGGAACTTTTGGCATATCTAGTTGAGATGATGTAGATATTAATAGGGCAGCTATTAATATCTTAGACCTGAAAATGGGCTATTTTTGTTTGATCAACATTTGTAGACACTGACCTTCTTACCTTTTTCTTTAAGACCTAAGGAACAATTAATTAAAGGATGTCAGTATATAATTTCATTGTGAGATTTCACATCGATGGACGACGTAGGAGTGGAAAACAAAACATTTTTTATTACAGGTGTGAAAAATTTTCCTTAGTAGGCACATTTTAAAACTGTGAGGCTGACGACGATCCATAACGAATGAAAATAGACAATATCTGCTAGCGGTGACTTAGAGTTGTTAGAAATGATATTAGAGATAGACATTGAATATCAATGCGAATGTTAGGTTTTCAAATGGGTGGACCGTAAAATCTCACATCGGTGGGAGAGGAGAACGAAACATTTTTTATAAAAATGTGGAAACCTCTTCTTAAAAGACACATTTTAAAATCGTGAAACTGACGACGATACATAACGGGTCAAAGCGAACTTGAGCTGTTACATTCAAATCTTTGACTTGTTGATAGAAGGCACTTATTTTATAGTAGCGTGACCTCAAATTAAATTACTATATTTAATAGATTTTAACAATACACTCATTTCAATAATTATATTTATCCTTTTGGCATTAACCTCATTTATTTAGAAGTTTCATACAGACATTTCTTTCCCATCATATTTGATAAATAAATAAACAAATTTCAATTGTGTTGTTAACCATAAATTGGACTGAGCAAGTTCTTTTAAATTTCTTCTTCCATATAGCTGCTAAAACCACTCACCTACCCCACACCATAATTTTTCAAATTGCATACAAACCATTGAATTTAATAATAATAATAATAATAAAATGGAACCCCTTTTTACTATAAATAAAGGCTGAAGCATTTGAGGACTTGAGCATTTGAGCTGAGGCAGTAGTACTTCCAAAGTCCCATACTCTGTGTTGTCTTTGCTCTCTGCCATTAACGTCCTCTAATGGAAGCAATAAAAAAAGAGCTTGAAGATACAAACAATGATCAGAAGGCTATGGCGGTCGAAGATGAAGCTCCGGTGAGGTCGGGACAACGGCCGATTTTCAAAAGAAAATGGACAAGTGTAGACAAACGTACTGCTGGTGCTGTTTTGGCTATGCATTTGCTTTGTCTCTTGGCACCATTTCACTTCACTTGGCCAGCCTTCTGGCTTGCCGTTGTACTCTACATTATCACGGGCCTGTTTGGTTTGACACTTTCGTACCACCGACATCTCACGCACAAGAGTTTCAAACTTCCCAAATGGCTTGAATACACGTTCGCTTATATTGGCGTCCATACCTATCAGGTTAATCATACATCGTTTACCATTCTCTCTTTTTCCTTCGGGATTGTTAAGCCTTTGTTTTGATGTGATTTTATAGGGTGACCCAATTGATTGGGTGAGTACGCATAGGTATCATCATCAGTTTGTTGATACTGAAAGAGATCCACACACTCCGACACAAGGATTTTGGTTCGGTCACGTTGCGTGGATATTTGATTCGTATGGTTTGACAAAAAAAGTTAGTCCGAAACACGTTGAAAATTTTGAGGAAAGAAATCGAAAAGGAAAGCTTTTTAGAAATATTTTTGTGGGATATTTGAAATATGGAAGACCAAACAATGTGGAGGATTTACAAAAGCAGGCCTTTTATAGGTTTCTTCGAAGAACATACATTCTTCATCATGTTGGTCTTGCAGTTGTCCTCTATGCTGTCGGAGGGCTTCCCTTCCTCGTTTGGGGAATGGTAAGATTGTTTTCTCGTAGAATATCCTTTTACTTTTAGGGTTCAGATGTTTCGTAAGTGGATTTTCTTATAATGATCCTGCATACGAATTGATAACAATATAATATAAAATAAAAAACATAATATTATCATAAAAACATGCCGCTATCAAGATATGAATATTGTCTGCATAAGTTCTTATTGTCAGGATTTAATATAACTTATTGCTGGTTTGAATTAGGAGTCTATTTATGCACGTGCAAATTAGTTGAATTTGTGTAGAGTTATTTCCGTTTAAATAGAAGTCTTATTGCTAAAATAGAGTAAGAATACAACCCTTTATATTTTAGTTTTCTCTGTATTGTTTTTTTGAGTAATAATAATTCCAAATTTATTCACAAAAAAAGTGTTAGATATTGAGTCATTTATGGTTTACTAACCTAAAGATGATATATTTTTACTTATAAATTCATGATCAATAAAAAAAAAAAAAAATTGATTGAACAAATCAATGGTAATAATTTGAATTGATTGAAAAAAATGTAGGGAGTGAGGATAGTAAGCTTTCAACATATCACATTCGCGGTAAATTCTTTGGGCCATATGTGGGGAAACCAACAATGGAACACAGGGGATCAGTCGAGAAACAACTGGTTGGTCGAAGTTTGTTTCGTTTCTACGTTACGTTTTCTTTTGTTGTCGTTGAGTAAATGAGCTAATGAAAGGATTCGTTTTTAGGGTATTGGCATTGCTTATATTTGGGGAAGGGTGGCACAACAACCACCATGCATTTGAGTATTCAGCTCGTCATGGCCTAGAATGGTGGCAGCTGGATGTGACTTGGTGGGTGATTTTGGTTCTTGAAGCTATGGGGTTAGCAACGGATGTGAAATTACCCTCTCAACATCACATGCAGAAATTGGGCATGCAACCCAAGTGCGAGTGATGATCATAAATGTGTTCAATCTCTCTCAAATTTTCATGCCTTTTATTTCTCTATGGTTATGTAATATGTATGGGGTATGTTTAAGAATAATGTAGGGAACAAAACAAAAAACTACGACATTATCCTAAAGGATTTATATTTGAGTAAGAAGTGTGTGAACAATAATATGTGCTTTATAAGAATTTGTGTGGGTCTTTTCCTATAACTCAAGCTCTCGTGGTTCGTAATCAATTATATGTAGATAGATACACCATATACTTATGGACATATAAAAAATGTTAGGATCACAAAATTCAGAATGCTACTCATACACGCTATCATAAGGAGCAATTTGTTATTCACGGAAAACTCCAAGTCTCTATGTAACAACCTAATCCTATCGCTAACAGATATTATCCGGTTTGACCCGTTACATATCGCTGTCAGCCTCACAGTTTAAAAATGAGTCTACTACGGAAAGATTTCCACACTTTTATAACAAATGATTCGTTCTCCTCTTCAACCGATGTGAGATTTCACAATACGGTCTGCTAGCGAGGACGCTGGTCCCCAAGAGGGTTGATTGTGAGATCCTGCATTAGTTGGAGAGGAGGATGAAATATGTTTTATAAGAGTATGAACACCTCTCCTAAATAGACCCGTTTTAAAATTATGAGGTTGTTAAACTAGACAATATCTACTGGATGTGAGCTTGGATTGTTACCCTATACACCTACTACCATCTTAACCCTTCTAACTACTAAAAATAAAACTAAATATGAAGTTGTTACAGTCTTCTTTATTATTTTGAATTCAATATGAACCCATATTGATTTAATTGGAGTTTGGAGTTTGGATTGTTGTTTATTTTTAATACTAACACTTTTGAAATGGAGGGGGTTTGATTGAATGTAAGAGGTGGGTTTTGTTGGCCTATTAATATCAATCAATGAATATGCATGGCCTACTTCTTGGGGTGTTGAACAAATAGATTAAAAGGGTAAGGTTTGCTAACGTTTTAAAGCATATAATGATGAAAATAGATAGTAAATTCAGGTTTACACAAAAGGTAAAGTTTACAAAAATGATATTCTGAATTTGATTTAGGTCAGAAAAATGGTTGGGATTTATGATGATGATGGGTATACGCTGCAAAAATAAATGGGTATCCCCAAAAACCCAACCAGCTCTCATGATGGGTTTCAATATTTATAGATCCCAATTAATTTCACAGATGGAGGCATTATTTTGTTTTCAACTTTTCACACATGCTCTTCTTCCACTAATTTCTTCTATAGACTCATTTTCCTTACGACACATCACTAGCACATATTATCTTCTTTAAGCTTTCCTTTCAAAATTAGTTTCCACATTCTTATAAAAAAAATTTCGTTCTCCTCTCCAACCGAGGTGGGATCTTACAATCCACCTCCTTTCAGGGTTCAGCGTCCTCGTTGACACACTGTTTGATGTCTGGCACTATACTATTTGTAACAGACCAAGTCCACCACAAATGAGATTCCCCTCAAGGTTTTTAAAACACTTCTATTAGGAAGAAGTTTCCATAATTTTATAAGGAACTATTCGTTCCCCTCTCTAATTGATGTGGATTCTCGTAGAGTTATTCCCTTAAAACACCGTTGAAAAACATGATACGATCTACGCACGAACATCTAAAGCACAAAACATCTAAAAACAAGTAGAATTTGGTAACTTTTTGTTTGTGTTCATGGTTGGAGTTAAATCAAGGATATAAATATTCAGTTTAGATTTATATGAAATATTGTAACATGTTAGTGAGTAGTTAATATTAGAATGATGAGAGTATGATGGAAGATAAATATTAGAATGAATTTGTAATAATTTGACCCATGCAATATAAAAAAAAAAAAAGAGGAAGCTCTACTTAAATATCTTTGAAGTCAAACAGCACACCATTTTGGAACTTATTTACTACGTACATAGCCTACTTTATGGGACCAACCCTCTACCTGGTTTAATCTATCGGAATATTTTTATAACGATTTGAAAATCTCTCTCTAATAACTGTCCTTTATAATTATGAGGCTGACAATGATACATAACAAACAAAAACGGACAATATCGGCTAGCGATAGACTTAGGCTATTACAAATGGTATCAAAATTAGAGATCGGACGGTGCATCGACAAGGATGTTGAGCTTATAAAAGAAGTGGATTGTGAGGTCCCACCTCAAAAGGAAAAGAAAAATTATTTAAAGATTATGTTATTTCATGATCTTAGCGTGATGCTTAATATTATTCGAGTCCATCATAACCGAAGGATTAACAGTTGTGATCAGCTCGAACGACACCTGCATAGCAGTGCACTGTGTTCTAGCTGGTGTGCGCTTGGCAACAGCGATCTGGAAACTCACAGCGAAAATATGTACACCAAATTATGGAGGAGATCGTTCCGCATGGTCCTCGAAATCTCCTTTGTTTACTCATTATTTTATCTCTGATTCTCTAACATTGCCCTCAATTGACGTGCCTTCATTTATCTCTTCTGCCTTCGCCATGTTTCTCATGTTCCTTAATAAATATCTCTTTGAAAAAAAAACATTATCTTTTTTCTCTCATGCTTCTTAATAAATATATTTTTTAAACTGTGTGGCAATTCGCTCCCTTGTGGCCCATCGTCCTCGTTGGCACACTGCTCGATGCTTGGCTCTGATACCATCTATAACAGCCCAAGTCCACCGCTAACATATATTGTCGGTTTTGGTCCCGTTACATATCGTCGTCAGCTTCACGATTTTAAAATACGTCTGTTAGGGAGAAGTTTCCACACTCTTAAAGCAATACTTCATTCACCTCTCCAGCCGATGTGGAATCTCACAATCCACCTCTCCTGGAGCCCAACATCCCTACTAGCATATCCCCAGTGTTTCACTTTGATACCATTTGTAATGGTCCAAGTCCACCGCTAGCAGATATCGTCCACTTTGACTTGTTACGTATCAATGTCAGTCTCACGGTTTTAAAACACGTTTACTAGAGAGAAGTTTCCACATCCTTATGAGGAATGTTTCGTTCCCTTTTCAACCGATGTGGGATCTCACCGTTATTTTTCTACGCATGCATTAAGTTCAAAAATATGTATATTGAAATCGAAACCAAATTCATGTTTGGTTTCCTTTAGAATATTTGTATGTCACAATAGATTTATGTTATTTTTCATCAATGACGGAGAAAGTTATGAACATTGATATTTTCTAAAATTGCATGCAGATCATTTGATTTTTTGAAATAATTGATCATAATTATTTATTTATTTAATGGAAGCCCATTCTACTATAAATAAAGGCTGAACAAAGCTTGAACCAGCATTTGAGCTGAGGCAGTGGTACCCTGGATTGCCTTTGCTCTTTGCCGTTAATGTCTCTTGCTCCTCAAATGGAGGCAGCAACGAAGGAGGTGGAAGATAAAAATACCGATGAGAAGGCTATGGCCGTGAATGACAAAGCTCCAGTGAGGCCCCGTGGAAGGCCCTTTTTTCAAAGAAGATGGACAACTTTGGACAAACGTTCTGCTGGTCTTCTTTTGGTCTTGCATTTGCTTTGTCTCTTGGCGCCATTTCACTTCACTTGGTCAGCCTTCTGCCTCGCCTTTCTACTCTACAATTTCACGGGCCTCTTCGGTTTGACGCTTTCGTACCACCGACATCTCTCGCACAAGAGTTTCAAGCTTCCCAAGTGGCTTGAATACACGTTCGCTTATATTGGAGTCCTTACTCTTCAGGTTAATCATGTGTTATTTACCTTTCTAAATTTTTATTCTCATTTTTTTTTTCTTTTTTCATTAAGTATTACCTTTGTTATTATAGGGCGATCCAATTGATTGGGTGAGTACACACAGATATCATCATCAATTTGTCGATACAGACAGAGATCCACACAGTCCAAAACAAGGATTTTGGTTTGGTCATATTGCATGGATATTTGATTCGTATGGTTTGACTAAGAAAGTTTGTCCGAAACACGTTGAAGATTTTGAGGAAAGGAATCGAAAACGAAAGCGTTTTAGAAATATTTTTGTGGGATGTTTGAAATATGGAAGACCAAACAACGTGGAAGATTTACAAAAGCAGGCCTTTTATAGGTTTCTTCGTACAACAAACATTCTTCATCATTTTGGTCTTGCAATTGTCCTCAATGCCGTCGGAGGGCTTCCCTTCCTCGTATGGGGAATGGTAAGATTTTTCCTCGTACAATATCATACTACTTTTAATTTAAGGAAAGTGTTCGTAGGTTCATGTAATCAAGACTCAAATGGAACCTTTGTAGTAAGTGTAGTGTAACCGTTTAAGTATTCCGATAGTAGATATTAACTTTTTTGAACTCTCCAATCTATGTGGAATCTCACCATCTTCTTCCATTCGGGGTTCAGCGTCCTTGCTGGCACACTGCCATTGCATTAGTTAAGAAGGCTTTCTCTAAAAGTTTTTAAAATGCATAAGCTAAGAAGATTTTTCCACACTAAGTGAACATAATTTGATGGTTTGAATTGATCGAATAAATGCAGAGTGTAAGAACGGTATGCTTTCAACATGTCACATCTCCCTAAACTCTATCGGCCACATGTGGGGAAACCAGCAATGGAACACCGGGGATCAGTCAAGAAACAACTGGTTCGTCGAAGTTTTTTTTCGTTTTTACATTACATTTTCTTTTGTTGTCGTTGAGTAAATGAGCTAATGAAACGATTGGTTTTTAGGGTATTGGCATTGCTTATATTTGGGGAAGGGTGGCACAACCACCACCATGCATTTGAGTATTCAGCTCGACATGGCCTAGAATGGTGGCAGCTCGATGTAACCTGGTGGGTGATTTTGTTGCTTCAAGCTCTTGGGTTAGCAACCGATTTGAAATTACCCTCTCAACATCACATGCAGAAGTTGGTGTTTCAACCTAAATGCGAGTGATCGATCTCACATGACATACAAAATGTATGAGATCCCCAAAATTTGACCTAATGTATGATGCGAGTCATACCTCCTTTCTGTTCCTAAACAAAACTTTCTTGAATAACATAACATGAAGCGAACATGCTACCATAGTGTGTGTGGCATAATATATAGAGGTTTCATGCATTAAACAACACAGAAGTCACCACAAGATACATAACATGATATAATCGTGTGATACCATGACACATGCGTATCAAATAATCACAAAGTATGACACATGGTCACAAAGAACGTGTCGTTCATACCTCATATAATTCATCCAACTCACTAACCAATACATCTTAATTCCTCCAACCCTAAAAAATACATCTTATTGATATTCACGTACACTCCTAATAAATACTAACCTAGAAATTTAGAATTAAGCATGTTTAATCCGGAGCAATTTACATTAAATTTTGAGGACAAAATATGCTAGGAAACGTAGTGATGTCATAGGAAAAGATCGGGGTCATTAGGCGCCAAACTTTAAATCCTAAATCTTGATATGAATCTTAGACATAAAACATAAAACGTTACATCGAGCCAGTTCGAGTGGAGTTGGGTTGTTATATTTGTTTTTGTGGAAAGGAGATGGTAAGAAAATTGATGAGTGTTAATGGTGAATGGGATGTGGCAGGGAGTGAGGCTTGTTTGGGTGCTGCACATTACTTTCTTCGTAAATTCTGCCTGCCACATATGGGGCTACCGACTGTGGGACACAAATGATTTGTCGAAGAACAATTGGTACACTCACTTTTTGTGTTCTTCAGTAGTTACTGCGTCAAATTCAATTGGTTTTTAGGTATGTGCAAAAGATTGTAAATGTTGGCAGGGTGATAGGGTTGCTTGCCTTTGGGGAGGGTTGGCACAACAACCACCATGCTTTTGAATATTCATCTCGACATGGGCATGAATGGTGGGAGTTTGACTTGACATGGTGCGTTATTTTGTTCCTTCAAGCCCTTGGATTGGCAACTGATGTGAAGTTACCCTCTCCACGCCATCAGCAAAAGTTAGCTCTAAACCCTAAAAGAAGTTGATGATTTCTAGACACTTGTTTCATGCATTCTTTGAGTTAAGACTTGTTTGATGTATTGATTGGACTATACATAGTTTGTTAAGTTCGAGTTTGAATTATGTGTGACATTCGAGTAAAAGAGATTTATATGAATGAACTGAGATCATGTTTAAATGAGAGCGATCATAAGGATAGAATGACTATAAAAAACTTAGGAAATTGAAAGTCAATATCTATACTAACAAGGTGCACATTCTTTTTGGTGCCATAATTATAAGAACTTTATGGTTAAACATGTTTTACTTTGAGTAATTCTATATTGGGTGACCTCTTGGTAATTTTCCTTAGATACACGTGAGTAATGATAAAACATGCTGGATGAACGATAGTTTTTACTCTTAATAAGCAATGACGTGTATCTAAAACATGCTGGATGAATCTTAGGCATAAGGTCGTTGCATTATGTCCATAGACTTATCATATGTCACACCAATTATTAAAAAATTTAGAAGATGAATGGAAACTTACTCTAAACTATAATTTAACCTAATCTTATTATATAATACAAATTAATTGGAGATAATTGATTTGAGAGATGTCCACCAAATAAACTATGGTACCCAAATTAAATGTCAAAAGTAGGGCAACTATTAAGTGCAATAATGTGTTCTTAGGAAAGCGAAGCTTTTGTGTCCTTAAAGAGCTATTGCTATATCACATCATGTGGGTACCATGCTTTCAATCTTTGCATGTGACTCCCTCTGTTTGGGGTTAGGACTCATTTGAATTTAATTAGTCTCATCACTAGAATTCTATTCAACTAATTTGGACTATGATCTCGACGGATTCAAGTCAACTCTATTAAACGTCATGAGTGAAGACTATGTGTACAGACCAACACGTGCATCACCTCTGACATGGTTAAATTACCCACTCCTTACTTCTAGGAGAGAAAACTACTCCCACAAATTAACTATAAAGTTTCTGTGATTGAAACATCGAAAATGAGGGTGCACCTTATTAGTATGCTAGTTACTTTTAATTCTTGTAAGTTTTTTTTTAGTTATTTTCAGGATACTTGAATTTGAGAATAGGTGGAGAGAAGCAGGCCAGAACTCGAAGCTGAGAACGGTGGCCATGGATACTTGGAACCAACAATGGGTAAACAGGCGGCGGACGAAGATCACAAAACTCAAGAAAATGATTAAGACGAGTCAGGAATGGTTGATGGTTAGATAAGCTTTGTAACGTAAAAAGGATGAGTGTTATCATATTCAAGATATGGATCCTCCTAATATGGGTAGCCTAACCACTTCCCTTTTTATTTTATTTATATGGGAAGTTTAACAATTTGTGCATATGCTTAACAACTTCCCTTATATTTTGAAGTTTTATTCAATTAGATTCTCCTTGCAGTACAGTCAAATTCAACCATATTATCACCTTTTGTTCATTACATATCTTCCTCACCTCACTAGCACTAGCACGTGTCTACTAGTGAGAGATTCCTGGTTCCCCTCTCCATCTGAGATCTCACAATCGGCTTGAGCCGTTACAAATGGTAGCAGAACTAGACACTCGACAGTGGCCTAACGAGAATGAATTGTGAGATCCTACATCCAGTTGAGAGGAGAACGAAACACTCTTAAAGGTGTATAATAGTAGAACTGTGAGGCTGACAATGACAATATAACTGGCTAAAATAAACCATATTTATTAATGGTGAGTTTAGAAAGTGTATTAAAGAAGAACTCAAAAATGATACTCAATTGGACATAGCATGTTGTAAATGGTATGAACATGTGGGATCTCTCCTACCACAACAAAAAAGCAACGTTTTGACTTGTCCGAATTGAGGAACAAAGGGTGAGAGAGTACAAATTAGAATAGACGTGTTTCATATTCAAAACCACAAGGTGTATGAAACTTGCCCTAAGAGAGACAGACGTAAAAGAACAAAGAAGTGTTCCCGAAAAATGAAATAGTTTCCTTTTTAGTGTTTAATAGTTTTAGGAAAATAAAAAGGCAAAACAAAAACAGGGGTTTAGTCATCTTTAAGAGATCTCAATATCTGGGTCAAATTTCTAGCATCAAATTCCCTTCAAATCCTTCACAAACTGATCATTTTTTCTCTTCTAACTTATTAAATTGCCCCCAACAGTCTACCAATTCAGAGTCGGCGGTTCTTGTATTGTTCTTTCTCCTATGGCTCTTCTCAATTCTCGGTTGTCCGATTCCAAATTCCACCGCTTTCCATCCCTCCGCCCTGCAATTCACCATCCCCGCCTGATGGCCGTCAGTTTCCGATCGGTTTCTGGCGACCCATTAGGCTCAAACTTAGTGGGTCGTTGCAATTTCAAATCCTTGAGGCTGAATTCATCGAGTAGGATCCAAAACAGAGCAACTCCACCGCTGACAGAGGCATTTGAACCAGGGTCGCCGCCGCCGCCGGCTACTGGGAAAAGGATTTTGTTGTCGGATGTGGTGGTGAGGCGGCCGAAGGAGGTGTTTTCGGGACGGAAATGGACTCTTCATGACATCGGAACCGCCGGAGTGGTGGCGGCGGCTCATTTACTCGCTCTTTTGGCTCCATTTCAGTTCAATTGGGCTGCATTTTGGGTCGCAGTTTCTTTGTACATTGTCACAGGTCTTTTCGGAATTACCCTTTCGTTTCATCGGAATCTTTCTCATCGCAGCTTCAAACTTCCAAAATGGCTAGAATACTTCTTCGCTTATTGCGGAGTTCAAGCACTTCAGGTTCAAATCAAATCCTATTTTTTCCTCAAATTTGAAAATCTACTCTGTTCTGACTCTGTTTTTGTATCTGTTTAGGGGAATCCATTGAATTGGGTCAGCACGCATAGATATCACCATCAATTTTGTGATTCCGAAAGAGACCCACATAGCCCAATCGAAGGCTTTTGGTTTAGCCACATGAGTTGGTTGTTTGATATCAAAACCATGACTGAGAGAGTGAGAAATTTTACTCTGTTCTTGGCTGAAATTTTACCCCTAATTAATAGATTCTAACTTATAAATTGGTTTTTTTTTTCAGTGTGGAGGGCAAAAAAACGTTGGGGATTTGCAAAAACAGCCATTTTATAGGTTTATTGAAAGAACTTATCTTCTTCATCCGATTTCTCTTGGTGCTCTGCTCTACACAATGGGTGGATTTCCATTCATTGTTTGGGGAATGGTAAGATGAATTCTTCTTTTTCTTTCACATGCACTGATTTTGGGTAAATAATGAATCAAAGACTTGTGTTTTTGTTCTTGATTACAGGGTGTGAGATTAGTTTGGGTGTACCATATAACCTGGCTGGTGAATTCAGCTTGCCATGTATGGGGAAATCAGGCTTGGAAAACAGGGGATTTGTCTAGAAACAATTGGTAAATTTGGCCCTTTTATACGATGATTTCAACTGATCCGACCAAAAATACCTTAAAATGTTAATGATATGTTTGTTGGTGAAGGTGGGTGGCGCTGTTTGCATTTGGAGAAGGGTGGCACAACAACCACCACGCATTTGAGTTCTCGGCGCGACATGGGCTAGAGTGGTGGCAACTCGACATGACATGGTACGTCGTCCGGCTTCTTCAAGCTCTCGGTTTGGCCACAGATGTGAAGATACCAACACAGCTTCAGAAGCAAAACTTTGCTACTGTCAACGCCACATGACTTTGTACCAACTTTTATTACCCAAATCTTAGATCCAAAAGCTGTATGCTTTCTCGTTCCGATAGTTAAAATGTAACGACCCGAATTTCTTAACGAAAATTCCATACTTTTAATGCAAATTGAACACTACAAGAAGTAAGACATGGTAGAGAATTCGCATAGCTCTTCAAGAATATGTCTCACTTTTATTGAAAAGTTCTCAAAATGCCTTGTGGTTCTCTACTACAAGTGTGCCCCTTTCATCTGTGTTTTGGACACCAAAATGTCAAGCTCCCATTGAAATACACGGTGCTCGCACCTCTTACCAACATGTTGCTTTCTTGGAAATCTCTCAGGCGTTAACTAGCTAGCCTTAGGCTCCAAAATGTAATACCAAAGTTAATGTAATATCAAAGTTGTGAGATCAAACCCAACTCGGTATTATTAAAAAAATAGAGATCTCAGAGTTTGAGAAGGTAACGAAACATTCTTTCTTCATAAGGGTGTAAAAACTTCTATAATAACATACGCGTTTTAGAAAGTTTGAGGGAAGCCCAAAGAAGAACAATATCTACTAATAGGCTTGGACCGTTACAAATGGTATCGGAGCCAGACACTAAGCAGTGTGCCAGTAAGAACGCTGAGCCCCAAAGTGAATGGATACCGAATGAGTGCCAACAAGGACGCTGGCCTCGAAGGGGGTGAATTGACTGATCCTAGTTACAAATGGTGGATTGCGAAAACTTCTCCATAGCATACGTGTTTTAGAAAGTTTGAGGGGAAGCCCAAAGAAACAATATTTGCTAATAGGGTTTGGGCCGTTACAAATGGCATCAGAGCTAGAGAACAATGTGCCAGCAAGGACACTGAGCCTCAAAGGGAGTGGATACCGAATGAGTGTCAACAAGAACACTGGGGCCCGAAGGGAGTGGATTGTGAGATCCCAGTTGGAGAGGGGAATGGAACATTATGTATAACGGTGCGGAAACCTCTCCCTAGCATATGCATTTTAAAAACTTTTTAAGGGAAGTCCAGCAAAAAAAGCCTAAAGAGGACAATATCGACCAGCAGTGAGCTTGTGCCGTTACAAAAGTACGTATTATCTACGACACATCATAATCACATGATTATTCAATTTCAGCAAGCCTACATACAAAAACTTGAATAGATAATGATTAAGAATGTTGAGCAACGAGTCAAAAATTGGTTTGGGAAAGAGTGAGAGGCAAAGGCAGCCATGAATGAGGTAAGCTAATGGCTTTTGAAGATGAAAAGAAGCCACAAACTAAAGCAAAACAAGAGATAAAAGCCACGAAATTCAACCACTTCAAAAGGGTTGTCTTGTTTTTTTGTCTTGCAGGAATTTTGGAAAAGAACAAACTCGTACCCCCGACATTTGGAATTTCGAAGCTAACAAGGAAAGAAGAGTTAAGGAACTAACAAAACAATGGTAATACAATGATGTCCTTAAAAAGGACACTCAAAAGAATGGTCTGCTTTGTGTGTAGTCTCCACTGTAGAAGTGCACGGGACACACAAAGCATGGTTTAAAGGAAACTGTTTCCTTCTTTTCAATACTCCTTACTCTTTAATGGTCAATATCATATAGTACTGAGTAATATTATAACTATTCGCTTACCACAAGTTGCTCGATTGTTAACATAATAAAACTATATAGGGTAAATGATCCTATAGTAAACAATTATGTACATTGTAATAATGATCATGTGTAGTAAGCAAAGTAAAAAGTTGGTAAACGTATAGATTTTTTCTCATCTATTGTTTGTGTTCATCTGGATCGAATTCTTTGTGTTCACCAAAATTAAATGTGTACGTTATTGTGCGATTCTAAGAATAATATTGTTAGTAGAGAAAAGATAAGGTTAATTAAATAGTTGGGTGACGACTTAGATAGGTAAGAAGCATGCATTAGGGTAGTGAGGAAGTCGAGGTAATTATTAAGAAATGAAACATGCTTCAAGAACAAGGGTTAATTAATTATTTCTTTACCCATAATCCCAGTTATGCTCTCTTTGCTGCACACTTTTTAATAACTTTAAGTAATTCATTCCAAAAAGTGCTTCTTTTTCTTTTGTAACTTTAACATTTTGGCTTACATAATTTAAACCATCATTTGCTTCTTAGATACATTCAAACATGTTCTTTTATTATTTTTGATCGAATCATTATCACCTTTCTTGTAATTCATGCTCTTTCGTACACAAAACCCCCCATCTTTCTTATCTACCTTATATCATTTTTTATAATTTATTTTGAAGGACGGGGTATTGTACGGCTCTAATATCATTTTTAACAGCTTAAGCCCAAAGCTAACAAATATTGTCTACTTTGACTCGTTACGTATCGCCACCAGCCTCACAATGATAAAACGCGTCTACTAGGAGAGAGGTTTCCACACCCTTAATAGAAATGTTTCGTTCTCCTCTCCAACCGATGTGGGATCAAGGATCTCACAAGACTAAAGAAAATGCTTAAAAGAATGGATAGTTATTGTCTATTCAACAAGGTGGATCTTTCTTCTCATAAGCTTAATTATAAGAACTTCAAAATTAAGCCACCCGTGGTTATACCGATAAAAGCTTGAAATATAATGAAGAAAGGAAATGAATGGTGTTATTATTATTGTATCAACCTGTTATTCAGTGAGAGTGTTAAATGAAGTGCCCATCATCAGCACTTGAAAACTGGGAAATGAATTCCCCTTTTATAATCATTTATTTACTTTCCCCACCATTTACACTCTATCACCACCTCCATAACCCCTTATTTATGGGTCGCTCAAAACCCTAAACTCCCAAACTCCTACGCCCCTCCCATAAACAACCAAATTCCATTTTCCCATTATATAAATATAATATAATATATACACATAAAAAGAGTTGCCAACCAAAAAGTTCTGTGCTTTAACACTGTAACCCCTTGAGACCATGAGTTTTGCAGCTCCAAAAAAAAAAAAAAAAAAAAAAAAAAAACCCATCTTTTGTTTCTGAAATGGCGAGTGTCAACCTGACAGGCAACCGGTTGCAGATGTCTGTCGGGTGGGAGTCACTGAGTTAATTCCCTCCGCCGCTTCCTTCTGACAGCACGCGAGGTTACTGGCTACTGGCGGAGCTGGTCACCCTCCATCCATTCCCACACCACCCTCTTCTCTTACATTTGTCTACTTGATACCCCACATTCTTACCTCGAACAAGTCCCAAACCAGCACGCCTTGAGTCGTCCATAAATTGTCTCCGATTTGGGAAGTGAAGTACACTCTCTAACACGTGGAGGGAGGTGATTGGGTTGTGTAGTCCACGGTGTGGGTTGGCGTGTGGGAGATGGGGTTGGATCATTCCGGAGCAGTGCCTTTAAATACTGGAGTGGGATGTCAATTCGGTGAAGGGTAACCCCAAAAGGCAAAAGCTTTCAGTTTTTTGTCGAAGGTTTAAGGACAGTGATTCATAACTGATTTGTTTGTTTGAGGATTTTGGATTTGTCGATCAGCCGCCAAAACGGGTCTGCCTCTGTGGATGCTTGGCTTCAGCGCCGACAGGTTGCGAGCCGACATGAACCGCTTACTCGCCCTACTCTTCCACCAAGTAAATTTCATAAACTCTCTCTTTTATTTTTCACTTTTTCATTTTGTGGCTTTACAATGCGATTGTTCTTCAATAAGGACTCAAGGGTTTTGCTTCAATTACTCAAAAAGATGAAATTTTTTTGTGTAATAATGATTTTTCTAACAAGGGTTTAATGTGTTTCTTCAAATTTTAGAACCATATTAAATGTTTTGCTTGAACCACACTTAAAATGGGGAGAAAATGATGTTCGAATCGTTAGATGAACATGACTCTCCACAATAGTATGATATTGTCTACTTTGAGCATAAACTCATGACTTTACTTTAGGTCTCTCTAAGAGGCCTTGTACCAATAATAATAGTATTCATTGATTATAAACTTATGATCATTCCTTAAATTAGCCGATGTGGGACTTTCATCCAACATGAATGAGTTTGAAAATTCTTGCTTATATTAAACGTTCATCACTAAATTAAATTTTTGGAATGTAGGGAGTATTAGACGAACAATTCTTGCAGCTACAACAGCTTCAAGATGAAAGCTCTCCAAATTTCGTATTGGAAGTAGTGAACATTTACTTTCAAGAATCGGAGCGGCTCTTGAAAAGCCTAAGAGCTTTGTTGTAAGTCTTTGTTTTGTAGTTCTCATGCACAGACACACAAAAGATTAAGAATAAGAAAAAGAAAAAGAAAAAGAAAAAGAAAGGTTGTTGATGGGGTTAGGGTTTTTGTTTGGATTGGACAGAATTGAGAGAGAGCTGACTGATTACAAGAAGATGGGAAACCATTTGAATCAGCTGATGGGGAGCAGCTCAAGCATTGGAGCTAACAGAGTCAGAAATGTTTGCATTGCATTTCGAGCCAATTCTGAACAAAGCAACCGTGCTGGGTAATTATTTAATCAAAACCCCCCATTTTTATCCTTTTTATCTTCTTATTTATCATCATTCAAAAAAACACATCATCTGGTGAAAATTGGAATCATTTAAAAGTTCGATCATGTGTTTATAAGTAAGTAATACATCTTTATTGGTACGAGATCTTTTGGATCTTAATTGTCCAAATAATAAACATTTGTTTTGATTGGCAGGTGTTTGAGAGCATTGGAAGTTCTTGAACACGAGTATTGCTATTTAAAGAGCAAACTTCACGAGCTGTTTCAGGTGAGTTGAAGATGGGGAAAGATGAAAGTTTTATAAAAATTGTTACACAAAAAAGGCAGCTTTTTTATTTAGCTTTTGTAATTTGCATGTGATGCAGATAGAGCAGCAAAGAGTGTTGGGCGCAGGAGTTAGGTACCCAATGCAACAGAATTGAACCCAAAAACTAAAAAAGAAGAAGAAGAAGAAGAAGAAGTGATTTTATTCAGAAAAGGAACAATGGAATGGCTCATTGGAAAACCCTACTTTTTCTTTTCTTCACCTCAAGCATCTTTTCATTTCTTTTCTTTTCTTTTTGTAGAGTTATAATTCTTTCTTCCTTTTCTTTTCTTGGTTTTCAATCCACTTTTATCCGCCAAAAACTGCTTCTGCTTGTAATGTTACATTCAATCTAATCATATTCTCACCAACTTTCCCTTTTTTTCTTCTCGTTCAAACCGATATTAATTGCTTCAAACTACTAGAGAGCTAGGGGTTTCCACATCCAGAATGCTTTCTTCCCCTCTCCAACTGATGAGGGATCTCATAATCTACTCCTCTTGGGGCTAGCATCATCGCTGGCATACCACTCAGTATCTGGTACTGATACCATTTGTAAGGAGTCAAAGTTGATGATATCTACTACGGGTAGACTTAGACTGTTACAAGAAAGTTTGATGTTGAAAATTGTTTGGGAGTGTAATAGATGGAGTATGATATGGACATATAGAGCAAGTAATGATCGAAAATAGGTCAGGGGCATTAGGGTCTCATTATGCATATGAACATGAGATTAAAGGGTTTGGAAATGAACAAGACAAGAAGCATAAGGGATTGAGAGTTGTAGCCATTGAAGCATTGATTTGAGGTCAAAATATGTGGTGGAAGAAGAAACCCTCGAATAGGGCATCACAATCAAACACTCAACTCATCAATATTAAACTTTAATTGCTCATACATTCATATTAGGGTTTCCAAAACAGTAACAACAATTGCGTTATTTCATCGTTACCTTACCATAAAATAGTTTTTTCAAAAAAGGAAATTTATCTAAAATGATATTATTCTTGACTTAAATTATTCTCCATCTTTTAACTTGGTGTCAAATCATTTCACGTCTCGAAAAGAAAATTGAGCTAACTGTGACACAACAAATAGTTAAAAAGACCGATAAACACGACTAATATGGACAGCAAATGAATATATAAAAAATTTACAAGGTAATAAAAAGAAATTAGAGTTATATGATGGAAGGGAATAAACTTTAAAAGGGCATAAAATAGGGTAAACTTAGGGTTAGAACATAAATAAATGAAAATTAGGGGTTTGTGGCTCAAAATAAACATTTTATTTTGTCTCCAAAATTCCACTATAAAGGCATTGCTTTGAAGCTTGTACTGTCCTCCATTAATATCCCTAAACTACCCTAACTTGGAACATTTTATTATAATTGGAAATATTAATTTATTTTTATTTAATTAAATAATTAAGAAATTATTAGATAGTGACGTGTCCCCATAAAACCCAAAACGCCAAAAAGCATATAATAATTTCTTCATGTGGTGTGACTTAATAAATATCCCCTATTTCTTCATATCCATCACGTTTACATTATTATCCTATCAACTCAACCAATTAATATTCCATCTACTATGTTTTTTAATAAAGATAAATATACCATTATATCTTCCAAATCTTATTCATTTTTTATATTTAATCACTTTTTTATTTAATATTTGTTGGCAAAATATATCTTCATTTCCAAAAAAATCATATCTAAATAATTTTTCTTTTTAAACTTTATCCAAATTCAATCGAAAGTACATCTCAGTCGCAAGAAATAATGAGCCCTACCAACTTGTCGATATGATTGAAGAAACCTAAATTTTTTAGGTTATGGCCCGGAGCCCTACGCGATCCTCTTCGAGCTTGTCTTTGACACTCGTGTTGTTTGATTTTCTGGAACTTTGCGTATACCTAGATTTAGTTTCAATGCACATTTTTTTATGTGTTAGATATTCACTATTTTTCTCCATCACATCAGGACATTTTTCATTGAGAATCTCTCTTTGTTTTTTTTTTTTAATGCATGAGATCACAACCTATTTTCTCTAAGTCAAATTTAGGGTACGACTCTAATATTATTAACAACTTTGGAGATACACTAGATCTCGATCTGGAATATGATTCTCAATTCTACTCGATAAAAATAAATTGAAAAAAAAATATATTTTTACAGGACCAAAAAAGAAATACGAACACTTGAAACGCGCCAAACTTTAACCTACACGTTCAAACCAGACCCACCACTATCACTCGCCCATTTCTTCGCGAGTTCTCTTTGCTGAGCCGTCCCGCCGACCCTTCAACCTCTGTCCCTTTCTCTTTCTCCTCCACTTATTCGCATTCTATCTTCTTTATAAGAGGACAGAGCTTCCCATTTCTCTGTATCACCAAAAACCCACTAAAATGAAGGTTTCTTCCATTGATGACTCTCAGTTTTTCCATAAAGGAGTCGGCATCGCCTCCTCCACCGCCACCACCACCACTACTACCCATCTCACTGTCATGAAAACCTCTCTCTTCTTCGCCGGAGATGGATTTACCGTTTACGATTGCAATGGAAGACTCGTCTTTCGAGTCGATTCATACGGCCCTGATTCTCGTTACAAAGATGAGCTGGTTCTAATGGACCCTCATGGACGATGCCTCTTCACCCTCCGCCGCAAGGTAATGCCTCATTTCTGTTTATTTTTTGTTGAATTCAAGTGGGTTTTGGGTAATTTTGGATTTGGGTTCTTGTTTTTCGAGTTTTGTGTTATGGGGTTTTTACTCTGTTTTTTTCTACGAAAACAGAGGCCGAGTTTGCATCAACGGTGGGAAGGGTATCTCCATGAGAGAATCAACGGTCAAAGACCGATCTTCGGAGTGCGGCGGTCGTCGGTCATAGGAAGGTCGAGTGTCACGGTGGAGATGTACAGAAATTCCAGCGAGGAGTATCAAATCGAGGGGTCTTTTGGGCAACGTTTATGCAAAATTTTGAACGCGAAGAAAGAGACAGTGGCTGAGATTAAGAGGAAAGTTGATGCTTCCACCAACGTGTTGCTTGGAAAAGATGTTTTTTCTCTCTCTGTGAAGCCTGGTTTTAATGGAGCTTTTGCCATGGCCTTGGTGCTTGTTCTTGATCGGATCAACGGTGATGATGGGGTTTATTCTAGCAGCGAACCAAATCGGACCCTTAATTGATTTTGAGGCTTTTTTTTTTTTTTTTTTTTTTTTTTTTTTTTTTTTTTTTTTTTTTTTT
>NW_019272034.1:595500-645836 GCF_002738345.1 Cucurbita maxima | reverse complement strand
TTTTTTTTTTTTTTTTTTTTTTGTTCTTTTTGCTTTAAGGGGTTGGTTGTTTGTTTGTATAAACTTCTTTTTTGTTCTGAAATTTGATAAAAAAAAAAAAAAAAAAATTCAAAATGATTCCCTCACATGAAACATAAAACTAAAACGAACACCACAAACAGTATTAGAGAGTGGAATGGAATTGTTGCATTGCTGAAATGTTGTTGTTGTTGTTGTTGAAGAGGGCATAGTTGATGTTGAGGGTTGTTAATGTAAGCAAGGAATGGGTATGCATTAATGAAAAAAGGAGAGGCAATGAGGGAGAAGAATTGCACAAGAGGGTTCATAAATGCCACAACATCTTCCTTAAAACTGCAGGAGGAGGGAGGAAATGAGTAGCCATTTTGTTTGTGGGGAGGCAAAAGGAGAAAGAAAAAGAGTTCCTTTTTAGCTAATGGGTATTGAAAAACTAACTTGGTTGGCCAAAATATAGGAGCACAACATCATTTGAATGAAGCAATCCTTTCCTTCTCAGAGATTCCTTGGCCTTTGCCTAAACATGATTCAAATTTTGATGAGATGGAAGAAGATTCGTTATTCCTATGGAGTTGTTTAAAGGAGGCATAGAATAGATTCTTCCCTTCTCATCTCTTACTTTTCTTGGAAAAACCTCCATTTTCTCTGTCATTCATGTTTCATGGATGGGGTTTGGAATATCCATCTTGCTTCGTTTCAGCGTGATGTTCTACTTCTTGGGGTAATGGAGAGTAGAACAAAACATTCCTTTTAAGAATGTAGAAATTTTTTGATAAGATAAGGAACCACTATAAGGGGAGTAGGATTCAGATTACTTTGTTGATCGAATATCTTAAGGCAAGAACATTGTTTGAGATTCGAATCACTCCACAAGCAAGATTGATCATGTCGAGCTTGAATGATTTTACATGCAACCTAAACTACATAGAATTGCCAATAAACTTCGTCATTGGCTAAAGAAAAGCACAAATGTTTTTTTTACTATATTTTCCAAGTGTCTTACAAATACAACACACATGGCTTTATATAGCCTCAAAATAAACATCATGTAATTGTAATCTAGAGTAAATTAAAAGTCTTAAAATACATTAATGAAATACAACAACTCTAAATTGTACTCCACTCAAAATTCAAAACATGAAACTTAATTCGTCTTCAATGTGGCATGAATTGAAATATCTTTTGATAATTTCAACAATATTTTCTTCACATCTTCATTGAAACATATTGTACGATTGATGTCTCTTGGTTCATATCACTTTTTCTTAGTAGACGCATTTTAAAATCATGAGGCTGATGACGATATGTAACAGGCAAAAACAGACAATATCTACTAGTAGTGGTGGAGTTTGTCTGTTACGGAATGAAAGTTATTATTGGATCATTGAGAAAGAAAAGAGCAAAAACAGTAGCAATATGAAACAGAAGAACATGTTTCACCCGAAGTTAAATTAGAAGGTTGATTAACAGTAACATTCTACGGTCAAAAGAAGTTCAGTAACCAAAAACAACAAAAGCTGCAGATTCTAAACTCTAATTCTGACAACTAAGAGTTCTCTTGTCGGTAAATACATTCGTAAAACTAAAGCTAAGACATACTAAAGTTACTGTCATCGTGGAAGAGAGTGAGCAGTTGCTACAAAGATCTGGTGTCAAGACCGCCAAAAGGTGATGGGAAGTAGGCATAATACAGCAGTCTGCAGGCGGTTGTGGTATGCACTGCTGCATCTATTCCTCGGTCAGTCCTAGCTAAAGCTTCCCGTTTTCTTTCGCCAAGTTATCGTCTTCGATGCTTCGGTCCTCGGCATGAGCTGCGCCATTTGTTGAAACGTCGTGATTACACTTACCCTCATTGTCTTCTGGTGCTGCTGCTTCATTCAGATCATTTTGTTTCTCTTCCTCAACGACTCCTTTCGCTTGTAGAACGATGACATTGCCAGGATCGTTGTCATCCTTGTCGGGAATGTTGTTTTCTTGGTCTGTCTCTTTTTCAGATTGGTTAACCTCAGTAGCAACAGTATGCTCATTAGGTGAGACTGTTTCTGCTACATCATTTCCTTGCTTTTCAGCTTCTTGAATGTAACCTCGACCGTCGGTTTTGCCACCATTCTTATCCGTTTCGTCTTTACCGAAAAATTCAGAGTTAACATCGACCTCGGAACTTCCCTCGAGAACTTGTTTTTCACCTTCTTTCGCCTCAGGAGCCATCTCCTGGTGTTCTGTTTGACCATTTTCAGCTTCACCAACATAGCCACCCGCCTTGTCATTCCCCTCTGCATCTTTCATTTCAACTTCTTCAGGAACTTCAGGAACTGCATCAGCTTCCTCCTTCATGTCTTTCTTCGAACCGGAGGATTTTCGGCTCCGTTTCTTCGGAGGCTCCTCTTTAGGCGGAGTTTCCTTAACCTTCTCACTAATCCTTACTGATCTTCTAGGCGCCTCGCCCGTGCTCCAATCAAACTCCGATATTGCAGGACTACCAGAATGCAATTTTAGGTACTGCTCCAGCAGTTTCCTGTTACCAATTTCTTCGCCAGTTGGAGCAATGAATACAATCTCACTCTTTCTTGGTGTACCTGCCTTCTTGGGTATGAACTGAAAAAAGAAAAACAATTTGTTAGTCATAACTGAAAATCTTCCAAAGAAGAAGATCCATATACGCTAAAGGTCGAGAGTTTGGCAGATTTTAGAATACAACATGCATTACTCTCAAGTGTGAGATCCCATATCGGTTGGAGAGAAGAACAAAGCATTTCTTATGAGAGTGTGGAAACCTCTACCTAATGGACACGTTTTAAAACCTTAAGCCTGGAAGGAAAAGTCCAAAGAGAACAATATCTACTAGCGGTACGTTTCGGCTGTTATATCAAGCCACCCGAACATGTTTTGAAAAATCCAGAAAGAACAAACATGGAAAATATGGCAGGGATGGATGGGGGCGAGTTGAACAACTATCATTATGAGATCCCACGTTGGTTGGAAAGGGGAGTAAAAGCATTTCTTATAAGAGTGTGGAACCTCTCCCTAATAGACGCATTTCAAAACCGTGAGACTAATGGCGATACGTAACAGGCCAAAATGGACAATATCTACTAGTGGTGAGCTTGGACTATTACAATCAATATTCAACACAGTGGGGAAAAAACCCGTGGTAAATTTCACTGTTTTGAAGAATCGAGGCAATCTCCAACAGCAAACCATGTTACAATAGGACTTTTGATAAAACATCAAGAACTGACATGCTTCATAGTTCATACAATCATTTGGTCAACACAGCTAATACAATAAAAGCCACAAAACTCCTCAGCATGATTCATATATAACACTTCAAAAACGGCCTGAACTTAGGTTAAAAACATGTAGGCCTCAGATCAAAAGCATTGGATTCAGTTTTCTATTGCAGCCCTAAAGAGCAGACAGCTTTAGGCACCGACAGTTTCAAAAGTGCTTCCCAAGATGAAGCTTTCCAAGTATCTCAAGAGCACACAAGATCAAGAATATCAAACACATGACACCACGTGCTATCATTCAAGAAGCCGAGAAAACTTAACTGTAACCGCCGCCGATATTGTCCTCTTTGGACTTTCTCTTCCGGGCTTTCTCTCGAGATTTTTAAAACACGTATGCTAGTGAGAGATTCCCACACCCTTATAAAAACACGTATACTAGTGAGAGATTTCTACACCCTTATAAAGAATGTTTCGTTCTCCTCCCCAACTGTCGTGGGATCTCAGGTTAACACTCCTAAGTAAAACACTCCAGCAGATCAAATGGTACATACAGTTCCTTATTTTCAATAAAACAGAAGCTCTTTCATAGATATTCATCATCTAGAACTTCATAGAAGCTCGTTTTTCACTTCAAAATCCAAAAGATTCCCCATAAGCTTACATTTCATATCCAATCTTTGAAAATAGAAAATGAAGAACTCAGGGGAAAGAAGCACCAAAGAAACGCCTAAATTTTCAACAATTCTACCCACAAGAAAAGAATCAATGGACTGTTCAACAAGACAGCTTTCAAAAGACAAGGAATTAAGGATGTAACAGAACCCTAACCATGCAAACAAGCCCTAGAGCTAAAAACAGAGTTCTAAACCCCCCCAAAAAAAACACAAACTTTAACACAAAAACAGAACATTTGAGATGAAATTGAAAAGAACAGACACAAAAACTGCAATATGAAGAGGATAAAAGCTCCTTTCTGGCAAAAACGGGACTAAATTTAGAGAAATTTTCAAAGTTTTAGAGAGAGAAAGAGACCAGTTTCTTCCAAGTAGGTGGGGCAGGAAGCTCCACAGAAATGACTTCATCCATGGCTGCTACTCCTTCTCTACTCTTAGTTTGAGCTTCATCTTCCACTATCAGCATGGCTTCCTCTTTGTTCTCCATTTTTTCTCACTTTCTGTCTCTAGAAATCTGTCTAACTTCTCTCTCTTCTCTCCAGTTTTTGGTCTTGTGGCCAAAAAAGAACACATAAACCGTTGAGAGAGAGTCTCTGAGGTGTGCCTTTTTGGTGGTTAGTCCTAAAATCTCCCAAGGGCTGTGCTAAACTTACCTTCACCGCAAAGGCAAAGTTCAAAATCCAAAACCCATCTGACACTTTGTCCAATCAAAAGAAGGGGGAGCTTCAAATTCTTTAATCATCACCCACGTGTCAAGATCAGAGAGGCTAGTTCAGGGATTAGGAACTGTTCTTGTGTAGGGATTCTGACTTAAAAATCCAATCTTTTTTGTTTCTCTCTCTCTCTCCAGCTTTGGATAAGAAAGAAAATCCAAAGATTCCAAAATTCCAAAATTCCATTTTTTTGCTTTTTAAAATCTTTTTATTTTTAAAATGGAAAGGAATTTTTGTTTTCCCGCACTTTGTTATCAGGGCTTGGAAAGGAGGAGGAGCGTGGGAAGGTCGTGGTGACGGTCTTCCAGCCACCTGTCAATCCGGACATGAACGCATTTGGATAACGTTACTTTTAAGGGAATTGAAATGTGAGTTTGACGTCCGAATCTGACCCTGTTGTGCTGTGTTCTAAACCTGTTCTTGGCTTAGGTTTCAGGTTCCATTCTTGCTCCAAAAGTGTATATATATATATATGGACTAATTTTTTTTTTATAACAATTTTTTGTTTAGTTTTTCATTTTTTTTAAATCATATTCATCTCTTCCCGAATGGATTTTCATTGTGGATGTCTTATCTTGGTCTGTATAGAAAGTCTCATCTCTTAGAAACGAGAAGTAAACAATATAGATGTGTCACAGGAGATGCAATGGATCCCGGGCATAGATAGTTACATGAAATATAGAGAAAAATAAAACTTAGAGAAGTGATTGCCACATATATAGCGTTACTAAATTCGAGATCTATGATAGAACATAAAATTATAAATTTAATATTATAAGATATAGTTAAAAACTTTTAAAGTATAAGAACTAAGGTCAAATTGGTAACTTCACTTTTTTAATTATTTTAAATTCCCTTTTATTTATTTTAAAGTGGTGTGGTTTATATAAATAATTTATAAGAGATTGTGCAGTCCACGCCCACTATTTTATTAATTATTATTCCATCGTGATATAACATTATAAAAGTAGCATGTTATGCACATCGTGGCATGTCATTAGCGATATTAATTGTTAACTAATACAACAATTAATGGAACATTAAAGTTTATTTAAGTGCGCCTTAATTACTCGCTAATTTTAAAAAAGTAATTATACAATTACTAACTAAAATCCGTTGACTTATCTCCTACTGTTTTATACAAGTTTGAATATTGAAATAAATGTTTTGTTTAAATATTGAAAGTCAAACTATTTTTGTCAAATCAAAAGTCAAAGTAATCATAAACAAAATTTCATATTTTATTTATTTGTTCGCAAACTTTGATATTTTTAATAATTTTTTAAAACTACACTTACCTTTTATATTTAGTCCCCAATTTTAGTTGTTTTACACAAAATATAATCTTAATCGCAATATATATAAATTAAAAAGAATTAAAATTGGAACATAATTCTATTTTTTTCTTCTGTTCATCTTCAACTTCCACCAATTGAATCAATGGAGTTTGAAGCTAATTCTTGATGGGTTTATTCAAAATCGCAAGTTTCTTCTTCTTCTTCGTTTTTCTGATTCAATCCCACATCGACATTGTCAAATCCCAAGAGATTGACAAGCTCAATCCAGGCTTCAAAGCTTCTGCATCAGAATTCAACGACACAAATGGAGTTTTTCTCCTCTCCAAAGGCTCCATTTTTTCTCTCGGCTTCTACGCCGGTGCCAACGACGACACTTTCTCACTCGGAATTACTCACATTCTCAGTTCCAGAGTGATCTGGACGGCGAACAGAGATTTTCCGGTCAACGACTCTGCTCTGTTCGTGTTCGATGAAACAGGGGATGCTTATTTGGATCAATTTGGACCAAATTCTGCTCCAATTTGGTCGACTGAGACGGCCCGACACGGCGTTGTTTCAATGCAGCTTTTGGATTCTGGAAATTTGGTTTTGAAGAGCAAAAATGGAAGCTTCGTTTGGCAGAGCTTCCATTTTCCGACCAATACTCTTTTGCCCGGCCAGGTTTTCTGGGAAGGAATGAAGCTTGTAAGTTACTCAAATGACAATAATCTCTCGAGTTTTTTGGAATTTAAACAAGGAGATTTGGTTCTGTCTGCGGGTTATCAGAATCCCCAAATCTATTGGGCTCTGTCGAAAGATAGCCGGAAAATAAAGCGAGCCGCCGCCGGTTCTGGCAGCGGAAACGGCGGAGATGGGTATGTTCTGTTTGCGATTATGGAATCAAATTCTTGGAATTTCTTCGGCAAGAATGGGGAGTTGTTATGGGGATTCAAATTTTTCTGGCAATCGAATTGGAAAGACAGATGGGTTTCTGTTTTAAACACCGATGGATCGATTGCTTTTCACAATTTGGAGAGCGGAAAATCAGCTCCGCCGGAGCCCATTCGAATTCCGGCGGAAAGTTGCGGCGTTCCAGAGCCTTGTGATCCTCTTTTCATATGTTACTTCGACAATCGATGCCAGTGTCCTTCGACGATTTTCGACGACAAGTTCAACTGTAAATTCCCTTCAATCTCTTGCAATGGCAGATCCAATGCCACCGAGCTACTGTATTTGGGGAAAAACCTTGATTATTTTGCTCTCCGTTTCGCTATTCCTGCGTTGAACTCCGATTTGAACAATTGCAAAGCAGCCTGCGCCAGTAATTGCTCTTGCAATGTGATGTTCTTCGAACCAAATTCTGGGGATTGCTTCTTCTTCGACGAGATCGGAAGTTTACAACGATCCGACGAGGGCTCCAATGGGTACATTTCGTATATGAAAATAGAGCTCCCCATCAACAGCAACGATAACGAAACAACGCCTACGCCAACTCCAAACAGAAGAAAGCACATCGTTCTCATGAGTATTCTTATAGCTGCAATGGCTCTGTCCTTCATGGGGTTGCTCTGTTTTTTGTTCTACCGGCGGAAAGTGAAGGAATTGTTAAGCTCCATTGAAGATGCAACAGAGGAAGACAAATTTCTTGAGGAGGTTTCCAGCGGGCCAATGCGGTTCAGCTACAGACAGCTCCGGCGAGCGACAAGGAATTTCTCGACGAAGATCGGGAAGGGGGGATTCGGGTCGGTTTATTTGGGGGAGCTCGGAGATGGGACGAGATTGGCAGTGAAGAAACTGGAGAAAATTGGGCAAGGAGGGAGAGAATTCAGAGCAGAGGTGAGTTTGATCGGCGGGATCCACCATGTGAATCTGGTGAAGCTCAAAGGATTCTGTTCTGAAAATCTTCATAGGCTTCTGGTTTATGAGTATATGAGCAATGGATCGTTGGATAAGTGGATTTTTAATGGGAAAGAAGATGGGTTTTTGGATTGGGAAACAAGATTCAACATTGCATTGGGTAACATCTCGAACTCTAAATTATTTGAATGTTTTGAAGTTCAAATTTTGAGGCTTTGATTTGGTTGATCAAACAGGTACGGCGAGGGCTTTGGCGTACCTTCACCAAGAATGCGAATCAAAGATAATCCATTGCGATATAAAGCCCGAAAACGTCCTCCTCGACGACAATTTCACGCCAAAGCTCTCCGATTTCGGCATGGCGAAACTTGTTAACAGAGAACAGAGCAATATCTTCACTCAGCTTCGAGGAACTAGAGGCTACATGGCGCCGGAGTGGATCACGAACCTCGCCATATCCGATAAGAGTGATGTCTACAGCTATGGTATGGTTCTTCTCGAGATCATCGGCAACAGGAAGTGCTATGACGCCGATCAACCGCCGGAGAGTGCGCATCTACCGTCGTACGCGGCGAGGATGGTGGCGGAGAAGAAGGGTAGGTGGGTGTTGGACCCGAGAGTGGCGGCGACGGTGACGGAGGAGGACTGGCGAGTCGAGGCGGCGGTGGAGGTGGCGGTATGGTGCGTTCAGGAGGAGGCGAGTTTCCGGCCGCCAATGAGGAAGGTGGTGCAGATGCTGGAAGGGGTTTGTCCGGTGCCGAGGCCGCCGAGTGCGGCGGAGATAGGGTGGAGTTTTTCTTGGAGTAGTGGAGGAGGGACGGTAATGTCGTTGGGATTAAACGGGTGTTTTAGTGAAGTGAGATTGTCCGATGTTCGATTGTCGGGACCCAGATGATTCATCATCCGAATGTGTTGCAAAACTTAATTGGGAGGCAAATTATAAAACATTATTACCATATTTTTTAATGCATTCTTTTTAATGTAACTCATTGAAATTTGTTCGACTAATATTCCTTGCTGGACTGTTATAGATCGGTACTATGTCAGTTGGAGGGTTATTCATATAAAGTTTCTATTCAAAAAGATTGATCAATGGCCGACTCCCAAATGAAACCTTTAAAGAGACTCTCAATAAGAGAATCGAGGCCATTCTAGGCGAATAACAGCAATTGTACATGTTCATACATATTCATGTGTTAACTGACATTTGACTTAATCATAAAGTTTTTAAAAAATCATTGGAATATTTTATGAAAAGTCGATGTATTCAATATAAAAATAAATAAAATAAACTCATCCACACAAATTGTGATTCCAATTCCAAAAACTTGGAAAATGGCAGCAAGGCAGACAAAAATGGATCCAAAAGAACAGAGGAAGAAAAACAGAGTACAAAAGAAGCTAAAACATGTTCATTTCTGTACATAAAAACCACCATCCCATAAACAACACCCAACTCCATTAATGGCAAAACCCAGAAAACCAATATTCTTATGGCTGATAAAGCTTATTCCCACATTTACATTTCCAATGCAACAGATAATAGCTATCATCCTCTTCTCTACGATTCAAATCAGCTTCAAACCCCTTCCTTTCACGGTGCTCCGGCACCACCAGCGACGCCGTACACGGCCGGCAATTCAAGCACTTTCCTACGCATCTTGGCGGCTTCGATCCCAACACCATCTTCTTCCACAAACTCTCGCCGCCCCCCGCTGCCGGAGCTGAGACACACAAAAGTTACAATTTTTTTCAGCTGATGAAAAAAAGGCTGAAAGGGTGTTCTTTCTTTACCTGATAATGCAGGAAGAGGAAGCGAGAGGGAGAAGACAGCCGCCACAGCAACGGCGATGACGAGTTTCAGAAGATTGCTTGGGGAAGCCATTGGAGCTGAGTGAGAGAAGCTGTGTGTCTTATGAGAGATAAAGGAAGAGATTTCAATATAAGGAATTGTTGGGCATTGTGGAAAGGATGAGAAAGTGAAAAGCTTCCCCAAAACAGTGGTGAAATAGAAGAACAGCAGATTTTGTTAAAGCTTCCATGGACAATATTAAACTCATAAAGGCATTGGTGAGTTCAAAACTAGAAGGAATCAAATAAAGTGGGGGCCGTCAATCACAAATAGTTCCTCCATTTTCAGTCTCTGCAAATCAAACAGTAAAATAAAATTAAAAATATATATATATATTCATGGAGAAAAGAAAGCAAAACCATAGATCCTCTGTCTCTGCATCATCACATCAACATTTACAATTGTAGAAGAAGAAGAAGAGAGAGCATATCTGAACACCACATGATTGATGTAGAAACACTGACACCACCTGATTGAGAATCATCAACGGTTCTCGTTCAAAGTCAACGCTCTCTTGTCCTCTCATCACACGGCATCCAACCGTCCTCTGTACTCTGAAAAATGATTGTACATGTACGGTAACCAAATTTTGTCTTTGACAAGACTATAGAGTGGCACGCTTTGTTGGTGCTGTGTATCTTGCTTTACTTGAATCCTAATAGTGATATGGCTGTTGGATAAACGTTTTTCATAGAAGGGAGCAAAATTTTATATATAATGAAACAAATTATGGATAAAATATTGAAAACAATCAACACATTTGTCTCTCTCTACACAGTCCACCATTTCAACAGAACGAAGCAACTCAAGTTTCAGACAAGAACTTGATTAAAAAAGAATTACCCCAAGGGAAGAACACAAGACGCCTGAGCAACAAGCTGAACAGTGATCAGTAATAATATGGATTGATACTTGTTTTTTTGTTTTGGTTTTGCAGAATGCTACATTTTGGTATTGGCTCAAGTTGCCAACTTAACAATTAATTGAACCTGTAGATGTTATAGTTCTAGTTCAGCAGTTCAGGGAGCTTCCGGAGTCTAGCTTAACCTTCAAATATCTTACATTCCATCCATGATATTCAATCATACAGCCCCTCTTGCTCCCATATGTCCACAAGAAAATCGACCATTTCCTGTAGATTTCAAGATTGGATCAACCAGGCAAGATTAATCAGAAAACTTGATCAGCGAAGAAGCATATAAGTTGGATATAGTGGACACTTACACCAAGCGGTATGGGCTGCGGGAATGGTTTGTTACTTCCCAACAAACTGTCGTACGTTGCATTCCAACTGCAAAGCCAGAAGGATTTAGGCATGCAGAGACAATGAGTGCTGACAAAGATGCAACAAACAAAAGTTCAAGAATAATCAACTCCCGATTCAGAGAAACCAGAGTGTTATAACCAATTTTTCTTTCTGGTTTCTTATCATCCAGCAAGCCTTCAGTTTGATAAGTATCAACATGTTGAAGTATTGAAATAGAATATCAAGACTTTTTAGAAATGAATGATTTCATTGAAGTAAATGTCAATGCTTGGAACTAGACTAGTTTGGAACTTCTTTATAAAAAAAAATTCTTTTTTTTCCAAACAAAGAAACTTGCTAGTTTGAGAATGGTGATTAGAATATCAACAATATCATTGACCTTTTACCTTCCATACAATCCTAATTATTAAAAACACTTCTGAAAATAGAAAACAAGAAAAAAAAAGTCTTGGGAAAAGTTCACCAAACAAACTCCATAAAAGAAATTCCATAGAAGAATTAACCTTATAATAGGCCTACTTCACCAAACACATAGTAGGGATGTGAAATCATGGCCACATTAGAAGAAAAGCATCATAGAAACTCGTAACAATGTTTCGGAAAACATACATAAAATGTATAGAATAAAAGATCTTCTAGACGTCGGATAAATGCTTCTAAAAAATGGGCATAATTTAGAAGTTGTCAATGGGAGTATCTAGAAGTAACTAATAAATTGTTTTCAGTATGGACTGGAATAAATGGGTTGCCAATAATCTAATTACAGCACTATAAATAGAAATCAAAACTTTCCAGATGCATTTATGGATATACAAATAATTTTGGTTATAGAAAAGAACAGTGACCAACTTACCTCAATTTGGGTTCTCGAATCAATTGTTCTTTACGGTTGGCCTTTTTGTTCTGCAACCATTGCTGCCTATTTTGATTCCAGAGAAGAAGACCTACAACTAAAACTGTCAAACCACCACCTAAACAAATGACAATACTGTTGAACATAGAAACTCCTAAGCTGCAACCTTTTCGTATGGAAAGCGATAGAATAATGATATCAGAGTAAGAGTATTAATAGAGTTACATTGAGAATGTTAGTAGTGACATAATTGCAATTATTTGGTACTTTGTTAGGGTGGGATTGATTACAAATAGAGGAATTTATAGTGTGGAGTTAGACATAGTGCTATAGAAATTCATTGTAGGAGAGTGAGCCACCTCAAAACGCTATTTGCTTTTGTTATTTGTTTTTTATATTGTAGTACAGCTACTTTACCGTTTGCTTGTAAATAGATTCTAACAAGTTACAAACTATGTATTGGTCGTAGTATTTATTTCTTATATACATATTTGCTGAGTATTTGAGACTACTTGCACGCATTTCGACTAATTTCAAGTGACAACGGACTGATTCTACTATATTTGGTTGTCACGGAAATTTGTAGAAAATTAAATTCTAGGTAGGTGGCCACCATGACTTAAACTTATTCCCTCTAAGCTCCTTATTATTCTCACTGCCGTTATTGACTACTAGACGAGCCCATGATGATTGTTTGGTGTTTGTGTTGCATCAACTCAGACAGGATCGAGACTTGACATTTAAGAAAATGGCATTGGAGCCCTTGCTCTCAACTTTAATGCTATGGCAACAAGTTAATGAAGCGAAGTTGCAAGAAATTGTAGCAGCAATGAGAACTTACCATGATTTACAAATGCAGGAGCGTTAGCTTTACTAGAATCCTCTTGTAATTGTTCGGTTTTAAATGATGAATCACCACCCCGTGACTGGTTAGCACTGTTGTCCATACCACGCGTGCTTGTGATTTCCAAAGTGTGTTACAAGAAGCCTTGGATCAATATACTACGGAGGTCGTAACTTTAGAGTTGTATAGTTTTCAATGCAACCAAAGCTCTATTACAAACTACAGTTCATCAAGAAACTCATTAGAAAACCAGCCACATGATACTTCAAAACTATAGTGAACAATGAAAAACAAAAGACCAAAATGAGAAAAAGAGGATGTTATTTTAGGATGACAGGGATATCACTATGATGTCCATTCAATAGCTATTCACATTTTCCCATATGTCCATTACACTAGAGAGAATCCCCCTTAAGCCATTGGATCTTTGGATTTCAATGCTAAGATTAAGTCCATTAGAAACAAAACAAATGAATATTAAAGCAGCAGAAATAGTTCAATCATTAAGATGAAATCAGCTAGGTAACCAGTTTAAATCCCTCCTTTCATTTTGCCACAATTTCTTTTAAGAAACCGAACACAGCCAATAACCAATTTCGCGAACAGAACAATGCCACGCACATTGCATCAATCAAATAACTAATAAATTCAAAATCCAAAACAGCGAAAAAGAACTTACCCCAAGTATAGGGCAACGTCTAAAAAGCAAACCCAGAAGGCCAAGACGGATCCAGGAAGCACCAAATCCGATTCGAGGAAGAAAAGATGAGAGAGCCGAGCCGCTTCTGAAATCGAAAATGATTCACGGGTGTAAAGATAAAAGGCAGAAACAAAAGCAAGTTTGAGAAATCCATAGATCAAAATTAAAAATTGAGAGAAAGAAATTGAAACTTTCGAGGAAAAAGGTGGGTCGACCTTGAATGAACAATATCACGGGTCGCCCCTCTCGTGCTTCCTGAAATCGAAAATGCCTCTTCGAGGATTCACAAGCTCAGCTTGCCCGCTTCCCTTTCTTCTTCTACCTTCCCTCTTCTTCTCTGGTTTTTTATTTTTATTTTATTTTATTTATTTATTTATGGCAAGAAATGGAAGAAGATGGAAATGGCGGTAACGTACAATATTATTACAGTTAAATTACCCTTAAATAAATAAATAAAAAGATTGTTAGAACTACTACCACTATTTTATCCAATTATAGAAACTATTTTTAAGTTATAACGATTTACAAAATTTTATAATTAAACTAAAATTTAACCCTCTTTTTTAATTTTTTAATTACATAGATTAAATTAATTTAACCTATAAAAGGAATAATTTGTTTTGGTAAAATTTAAATCTCCTACAAGGTGAAGATTAAGTGTATTAGAAAAAGAACTAAGATCAAATTAAAGGACAAGAAGAAAAAATGTGCAACAAAATCAAACTCAACGTCTTTGAGCGTGGTTGAGAGTTGGTCGAAGGGAAATGCTGCATCTCAAGGGGTGTACGGTTATGTGCCACTTGTAGAATATATGTTGTGCCTAAGTGGCCAAAGAGATAGTTGATACATACTTTTTCGGGCTAAGACTAGGATATCTAAGAACTAGATGTCATTGACTGTCTAGTGAGTTTTGGGCCAAGTCTGACAATTGGAGCGTATGAGTGTCCGATATGGGATAGCTCACAACCATTTCGTATCTACACTGCAAGTCTCAAATGTCAAGTCCTACATAAGGCGAGTGAGTTAACAATTAACTTATGATTGTGTCATCATCCGATACTGAGTTTAAATAAGGGAGAGTGTCACAATTCATTGCGCAATAATGTAGATTCTATATCCTGAGTAAGTCATCGAGGATAGTAACAACAAGTGAACGTCGCCCATAAGACCATGCCTAAAAGTTAAAAATGAGACATACCATAGCACAACTAAAAGGCGATCCATCATCTAACAAAAAAATAAAAAAATAAATAAGTATACAAGAAAATTTATGGAACATAATATCCACTCATCTCATCTACTCTTATTACTCTTATTGACAAATTTTAGATTTTTTAGGAGAATTTTTAGTTGACTTTTGATTAAGTAACAGAACCTCCCCTGTTTGGAGATTGGTCAGTAGATTAATATAAACATCACTTTAATTCCATCCCCAGAAACAGAAAACACAGAAAACAATGAAAAACAAAAACGAAAGAAGAAGACGAAGAAGAAGAAGAAAAGGCAAAGACTTTGATTAAAATGAACATTGGATCCTCTGCGATCGTTGTTTAAGAATTCCATTGTACAAAGCAAGTTGATTTGCAGGAGTTTGATTTTTGCAGCTCCTCGTTGTTGTTGTTCTTCTTCTTCTTTCCGCCATAGCCACCTTCTCATCGTGCTCTTTCCTGTACTCCTCTCCGTTTCCTCTTGGCTCCTTCACATCCTCTGCAAATCTCACCTTCTTCCCCTTCTTCTTGTTCTTGTTCTGGTTCTTCTCCCTCTTTTTATCATCTAACCACAAAACCCCACCAAAGTTACAGCCCCAGATGTTCAAAACATGCCAAAAAATTCAAATTTACAATAACCCACCAAAGCTTCAGCCCCAAATCTTCGATATGATATCAAATTAAGAGGTTCTTTATTCGGATTGGAGTAAGAAAAGCGTTACAAAGAATATGAATAAAGGAATTGAAATTACCAGAAGATAAGCAAGAACGTAGAAGGGATTTGGAGGAGGTTGGAGTGATCTTGTGGTGCTTAGAGAAGGCGAGAAACAGAGCTGTGGAGGAGACGACCATGGCAGTGGCAATGACGAGACCTTGAGAGCTCAGAATGGAAGACATGGCCGGCAAAGAAGGAGGAGAGGGAACAAAGGAACAGAAGAAAGAGGAAAATGGAAGCCGAAAGTTGAATTCGTTTGTGGGCTTCTTTTGTATCTTGACCAATCGAAGAAAAATGGGTGGTGGAGTTGAGTTGGGAAAGCAACTTTAGTTAGCAAGTGGGTGAGAGCGATTTAATTATATGGATCATGTTACCTTCGACCCTCATTTTTCTTTCAGACTCATTATTGATTTTAATATCTCTCTGATACCATTTGTAATAATTTAAACTCGTTGTCAATAAATATTGTCCATTTAGATTTTATTACTATATTATCATCCAATCAAATTCGATCCAAGTTTTAAAGTTTATTAAAAATATTATAAACTAATTTGAAAAATAAATAGTATTTCAAGGAAGAAGATATTAAATATTGGTGATGGTGATTGGGCAGTGGCAGCCGGTGAGGCGCTGAGGTAAGCAGTCAACTTTCATTCAAACCCCCCCAAAGAAGAGTTCTCAGAATCCGAGTGGATGAACAGTCAAATCCAGGTGGGACCCACTCTGGACAACGCAACTACGGATTCCAACTCAGTTTTTGACACGTGGATTTGACACCTGTATCATTAGTCTTTTTCTTAACCCCAACTCGTATACACATTTATTTTACTTGAATAAGTTATAGTCAAAATTTTAATTTTGTATCTTATATGTATATATTAAAAATCTATGTGACCTGTTATATACAAAATTTTAAAATTTTAAATCCAATTGAAATAATTTTTTTTAAGAAATTAAATAACATAAATCAACCCTTAATCCCTTACAAACAAAGTCCCAGTTTTTATTAGAAAGCAACTTCAATCACATTCATAAACATTAAACCATTTCACAAACACATGATGATTTCTTGCGTTCCCATCACAACAGAGTAGGAAAGGCAGAACTTGAAGAGAAAGAACAGGAAAGCCAGCATCTTCTTTTATATAACAGTTAGGAAAAGTGGTAACTTTTAAGTAGTGAGGATCGGAGGGAGATAATTAGACTTGTTACCTAGGACTCGCGCCTTAGTATCCGGGAAGAACTCGAACCCGGGAAGCTCGGTAATTTCACCTTCACCGGAGATGCCGATCGGGTAGCGAAGCAGGTGGCCGGGAAGGTCGTGTTCAAAGGTTTCACTTGAGTATAGGTCCCAATATTTATCAGCAAGTTGGTTAACTTTTCTTACACACTCAATGCTTTCTGGAAAGAGGAAGGAGTCGTGGAGTAATCCTAAATGTTCAAACCATAATGCCATACGGAAGCCATGGACTTGGCCTCTTGCTGGCTCTCTTGATGACAGATGAAATGGCTGGTAAGCTCCCATGGCTATCTCTGAGTCCCTTGCACCATCCATTGATCTTTGGTTGATGTTGGCTGATCCCACTATTATGTATTCATCATCAACTGTTTTAAACAAAATACCATTAGCTTTCTCAACAAAAATTTACTACCACCTCTAAGATAAGGCTAGTTTTAATTTTATGGTGTATATTAGTATCTGAATTTTTTAAGTTTTAAGGTTAAATGACAAGTTTATGTCATCATTTTTCGACAAGAATTCGTCACCCGTTGGGAATGACTCATGTCCCACCTCAGTAGGAGAGGGGACGAAACATTTTTTTTATAAGGATGTGAAAACTTCTCCCTATCATACGGGTTTTAAAATTCTTGAAGGAAAAGGCGAAAAATGACCATATCTATCAGTTGTGGGCTTGGGTGACGTGTATGGAAAGAGAATTTCTAGAACTAAGAGAAAGTTAAAACTTACCGATCATCATCTTGGCATGAACATAAATCATGAAGCGCCTGGCTTGTTGGGCTCTAAGGTAACTTGAATTTTCATCAGGGGATTCTGATGGCTCATACTCTCCAGGCTTCTTAACTTCGCGATTGCCTACACAAAAGAATGTCAGATAGTTTCTAGGGTCCTCTTCGATGCCATTAACTCTAAGGGCTAGAGCTATATCTTTGTACATCATCTCCATTGTTCTTCTTTGCCAATCTAATATAGCTTGAACTGTTCCCCCCTCTGGGAATCCTTCCGGCCACATCGGGATGACGACGTACACAGTGAACCGCTCTCGAGCTTCAATCTTACTCACAATCTTAAGTGAAAGTTCCTTTGGGATTAGATGCAGGGCATTGATCATCTCCGGCTTCACATCAGTACCTCTCCATTCAAACGAGCTTCCAAGGAAATACTGATTTTCAATGTATATGAAATTCTTTGCTCTTCTAATGGCATTAATGTAAGCATCTTGGATGCTTCTATCAATAATGTTGTCCTTTCCACTTATAAGTCCAGCTTTGGCTGCTTCTTCGGGCGAGTCGGGGAAGCCAAAAGCCGCTCCGCCATCGATGGACCTGAAAACTTGAGCATTCCAACTATCAAAGTCATCAGGGAACATGACAGGTGATGGAGGGATGAAGATGGCATCCAACTCCCTTAATTTCACAAGCAAATCCTTTCCACCTTGCTTCCTCCACCTCTGCTCAAAGTTGTACAAAACATCCCACGCAACTGGTCCTTCAAGGCGGGAATGGATATCGTGCCATGGCTCTCTCGGACCGCCTTTGTTTATGGAAGTACCGGTGAAGTTTGGCTGATGGAAATCATCATGATGAGCTGAATCCAACGTCCTGAAAAGGGAATGAAATGGAGTATCATATCTACCATCACAAAGATCAATCCCACCAACAAAACTCACAATCCTCCTTCGATTTGGATCTCCATTAGGCAAAGCACTGTCCACAACAACAATCTTTTGATGATGAGTAAACATTGTCCCAACGGCAATATCCTGAATAACATTAGCCCCATCATCAGGATTGCGAGGACACAGAACACATTGCACATCAGTATTAGCAAAGAACTTAGCAGTATCTTCATCATGAGTAGCCATTAGCCCGTCCTCCTTCAGGATAGGCACAGAAGTAGTATCATTCCAAACAAGCAAAAGAACTCTAACTCCTTCACTTGCTTTTTTCTTAAGCAATTCACCAAGCATCACATCTCCACCAGGCTTTGGCCTTCTTTTATCTCTCACCAAAGAAATCTCAGTGTAAACAGACCAACCAGTAATGTAAATCATGTGTTTAGCATTAATAATTGCATCAAAAATATCTTCCCAACATCTATTTGGCTCATAAAACTTGCCACCAGCAAGAGGAATTTTGGGGATAAAGTTGTCAGGAACATGAGCATCTTGGTACAAAGTTACCTTACAACCTTGTCGTTGAGAGAAATAAGTGTAGGGAACTCCAGGAAACTTGGAGCTTTTGATGCCACGAGCCCAGTTTTGATCCTTAGTGACATCGAAGTATTGTAATTTGACATGAATTTTGGGTTCTCCACGAATGGGCTTCTTGCGTTCGTCCAAGATAGGAACCCATTGGTCAACTTCTTCACCGCTTATGATCTCTTTGACAGGCAAATATGCTCTGCCGATTAAGGTTGCTCCAATGGGATTGTCGTCTTTGACAGTGAAGATGATGTTGGAAGCCATGTGAGCACAGTAGATGTGGAAAGTTTCGTACCATTTTGGATTTGAATGTTCTTTCTCGAGTCTTCTTGTTCTTCCAACTCTGGCCTTCTCTAAATCAATGGTGGCGTAGAGCCTCGTTACTCCTCTGCCAAACCCCACAGCTTCCTCTACGTTTTCAACCAACTGCACACCCAAAATTTGAAACTCAAATTATTTAAACTAACTACGAATCCTCAACTTTTAGCTCCCACCGGAATGAAGCTTATCCACCTCAAAAAAAATTAATTAAGATAAAGTAGAGAGTTACCGATTTCAAGAAATTGCGAGCACCGGAGTGAAGCTTATCCACCTCATAAATGGTGACATGAAGGGTGCCATGAAGCAGAATGTGCGCCATTTCTCAACTGCCACACAAAATTAACGTAATCCTCTTGAATTAGTCCCTTAATCAAATTTATTAACCTCAAAATCAACACCAAATATATTTTAATTTGCCCGTTCATTGTAAATCTGAAACTAATAGGAAGGGTTATACACGATAATGCTAAATTCAGAATTTTTTATTCATCATAATAGAGTACGTGAGTCTCATCAATAATTTATGTTTCATCCCACTTCAGGATTCTGGTCATGAATTTTAAACATTTAAAGTTTATTAAATTAAATTGTTGCCACCATCTTTCAAATGTTAATAATTTGTTTATTCTCGCTAATTTTCATGAAGTATTTGCAGACATAAAAAATTAAATGGTAATGATTTTTGTAAAGATCGAGGTTATTTTTAGAACTATTGAAAGTTGATGCGTTATTATTGAAACTTTAATGTTACAAAGGACATTTTTAAAGTTTTTTTTAAATCTACTTATTATCCAAAAAAAAAAAAAAANAAAAAAAAAAAAAAAAAAAAAAAAAAAAAAAAAAAAAAAAAAAAAAAAAAAAAAAAAAAAGAAAGAAGGTAAAACGTTCTTTTTGGGTTTCGATGATGGACCTGGCGGAGCCCCACGAGGGAACGCGATAAACAGCAAGTGGCGCCACAACCACACGCACATGAGAAATAATAATATCCAAATTTCCTGCGTACGGACTCCACTCTCTCGACGGTACTTTAGCCGTCGACGGCCGTCCAACTCTCCGACTACCGAAGGTCGGAGATCCGTCCCCTCCTACAGCCCAAACGGCACTCAGAGTCACCGGATCTGACGGCGACTAACCACCGTAGGAGGCGGAGATCTGTCGCATTCTGCTAATCAGATAGCAAAGCTCCGTCGAGTAGCAAGATCCTCTAAACCGATCCTATTCAGTTATTGATTTGAAGAGAAAAAACTAAAGAAAACCGGAGAACGAATCGCAGCAACACAGATTTAACAGAACAGGAAGCGATTGTAAAGTAAAATAGTCGAGCGAACTCATAGCACACGCTTTAGTAAGAAACATGAGCAAGAAGAAGAAGTAAATGGAAACAAAGTTGAAGAGCAGCAGAGGCATGGAAATACCTTTCTCGAAGCTTTCAGTACTGTTTCTGCAGATTTTTTCTTCAGCTTCAGCGAAGAAGAAGCAGAGGGGAAACGAAAATGGAAGGAGTTTTATGCATAAATGGAATGATTGCAAGCATTTTAAAAAAATATAAAGTTGAGTAAAATATTATTGATTCACTAAAGTAAAATATAGTTTTTTTTTTTTTTTTAATAAATGAAATCGACATTATTTGTGTAGTTTTCTTTTATGCTTACATTTATGAAACCGAATTTTATTTTAAATACAAACTTTTAATTTAATAATTGTTACTTTAATTATTCTCTTTGTAATATAACATTATTGTAGTCAGAGATTTATATATATAATTTTTTTTATAAAGTAGTTGGTTGGAGTGTGGGTTGGACAATATATATTTTTTTTCCTCGTAATATCTTTGGGGAGGGTTAAAGATGGAATAAAATTATATAAATGATTGATTTAGTTTTGAAAAGCATTAATTTCCTTATTGTGAATAATAATAATGAAATATAAAACATTGGTTAGAATTGCCCAAGTGACAAGGCTCTAGATATGGAGTATGGTCCAAGCAAATTTTAATTTCCTCTATGACTTAGATTGATGACATTTAATGACGTTTTAAAACAATAAACAAGTAAATTAAATTAAATTAAATTAACCCATGAATATTGGTTTGTTAAATTTTTTTAAATTTTAATTTTTTTTTTTTAAATCTCTTGAAATATACTTAATAATATTCTTGCATGGAAAATTATTTTTTTGAAGTCAATTCATCAACTTTTCTAAGATATATCATGTCAACTTTTTTTTAATATATAATTTAGATGAAATTATTATTAATTTTAATCACAAACGGATTTTTTTTTTTTTTTTTTTTTTCCATAAAATATCTCACCCGGCATGATTGGCTAGCCACCAAAGAACGTGGCAAGCGATAGAGGTTACCGACAATTTTGTGGAGCATCCAACGGTCCAGATGAAAAGGCGGGAAATCAACATGATCTAATGATAAGGTTAGGGATGGCCCACCGTATGTCACTTTTCAAAGATCCTTTTCTTTCATCAAATCATTTCCCTCCACGTGTAATTAGTGTACAATTGTTTATTCACACGTTGTCACGTTGATTTTCATGATCTACCCCTATCCTTTGTACTTTACACGCTTGTGCATACAAACATGAATACCCGAACTTTGTACTTGGGGGCTATAATACTTGTATATAACGAATATTGCCTTGTGGCCTTCACCTTAAACCGAGTTCTTAATGGATTAAAGCACACTGAGGCTTATCGGTGGGCTTAAACAAGTGGTAGCGAGAGATGAAAGGAAAACGACACGACGCCAACATGATCGCAAACAAAGGTAAACACCTAAAACCAGATGATTTGCAGAACAATGGAAGTAAGAGAAAGGAAACGTCGAGGTTGAAGGTCTTACTGACAAAGACTGCTGGCTCGATCTGACGTTGTGTGGGTCAAAACACCAATGCTGCTCTCGAGGGTGCCAATGTCTTGCTTCTCACTAAAAATTCAAGAACAAATGAGAGGATTCAACGTCGTCCAATGCTTGTTGGCTGAGGTTGAGGAGTTGTACTTCAGGTTTGGGCCATCAAAAAAAAAAAAAAAACTTTAAATTTTTAATAAAAAATCTTTAAATTTTAAACTTAAAAAAGTCTAAAAATACCCTTAGAATATTCATTAAACTTTTTAAAGTTTAAGAGTATTTTTGAAATATCATTACAAATATAATGTTAAGGCCTAAACTGTAAACTTATAATAAATGTATTTTTTAAATTCTTTTATCTTTAAATTTAAAAATATTATTAAAAATTTTAAAAATTTAAAGATATTTTTAGACAAAATACTAATTTTAGAGCTATTTTTATTAATTTAGCCCTACTAAAGCTAATTTTTATTTAGGAAAAACAAAAAGGGGAAAGGGGAAAAAGGAAGAGATCTATTAGAAAAATGTCTCCAACTCTCGGGTGATTCTCGTGGCAGTTGGGAGTTCGCGTGGCTTTATATTTAAGAGCCCTTCAATAAACGCAGTGCAGAGCAGAGCATAAGAGGCCATGGAATCCTTCAAGAAAGCAACCATTTCCCTCTATTTCCTCCTGGTCCTCTTCGGCTTCTCAGAATCTTCTCGATCCATCCTTCCCCACCCACAGTCTCAGCCACAGCCTCATCAATCCTTCAAGATCAACAATACCCAGGTGAGCAATTGCGATTTGTTTTAACCCCAATTGTTCTTACGATCGAGACCGCGCCATTTTTTCCCCCAGAAAAATTGGGGGAAAAACCATCATGAATGTGTTAAACCGCTCAAATTAGAATCACCCATTTGTTCGTTTCGTAGAAATTTGCAGTGTGTGGTTTGATTTTCTGCTCTGGTGATGAATAATCGATGTGGGTTTTTGAGCTATTGGAGTAATTTTAGACTTAAGACTCGTGAACCCTTTTCTTGTTGTTGTTGTTTTGTGTTTGTATAGAATGCTAGGAGCTGTTCGTACACGGTGACGATTAAAACAAGCTGTGCATCACCTGTTTATACTCGAGACCAGATCAGTATTGCATTTGGGGATGCTTATGGCAATCAGGTATTTTCTCATTTTGGAATAGAATTTCACTCCCAATGTAAAATCAGTACTGTTCCATATTATCTTTTGTGATTTCTGTTGAACATTGTGTGTTTATGGTTAAGTATGAGCACTAGAAATCTTGGGATTGTCTGATGAACAGTGATCCAATTTCATCTAACTCAACCCCATACTCCTTGAAAACATGTTGACATTAGGCCTATAGTGTTTGATATTTAGTTTTTGACAATTAAGCATATAAACACTACTTATTCAAAATGAAATCACCATGAAATGAGTCTGTAGTACTCTCAATTATGTTTCTGCTTTTAAAGATTTGTGGTTTGTTGTAGGTAATGGATGGTGCTACTTTCGTAGTTGTTTGTGTTGGATTTGGGGTATTTTGTTGAGTTTAGTCCCTTTTATGGATATAGTTAATGGACTAAAAAGGATCAAAATAGCTGTTTCATTAATATTTAGGAAGAACAGAGATGAACACATATTTTGTTATCAAGATTTGTATGCAGGTTTAGAATGTTTCTGGAAAATCAAGCGAACTTTGATCTAAAAACTCAGAAATAGGAAATGACTAAACTAGTACTTTGATCGTACTATAATTTTTGCTTTGTAAGTTAATGCTTTAACGTCGTTCAACTTTATGTCATTTTTAAATGATGCTGATGTGGTTGACAACAAACGAGAGTAGTGCTCTCATTCCTGTAGTATAAGAAAGTTTCGGGGCACGACGCATAGTTTAGTTTTTGGGTTCTTCAACAGTTGATTTAATTCTTTTAGAGTTATTTTCTTCCTCATTTCCATTGTTCTCAAAATGCCTACTTGTTCATCAAACATTATGTGACTGATTAGGTATACATACCAAGGATTGACAATCCATCTTCAAGGGCATTCGAGCGCTGCTCTACAGACAAATACGACTTAAACGGACCGTGCACGTATCCGATATGCTACGTATACCTCTACAGGAGAGGATACGACGGATGGGTAGTGGACAAAGTAACCATCTATAGTTACTCTTCGAGAAGATCGGTTACGTACAACTACAAAGCGATGATCCCGAATGATGTATGGTTTGGTTTTAATTTCTGCTCTGGGTATCATCAAGCTGTGGGATCTACTGCAGCAATGTAAAAGGATTGAGTTGAAAATGTGAAGCTCTGAGTGTGAGCTATAAATGAAGTGTACCGGAACTGTTTGTTGGAAATGTCTGGGTAAAATAAAGTGATGACATCTTTTGTATTTTGGAAATGAGGTTTCTTTTCTTGTGGATTTAATTTCCCACCCTCTCTTCAATGGTGTAGCTCTTGCTGGTATTAAATTGAAACTTCTTGTATTTTGTAAGGATCATAAGCTATAATTTTTTAAGGAATACCAATCGGACAACATCAATCCGTGCATAGTTTAATGTCCATGATATCTATAGATAAAAATCTTTCCTATCGAAGCACTTGTAAGAGGCGCCTATGTAATAGTCCAAGGTTTCCACGTTTTTATAACAAATGTTTCATTCACATGAGGAATGCTTCATTTTTCTCTTCAACCAATGTGAGATCTTACAATTGGGCTCAACGTCCTCGTTAGCACATCTTCCAATGTAAGTCTACTATTGTCCGTTTTGGCTCAACGTCTTCGTTGGCACACAATCTTCCAATGTAAGCCCATTGTCTGCTTTGACTTGTTACCTACATCTATAGGGAGAAATTTCTACACATATGTAAGGAATGCTTTGTGTGTCGGCTTGCAAAGGTACGATCCAACAAAAAAAAAAAAAAATTCTTCAAACCATTGAGAGTTTAATATTGAACACGAAATTCAATTCATGCCTAATAGGTTAGCTATTAAAAAGGGATACCCATTTGGTTTACAAAAATTTAGAGCCGAGTCAACTCACTGTGTTGGCTCTTCCATTTTTCTCTCACAACGCGCCGCCAATGTGGCAACCGGCGGTTCTTCCACCATTTATAATCAAATGCGTGATTTATCTTTTATTTCGTAATAATAATAATAATTCACTTCTAATTCCAACGAGGATTTCCAATTTCATTTCTTCTTATTTCTCATATATATTAAATTAAATTCATATAAATTCAAGAATTAAACGCCGCAGGAAAACGAGGCTCCTTCATTCGGGATTGCCTTCTCGAGGATCGGCGGAGAGATTTTGAAGATAAAGCATAACCAGGGAGGAAGTTTCGCGCGAACAAAGAAAAAGGGCAATGGGGTGGATCGGAGAAACCATGGATTCCATCAAATCCCTTCAGATTCGTCAGGTTCTCTCCCAGGCCGTCAGTCTCGGTTCGTTCTCTCTTATCTCTCTCATATTCAAGCCTTTTGCAGCTGTTCTACGGATCTCGGTTCTTCTAGGGAGAAACGATATTCTGGGTCGTGATTGAAAGTTGAAATCTCGGCTCCTTTTTGCCGCTGTCGATCTTTAGATAATAGGAACTTCAAACCCAGCTGGTTTCACTGCAACTTTTATGCATAATTTACAATGGGATCGTCAAGGGTTTTAGTTTGTACCCTAATTTTGGATATCAATGAACAGAGTTTTGTGGTTCGGTTCAATTTGGTTTTCGAATTCTGTTTTCCCTATTAACGAGTAGAAAAGGGGGAAATCATTGTCATTTCCATTATAACGTTATCGATTCATTTTCGATCATATCATTAAAGATCTTGTTTAAGGAGTCCTTAGGTTTTGGGAGATTAGATAGTTACTTTAAGTTCACTGACTTTTGGTTTATGTTAGGCTCTGGAAGTTGATTTCTTGATATTGATCTCTTCAATTACAAATACGATGTTACCATTTCCTTTTTTTACCGATTCCAAGCTTATCCCATGAAGATATTATTGGAATAAATGGGATTACTGACCACTCTTGCTTGAGATTCACTGACTTTTCAAATCAAAGATGTTCTTGTTAACATCTATCATCGATGTTATGATGTTGTGATGGTTGAAAACGAGTCAGTTTTGAAATTTTTTTTCAGGCATGATTGTAACATCTGCACTCATAATATGGAAGGCATTAATGTGCATTACTGGAAGCGAGTCGCCCGTTGTTGTTGTTCTCTCTGGGAGCATGGAGCCAGGGTTTAAGAGGGTAAGATGATTTTTGCTGTGATGGATTTTCAAGTTTGCTTATGGAACAACCTTCATATACATTTCTACTTATCATCTTTAGTTGGTTCTATAACACTGTTAAGAATCCATGGCATTCTCGAGTTTATAATGTTTTATGATTCGAAACTTGTAGTTTATATGCATCAATTGGTGAAATGAAAAGATTAACCAATATTTTAACATACCAGTTCGAGTTCAATTTCAGTATCTAATTTTAATCATTCATATCATTTCAGGGGGACATCTTATTCTTACACATGAGTAAGGATCCTATCCGTGCAGGAGAGATTGTTGTCTTTAATGTCGATGTAAGCGGTGTACTCTGAAGGGGTTTAATACTTGCAATTTTCTTTCAAATATGCTTATATTTTATTTTCTTATTGTTACACTTTTGTGGCTTTGTTAATATTATGTTCTTGGTTGTCCTTTGTAGGGTCGTGAAATTCCAATCGTTCATCGTGTAATTAAGGTAAGCAACGATTGAACCAATCACGTCTCCTAAATATATTTGGAACTGGTTACACCATTTTCATTACCCTCCAAAAACCAGGGTATCAAATGGGGCCCTAGTAATCTAGTTTTTGGTTATGTTTGTCTGTAATCTAATTGCTTTCTCAGGTTCATGAGCGGCCAGATACGGGAGAAGTTGACGTTCTTACCAAAGGTAGCTTCTAATGGTTTATTGTACGTTTTAGAACACATATTCATTGTCCTGTTATATCGTAAAAGTATGGAGGTGACCTATTATCAGATATGCTCGATCAAAAGTTTACTAATCTCGCTATCTCCTGTTACCTTAAAGTATTCGGTACTCACCTTTCTCATATTTTCTTTTAGGGGATAATAACTATGGGGATGATAGGCTTTTATATGCTCAAGGCCAGCTTTGGCTTCAGCGGCATCATATCATGGGAAGAGCAGTCGGGTAAGAACTATGAACTTAGGGCTCGTTTCATAACATTCCTGTTTAATGTTTGATGTCTATGAACTACGAACTAAGATCATGTTTAATGTCTCGTTTGGTTCTCATTTTCTTTTTTCCATTGAAGTGTATAAATAGTAAATATGGCTAATGCTTGCGCGGTTTTCTTCAGGTTTTTACCTTATGTTGGTTGGGTGACTATTATTATGACCGAGAAACCGATAATTAAGGTTCGTAAATCTATATTTTGAAAGCTTTGTGGCCAATTTGAGCATACCTCAACTAATTAATGTTTGAATCTCCGGCTCACATATGGTTGAGTTCATAATTCTTTTTGAGAACTTTGTGAACATGGATTCCGATTATACGTTTTCTGGACGGCTAGCTACGGAATGGCACACTTACGTAATTGGATTAAAATCTTTGCATCTGCATTTGCTTGAAATGATAGTGGTTTTCATTGGAAGCAATTCTTCCCCTGCTGCCCATAAGCAATCATATTTGATGATGCATATGTTTGGCTGAAGAAAAGAGTAGAAAATAACTTTATGCTGTTTGTTGTTGCAGTATATTCTGATTGGAGCTTTGGGGCTTCTTGTCATAACTTCAAAGGACTAAGACCAAAGCAAAGTAGCGAAGTAGCGACGTAGCGAAGTTTAAGTATACAGACAGATTTCCACAAGTATTTTCCTTTCTATATTGAACGCCTAAGTTTTCTGATGTTAGCCATTTAACCTCATTTAGTCTTGGTTTTGTTTACTGTTCTTCTGCATATCAATGTTTGTGCATTTCTCAGGGAAAACTAGAACTACATTTGTATCACAAACTTGGTTCGCCTTGTATGCTCGCTATCGATTTGATGAGCTTATGTCTTGCAACTATGAACGCTTGAATTTTGGTTCTTATTAAGGGGTACTTGGTTGGTAGAATTGAAACTAGAACTAGAATGATCCATTGATTGTTACAAATGAAACCATTATGAGTTAGCTTAATGGTTAATAGGGGCTATGAAAATAATAGAAGGCTCGGAGTGAGAACGTTTTGCTTAGTTACAACTAGAGTGAGAGGACAAGAGAACCAATGAAAGCGAGGGGAGAAAGTGAGAACGAGAAAAACAACCAACCCACATCGGCATCCCAACCATCTAGATTGTGTTTGTGGTGAAGATGCTAGGAATCATGTCGAAAGGAATGCCTAAAAATCATGTGGAGGTAATGGGTGATGTAGATGTTTGCCCGCTCGCGAATGTTAGATCCTAACAATATACAATATACTGTCATTTGTCAGGATGAAGATGATGAAGTGGGTTGGTGCGTGAAAAGGAGAAGAGGAGGGTGTCGATGGGTTTTCTCGATGAGGGAGGCATTAGGTTTTTTCATCCTCTCACTCGGGTTGTGACTTAAGCAAAACGCCACCCATCTTTTGTTTGAGCCATGTTATTATTTTTTATTTTTTTTGTAGACAAAGTATGCATATTATATGTGTGACATATATTAAAATTTTATATATGTGAAAAGTTTCTTGTTTAATTAATATTAGTACACAAAATTATACAAAATTAAAAGTTGATTTCAAATTTTGAAAAGTTTTTTTAGTCTTAATTTTCAAATTTGTTTTAAAAAAGTCAACTTAATTAGTTTTTGCATTAAAATTGACAAAACGAAAATGATTTTCTTCGATATACGAGCGCGAATTGACCCCATAACCTCACGAGAGAGAGAGACCGTAACAAATTTCAGACCGCGGATCCCTTACGGCACACTTCTTCCGTTCTCCCATCACCAATCTCAATTCTTTCCACGGCAGTTCTTTTCTTTGATTCGCTCCATTTCCTCTTCTTCTTGAACAAATCTTTTTGTTTACATTAATCTTGGGATTGTTCAGTCTGTTATTGCATCACTGTTTATGCACGGATTAGTTCTCCAAGTGTTCTTCGAGTTTATTTCAGTGAATTTGAATTCTGGAAGAAATCACTTCTTCATTATTGAATTAGCAGCCGCTTCTCGGGTTTTCCAGTTTGTTATTGATGGGCAGTGGCTATTTTCTCAAGAACATGACTTAGATCTTGATTTTGATGGATGGGTATGTCTTTTCTTCTTGAGGAGACGCCTAGAACATGGTCTCTCTGCGACCCATTCGCAGATTCTTCCATGCTGGTACCGTCATTGCATCAGCAGAGACTTCTGCAGCTATATTGAATCAAGTTCAGACCTCGAAACCTGTCGAAGAACCTGCCCTCATAAAATTAAAAGCTGAACGGGACCCCGAAAAGCTGTTCCATCTGTTCAAAGCCAATGCGCACAATCGACTTGTGATTGAGAATCGATTTGCATTTGAAGATACCGTGTCTCGGCTGGCTGGGGCTCGTCGCTTTGATTACATTGAACATTTACTTGAGCATCAGAAGACACTTCCACAAGGACGCCGTGAAGGATTCATTATAAGAATCATAATGTTATATGGTAAGGCTGAGATGATCAAGCATGCTGTTGAGATACCTTTTATGATATGCACTTATATGGCTGCCATAGGACTGTGAAATCATTTAATGCTGTTCTTAAGATTTTGATGAAGACTCGTGATATAGGAGCCCTTGAGGCATTTTTAAGAGAAACTCCTGAAAAATTCAATATCGAGTTGGATATTATTTCTGTTAACATTGTTGTGAAGGGTTTTTGTGATATGGGTATTTTAAATAGAGCTTATCTTCTCATGTTAGAGATGGAGAAGTTGGGAATAAGACCAGATGTGGTTACATATACTACGTTAATTTCAGCTTTTTACAAGGTCAATCAATGCGAAATTAGTAATGGTCTGCGGAATCTAATGGTTTTGAGAGGTTGTTTGCCCAATCTTGCTTCTTTCAATGTGAGAATTCAATATTTGGTTGACAGGAGACGAGCTTGGGAGGCTAAAAAATTGATGAATGTGATGAAGAACATTGGGATTGTACCAGATGAGATTACTTACAATCTGGTAATGAAAGGTTTTTGCAGAGCTGGGTTTCTTGAAATGGCTAAAAGGGTTTATTCTGCTTTGCATGGGAGTGGATATAAACCAAATGTCAAAATCTATCAAACTATGATTCATTATCTGTGCAGAAGTGGGGATTTCAACCTGTCATATACAATGTGCAAAGATGCCATGAACAAGAATTGGTTTCCTAACATTGATACACTTCATTCAGTACTTAAAGCCCTCAAGAAGATGGGGCAGCCTGGGAAGGCTCAATTGATACTCACATTGGCTACCAAAAGGGTACCTCCTTTCACTACTTCTCAGTTGGAAGCTTTGAATACCACACTGGTCAATAGCTGAAGAGAGATTTGTAGATTGGTGCTAGACAAAAGTAACAGAAAGCTCAAAAGGAGCTCATATTCTTTCTTTACTTCTATTTGTAAATTGCAAAGCTAATTGGACACTGATTTTTTATGGGGTTATATCTTCAGAGACTTCTCTCTCGACGACAAAAACTTTCTTTTAGAGGCTCTCTCTTTCTTTATAGAATATAAATAAAACTAGAGCCCTGATCAAGCAACTAGTAGTCCTATCTATCTATCTCTCCAGACACAATATCCTGAGTATCCATATCGATCTCTACTAATTGGAAATGGGACTAGGTGAAGGGAAGTTTTATGGGAGAAAGGAGGAAAAGGTCGGTACAGCTAATAGCTAAAGGCTTGACTCAAACATATGGTCTCGATTACGAAGAAGAAGAGGTTCTGAATGGAGCCGCCGTCATTTACCATATTCTCTGTGAGTTACTGAGCAAGTCTCACCCTCTCACGCACATTAGGCACACATACCTGGGCTGTTCGTTTATTCATACATGTATGTGTGTACTATTTCTGTGCTGTTATGTGGATTATAAATTTGCTGGCCTTATGCCTCTTGAAAGCCATTGTCTGATTGAAGATTTCTGAATCTTTCTCTGTGTGCAAATCTATCATCTTGTTGTTCTCCCTTTAGATTACATGGAGAGCGTAATGTCTATGGAGCATGGGGAAGGTAGCATGTTGGTGGTGTGTTTTCCCGTTCGATTAATTGTCACCCGTGTCTATGGACTATGGGGAAGGCTCATTCTTTCTGCTCTGTTGGTCCAACAAGGTTTCTTAAGGTGAGAGGCTGTATTTGAGTTTTCAAGCAAGGAACTCGATACCGCCTCTTGTTCTTCTCTGATTCAATTTATGTTACTTGCAGCCGTTGATGGACTGATCATTGTTGCAGGACTTGGCAAAAGCTTTAGTTGGCATGCATCTCGAGAGGTTGGAGATGATCTCTCGAGTCTCAACCCATATCACCACAGCATTAGACAGAATGCAAGGAGGGAGAGAAAGACATCACCTCAAGTTATAAATGGAGCTGAAGAACATGCAGAAACAGTGGCTGTCTGTTCTGTGTCGTGAATGCTTGTTAGATCCTATATTTTTCACCTGCGATCTCTGTTCTTGGAAGAGCATGTTTTTGAATCTTGGGCGCCTATGTTTCTCTTGTCATGGATTCTGTTCTTGTCTGGTAACTATCCTGTGTAAAGGGGAAATGGAGATTACAGCACGAGTTTTCCATATTTTGTGATGCAAAAGGTATTCATAAGGGGAAATATTTTTTATTCATTCTTTCATTGCTGCTCATATCCGATAATAACAAAAATTAATAAAGGTATTCACAAGGGTTTCTTAGTGTTCATATCTGGTTCACGATTGTATTCTCGTTTGCCTCTGTTAGTATAAAAAATTTTAGTTAGAAGAACGTCCAAAAGGAATAATAAAAAATTTTAAGAGAAAAACATTTGAAAGTTGGATAAAAATAAACTTGAGAACAGATTTTAAAAGGGGTTCTCAAAGCATTTTAGGAAATAGAATTTGTAAGATTAAAAAGCAAGTTTTGACGCCCAATCCGTCGTCACGATTAGACCCATCTCTAAGCTCATAACCACACTCCCGTCGCCATTGGCGGAGCACTGCGAAATGGAGACAGTTCACCGATTCTCCTTTCGTCTCTTACCGTTCTCTCTCGCCGAAAGGTGTCTGAAGCCTTCTTCAGCCACACCCAGATTTCGAAATCTCATTTGCGGACCCACTTCTTCATCGAATCACATTCCCAAGTTCATTCCGGCCCGGAAATCGTACAGTTCGTCCTTTTCTCCAATTGCGAAGGCTGGTTGGTTTCTGGGTCTCGGAGACAAAAACAAAACTAGTTTACCCAAGATTGTGAACGCTGGAGACCCAGTTCTGCACGAACCCGCTCGTGAAGTTGATCCGAAGGAAATAGGGTCCGATAAGATTCAGAAGATTATCGACGATATGGTTGTGGCCATGAGGAACGCTCCTGGAGTGGGTCTTGCAGCTACCCAGATTGGAATTCCATTAAGGGTTAGTCAAAATTTCTTGTGGCTCTAATTCTTACTCTGTTTTCCGATTATCTCTTTGCTCTATGAGATGGAAATGTGAGATTTGGTAGCTGAAATGGTGCTTCATTTCTTCATTGTGTTCTTGAGTTTTGCTAACTGTGAAATGTCACTGAAAACCTTGGAGTTTGCTGTAGATAATTGTTTTGGAAGACACGAAAGAATATATCAGTTATGCACCCAAGGAGGAGATCAAAGCACAAGATAGGCGACCTTTTGATCTTCTGGTATGGTTATGTATTCATGAGAAAGCAAATTAATTCTGTATCCGTGTTTTTTATGTGCACCAATTTTCCCTTCACAAATGCTTAGTTCCATTGAGTCAGGTGATCATAAACCCAAAGCTAAAAAGTAAAAGCAACAAGACTGCACTGTTTTTTGAAGGTTGCCTAAGGTAAGGTGCATATTTTCAATTTTCTCCTCTCTTCTCTCAGAAATCCTCTTTTGTATAATTATTACTCCCTCCCCGAAAACTTATATGCAGCTTGTGTTGTCTTTTGCTTGTATGTCATGTAGCAATGCTTTTGATCTCTTCACCTTCTTTTCAAACTTTCTTCTCAAATCGGGGCCAGAGGCTTGAGCATACATTGCCTCAAATCATAGCGACGCTGATACGAATTGGCTTGACTCACTTGGTGTTGGCAAGTGAATGTTACACAATCACATAATCCGCTGCAAAAAAAAGTGCGATTGTGACAAGTGCTCATCGATATTAGGTAGAATTAAGCTAAGGTCATATTTTAGGGAAGTATTAGGGTGAATTGTTGTAAATAGAGAGGGTGGGAATGGGTGAAAGGAGAGAAGCTTTTAGATGTTTAGGCTTGAGTGAGAGTGGTCAAGAGCGGAGAGGGGACGTTCCAGATACTTGGGTTATCTTGTAGCTTTTATGTACCCGCTTAAGTCCACCTAGCAAATATTGTCTTATTTGGGCTTTTCCTTTCGGATTTCCTCTCAAGGTTTTTAAAACGCGTCTTCGAGGGGAGGTTTCCACGCCCTTATAAAGAATGCTTCGTTCTCCTCTCCAACCAATGTGGAATCTCACCATAACCGTGTAGCTAACGGCGATACGTAATGAGTCAAAGTAGACAATATTTGCTAGTGGTGGACTTAAGCCGTTACATTTTATCTTTTAATTTTCAATATCATTTTGATTCTGTTTGGGTTGTTTCATTGTTATGGCTTCTTTTTTCATGGTATGCTCTCAAGTTTCAACTTGCTTATTTGTCAATATCATTCTGGTTGATGTGAGTGTATAAAAGCTGCAACTTTCTTGCTCTTTTCAAAGTTGTCCCTTTTAATAGATTGTTTCCGGTCATGGTTGAATCTGAAGTGTATTCTTTACTATCATTGGTGAAACTGGTGTTGTTTTCTCAAGGATTTCTTCATCTGCTTGTGGATCTTCTTCCTTGTGATCCATCATTAATTTCTTCATTCTTTTTCCTTGTAGTGTTGATGGATTTAGAGCAGTGGTGGAGCGCCATCTTGACGTCGAGGTAGTCGGTCTTGATCGATATGGAAATCATATCAAGGTGGATGCTTCAGGTTGGCAGGCTCGGATCTTACAGCACGAATGTGATCATTTGGAGGGAACTCTTTATGTCGACAAGATGGTGCCTCGAACATTCAGAACAGCTGAAAATTTGACGTTGCCTCTTGCTGAGGGTTGCCCCAAGCTCGGAGTCTGCTAGCTACGCCGGGATTGATGTTAGCCCCAAGTTCGTGGATGGATCGATAAATTATGAAACGGAAAAGAGGGAAAGAAGGAGATTGATCTTTCATTTCACTGCTTACACTACATTCAAGTAAGTTTTGGTTGTGTTGAATTGAATAGTTTACTTTCTAATTGATCTATGTCTCTGCATGTTGTGGGAAATGGAAACAAGAGCTTTTCAATAGCTTCGGTCGCTTAAATCGCTTAAAGATATAGATCTTCTAGATCCCAGATCGGTTGGACAAGAGAGCGAAGTAGCCCAAACTCATTGCTAGCAAATATTATTATCCGTTTTGACCCGTTACATATTACTATTAGTCTCACGATTTTAAAATGTGTCTATTAGTAAGAGGTTTTCGTTTCGGAGCGGGTGATATGTAATGGGCCAGTCCGCATATCAAAATTGGACCACAATCCTCCCTATTCAATTTGTTTCAAAAACCAAAGCGATCTCCACTAAAATGCCTCAAATTTTGGTTATTTTATTGGTAATGAAATTAAAAATAATTTTATGAAAATTTAAATGTGAAAATTGTGGAGATAATTTAAACGAACTTCTAAAATTAATATTCTTAGAAATTAAGGTATGTCAAAAGTCAACTAATAAAACCATCAAGTTTTGAAGCCACCAAACCACTCAAAATAAAAGATTAACATAATTATTTTTTTGTGAAGATATAAAAATAAAATTGTTACAGAACCATACACATTATTAGCAAAGGGCATAGAGAATAATATTAGATGAAGCTACAAGGTTAGATGTGACAGCTGAGGTGACATATGTTAATCTCCTTGGGATCACCAAAATTACGCTATCAAGATCCAAACATTCAAAACGATCAAATTTTGTCACATACTCCCTAATTTATGAATGCTTATAAATTATAAATTTGAAAAAAAAAAAAGAGAATTATTGTAACAATTGAAGAGATTGAGGAGGCGAATTGGAGAAATTTTGGTATGATAATTTATACATGATACATGTTTTATATAATTTATACACCAATTACGATTCTAAGATCTAAAATAAGTAAAAAAAAGGCACAAGAACAAGTTTTTAAAATTTAAATATATTACCCCACAATACCTAAATTCCAGCTAATTTCTATTTCCGACAAAACTCACTCCTCTCACAGACCACGCTCGTCGGAGAATTTCGGAGCTTATCGCGATCTACGCTTACCGGTTTTCGTCCGGCGAGCCTTCTTCGCCGGCTTCCCAAAGGCGCTGCAGAATCCACAGGCAGAGACCTTTGGCGACGGCGGCTCGATTGCCGGAGATACTTTCCCGGTTCGGTACCCACGGCCGCCGTTGGATCGGCTCCTCTCGATCGTCGTATTGATCGGCTCCAGTGTCACCGCCGGTGTAGTCGATTTTGCCTCCGGATTCTCTTCCGATTCTTTCTCCGACGCGGCGGCGGTTTGCTTCAATTCGCCGGATAAAAACCGGTCGTCCCAGACCAATCCCGATGAGCCTTGTCTTCGAAAAGAAACAGCAGATCTCTGCAAACCCTCCATAGCCAAAAGCTTCTTTTCTCTCTCTCGAAAACTAACGGAGAAGTTTTGTGTGTGTTTATATTTTTGGTTTCTCCTTTTTGCCCTGCAAGGTTTCTCTATCATAAATAGGAGGAGAGAGAGAGAAATAAAAAAATAATAATTTAATATAGAAAGAAAAAGTCACATAATGACGACTTAGTCAACATCCATGTCGATTATCTTCCACTTTTATTTTCCGTTACAAATTAATATGGATTTGGTACTACAAATTTCAATTATCTTTTTTAATTTACAAAATAATCCAAATACCAATTTGATTTTGTTTTCCCATTATTTAGCCTTATTTTCAGTTTATCCTTCTATAATTACTTTATAAACTTTTTACATTTTTTTAATATTTTCTAAACTAAAAAAAATTATAAAATTCATTAGGAAAGTTTAATATAAAAATGTGAAATATGAAAGGAATGAACACATATTAATTAATTAAAAAAAATCCCTATTTATCTAGAATATCTAGAACAATCGGTGCAATTTCCTTTTTTAGAATTAAATAATAGAGAAAATAAAATACAAATATTTTGACCACCAGAAAATAAGAGTCTGGGGGTTGGTATTGCAGCTTTAAAGGAATGATATTGAAAAAAAAAGCTTGGGTTAAACTTTCATGTGATGTATATAATAAGGTTTAGTTAATTAAAATAATTGAGATTAGATTAATTTGTTAGGTTTCATCGTCGACTAGTGCTGACCATAAAAAGAATTGCTTGAAAATAAGGTTGGGGAAAGTTATAAAGGTTAATAATATCCAATAATTGGAAGAGTGGAGTGGTTATTGAAGGTGTGGGGAGCCTTATTACATAAACACCCACTATACTTGGTCCCCCATTACATGTGCGCCTTTTTTTTTTTTTTTGTCTTAATTTTTGCATTTTCTTCATTAATTTTTTTTTTTTTTTTTATATATATATAAAAGTTTGGTTTTCAAACATGGCAACTCATTTGTGAATTTCGTACTGATCGAAGTCAAAGAGCAATAAAATCATATCTATGAGCAATAGACTCGTGCTATTACAAATATTATTTAATTATACAGTCCAACCCCACATCACCCATTTGTAATTATATATAAATATAATTGTCCCCTCCCCCATCATCATAACGTCAAATTTCATCGTAATTAGTTTATTTGTTAAAAAAAAAAAAAGTAATTTTCATGTATGGGTCAAAATCGTCATCTACTAGCAAATTGTATCAAATGTCATTTTTTTCTTTATATACATATATATATAACTAGAATGGTGGGGGCAAATGTACACGAAGTCTGGTGAGAAAGTAAGAGAGGAAGGACAAAGAATTTGTGGTTTTATGCCCTTGAATGTGTAGTTTTGGCCAAATTGATACCTCATCTAGCGTGTTACATGCATTATTCACGAGAAAAAGGAGGAGGAAAAAACCAAACCAGATCACGCCATCAACCATGCCGAATAGAAGGGCATTCGGAGGGGGATTCATTTCCAACTCGCCCCAATTGGATCTTCTAAATTGTAACTGTTCACTTTGTCCTTACTCATTTCACTTCTTAATTCTCGCCCAAATTTCTTATTCTTCGGCATGTTACTGCGAATTATATGGACACGGTTTCATTCGGAGATTCACATTTCATTGTATGTTATTGTTGTGTATGCATTTACGGCCTTCAACTACTTGCTGGATATTAGGAAGGTGTTCTGTGAATTGATCTACTCTAAACTTATTGGGATAATTACTTAAATGTTATACTAAAGATGGAGAATCTGACCTTCCTTCTGTTCTTTGCTGTGACCCAACTTTTAGTAATGAGCTCTAAGTGTTTGATAAAAGTTCTCACCCAGTTTACAGCTGCATGAGTGAGGATAGCCTGGACTCTGGAGCTGTAGTGGAGACTTTGAAGACTTTGTTATGCCTTGTTATGTATCTCATTTATGGTATGAAGATGTTTCAAGAGGGTGTCCTGTTACCTTCCTTCACATGCCTGATTGTGTTGCTAGACAGCTGAAGGAAGCTAGGTTGAAGCCACTTGAAACTGGGAGTTCACAAGGAGAAACTGCAGAATGAAGTAGGCATCTCGTCATTGTTTTTGAACTTCATAGAAAACCCAAATAATCTTTCAGAGGACAGATCTTGTACCTGAAAGATTATTTGAGTTTTCCTTCCCAACTAATATTGTCCTCTCCAACCAATGTGGGATCTCATAATCCACACCTTCGGGGCCCAACGTCGCACTCATTTCCCTCTCCAATCGATGTTGTTCCTCTCTCTCTTCAATCGATGTGGGATCTCACAATCCACCCTCCTTCGGGGCCTAGTGTCCTTGCTGGCACTCGTTGCTCTCCTCAATCGATATGAGATCTCACAATCCACCCCCTTAGAGGGCTAGCGTCTTTGCTGGCACTCATTCCTCTCTCCAATCAATGTGGGATCTCACAATTCACCCTTTCGGGGCTCAGCGTTTTCGTTGGCACACTACCCGGTGTCTACCCTCTTGGGGCTCAAACGTCCTCGCTGGCAAACTGCCCGGTGTCTAGCTCTAATACCACATAATCCAAACTCACCGCTAGCAGATATTGTCCTCTTTAAGGTTTTCTTTCAACCCACCGCTAGCAGATATTGTCTTCTTTAAGGTTCTCTTTCGGACTTCTCCTCAAGATTTTTAAAATACAGTTTCCATACCGTTGTAAGAAATGCTTAGTTCTCCTCCCCAAATAACGTGGGATCTGAGTAAAGCAAACTGTGGAACATACCGTAATTCCTGCTATTGAGGCTTTAAACAGGAATGATATAGAAGAACGGAATTCACTATGAATTTCACTTCAAGTTCTTTATGGTGAGGGCTGTCAACTGTCATCCTTGCCTCTGATGATATGCGAGATCTTTTGCCTCGGGATGCTCCCCTTCTTAAGAAATGCATCAATCCTATAAATGCATTACCAAGGTCCACTATCATTTGGGCACAATCTGCCGAATAAGGTATTTGTTCTTAATCTTCCTCCTGTCTACACTTTTAAGATCTCAATTTGTTGTAAACTTCTTAGTCCTCAAAACTTTGGACAGAGGTATCAGGAAATATATTGAAATCTACTGCATTGTTTAAAATTTTTGAGTTATCAGAATCTCGCGCTAGATTGGTCCCTAAGGGACACAACCTCGTTGGCAGAGGTCCCTGAGTAACACCTGCCCAGAAGACCTATCCAGAAGTTGCATGTTTGAACGTTCTTGTGATAAGAAGAAAAAAGACCCCCTTCTAGTAAAGAATAATAAGAAAAACACATCCTTGATGTCTCTCATGTCCTTCCTTGGGGCAGGCGTAGGTGCCCCCCAAATTAGTGGGGGTAGTGCCCCCAATGCACAAGATTAATGCTGGTAGAGTTAGACATATGGTGTGTGAGATTTCATGTTGATTGGAGAGAGGAACCAGTACCAGCGAAGACGTTGGACTCTGAAGGGGGTGGATTGTGAGATCCCACGTCGGTTGGGGAGGAGAACTAAGCAATTTTTATAAGGGTGTGGAAACCTCTCCTTAGCAAACAGATTTTAAAAATCTTGAGGGAAAGTCTGAAAAGGAAAGTCCAAAAAAGACAATATCAGCTAACGGTGAGCTTAAAACTGGTAGTTTTTAATTGTTTACAAGTTTGTTTTGACATGATAACTTAGAGAAATGTGTAGTTGTTCACTTCATCCTCTGGGCCCTCACTAAAACCACTTGGAATTCCCATAGACTGAGATTGAGACATGATGCAACAATAATGATTATAATACTAGAATTGCAAAATTATGGTCATCTCTAAATTTTGTTCTGAGTTTATATGTATTTAATCTCTCATAATCTTAAATTATTCATATGACATCCTGTGTGACTTATTGCCTTTAAATACTCCTTGCGGCCTTGTTGAATCATTGAACAAGTTTAGTCATTCAGTTTACTCTCTGAATTGCTATGATGAACACCTTAGCTCGACATGTTATGCTCGGAGTATCATGATCTTGCTTGTAATTTTTTTTCAAGATTAGCCAAATAAACTTGTCAACATGCAACTAACTAATAGCAAACTCATCATTTTTGCTTTATTTTGAGATCTCGGGCTTCAAATAGAACAACTATGATTCATCTTAAAGTTTAATATGATATAATAACATTTTTCTTTCATGTCTACCTTGTGTAACTGATCCCTTGTGTACTTGACTTGCATTTCTTTTGGGATTATTTTTGTATATTTTCTACTTACCTACTTACTTTCTAAGAAAATTTTCAAAGTCGCTTTTTAGGGGCGAAGATAGTTTCTACTTACTAACATGAGTTATTTGCATATTTTGTCATCATCCACTTGCATCTTGTGTTGAAAGTTGTTGGAGAGGAGTACCACATTAGCTAATTAAGAGGTTGATAATAGATGTATAGGTAAGGAATACATCTATTTGGTACGAAGCCTTTTAAGAAAACCAAAAGTAAAACTACGAGAGCTTATGCTCAAAGTGGACAACATCGCACTATTGTGGAGGTATGTGATTCCTAACATCTTATTGGTTAGTTACACTTCATCCCTACTTGAAGGTTCACGTATTGTCATTCATCTTTTCTTTTCCTTTCAAAATGAATAGGCTAGTTAGATAACGGGCCTTATTTGTATGACTAATTATTTAAATACCAATTTCTTAAAATTCATTTATAATTAAGATTAAGATTTAAATACATCATTTAGTTCATAAAGCAGACATCATTTTGTTTCTTAATTTCATGAATAATGGTTGATTGCTTGAAACATGCAGTCTCATGATATGATTAGTGTATGCTTGTAAAGTAAAAAAAAAAAACAATTATTTGGGATTTTGGTAAATAAAAAAACAAATTAAAAAGCGGAACTTTATATAAAGTAGGTAGCTTAATTAGTTGGGGAAATTATTACAAAATTAGATCTATGAGTACTTTAGTTAAATATGGACATTTTGTTGTTGAAATTAAGTACTTTTGTTTTTAAAAATATCTATTTAATTTCGTGGTTAGGTTTGAGTGTTTTGTGAGTCTGATTTTGTGAATTTCATTATTTTTCTTTTAAATTAGAAAACATAATTTTACAAATTTTAAAATTCCTAGTATATATTTAATTTTTGGTGACTCCAAGAAAGTTTTAGCTTTTTTTTCTTTTATGTGTTTGGATAATTATTGTGGGAAATTCAAAAGAAAAAAAAGTAAATAACTTTTCTCTCTTTTTCTTATTTTTTTTATTTATTTTTTATTTTTTTGGTTTTCATTAGATTTAGAAGAAATTAGTTAATTATTAAGAGCTATGACAGCAACAGAGAATAAAGATTGATTTTTAGACAATATCTCAATTTTTCATCACTGAAATAGCATCATCCAGAAAAGATAAAAAGTTACAAAAAATAATAATAATAAGAAAACTAAAGAAACTAAAAGAAAGAAGAAGAAGGCTAGTGCTGGCTATGAAGTCTCTTTCAAATTTGCTCTCTTGGAAGCATACCTGCAAATAAATAAATAAATAAATAAATACATAAATAAATAAGTAACATAAATTTTTTCATTTTTTAAAACTATTTATTTTAACCCACGTACCCAAAACTTGATGAAGGAGGACGTGGCTTTGTTAGTACGAGTCTTTTGGAGCACTGCATCTAAAGCATTCCATCCTGCTCGCAAAGTTATGTTCATTGCATCCCGACCTATACTTTTGCATTTTAGTATCTTTTTAAAACATAAATGTGCTTCATTTCATAATTCATCTTTTTTTTTTTAATAAAAAATTAAGTTCATAAGAAAATATTTGAAAACTCATACAATTAAATTCTTTTTGTTAAGGTGAAAAAAAAATTAAGTTTAAAATGTTTTATGGACTTGAGAATTGAAAGGCAGAACGGTGAGGAGTACCTGGCGCAAATCCAGTCACCAGATTTCCAAGCGGAGGTACCAGTACGGGCGGCGGCGGCGGCGGGATTGGCAAAACCAAAAGGGGATAGTCCTCTAGAGCGCGGCATATCGAAGTCGAAGCCTCCTGCTGCAGCCGACATGTCGTCTTTGAACGCCCCACATTTGAAGCAGCTCGACCTGCTTGCAAAGTTGTGGGCTCCACAGTTCCCGATGCTGCAATACCAGTCGCCGGGCCTCACATCGGAGCCGCCGTACCCGAATCCAGACCCGCCTCTTCCGCCGCCGTTTAACAGAGCTCCGAAGTCACATCCACCGCCGCCGGACTTGGGGTCCCCGCAGCGCTGGCACATGTCCCTCCTCTGGAAGTTGAGGTGCTGGCATGACCTGCAGTTCCAGTCTCCCGGTCTGCTCATCTTCTCTTCTCTTCTCTCTGCAGATTAGATTATAACTGTCAACACAAATTAAAAAAAAAAAAAAAAAAATGAAAGAGCTATTATTTAATTTTTAAAATTAAAAAAACTAAAGTTGTAATTTAAAAAAAAATGAAAATTAGTTTTGTTCGTGTTTTGAAAAGAAACAAAAGAGTATAACGTTAGGGCAAAAGGGTCGAAGAATTGAATAGAGAGCGGGAAAAGGTGGAAGAATGGAAGAAGAAGAAACCTTAAGTGAAAGGGGAATGGTTGGGTATGGAATAGGTAAAGAAGGGAAGGGGCGTTTTTATACACACCCAACTTCTACTTTTTATTTATTATTTATTTTTCTTTTTTACTTTTCTTTTTTGTATTAAAAGAAACTATTTTTTTTTTTTTCCCATAAACTGTAGAAATTTAGAATATTTTGCAATTATTTACGTAATTTAGGACAATGTTCAAACTTTTTAAAATATTCAAAATTATAATTCCTAAATCATTCAAGATTCCTCTCTTTTTCTTTTTCAGAAAGAAAAAAAAAAATCCATAAAAAGCCACAAAAAGGATCCTTTTTTTTTTTTTTTTTTCCTTCTTATTCAATATATATATATATATACATATAATATTAAATGAAAGTGAGTCAAATTGTTGTTTATATATATTATTTTGGATTCCTTAATTGATAAGGATTAATGAGCAATAGAGAAAAGTGTTATTCAAAAGAGGAAAAAAGTAGAGGGAATTTAATTAAAATTCAAAAAAGAAAAAAAGAAAGCCAAAAAATGTGAGTTTCAATAAAGGTTGAGTTGGAATAACCAAGTCTTGGAGGTTTCATTTTGACCATCTTTTCTTTTCTTTTCTTTTTCACTCTCCTTTTTCTTTTCTCGCTTCAAATAAACAAATAAATATATATAATTTATTAAAAAATAATATAGTACGATCAAAATAGTCTCTATTATTTAACCAACATATACCTCCTAATAATCATATGATACAAAAAAAAGAAAAGAAAAGAAAAGAAAATATTTTATTAATTTTGTCTCGTATATTTTGGAGCCGCTTTCTCGAATAATTTATCGTTTTTCCTGTTCTATCCACACCCACCACCATCAAATCACCACACCCACCAATCTCTTTCTTTCTCTCCCCAAAAGACGAGATGAGAGAGAAGTGGCATCCATTCTCTTGGGGAAGGGTAAAGGAAAAAGAGGAGAGGGAGAGAGAGAGAGAGAGAGAGAGGCAAACTATAAAGAAGAGACAGAGTAAAAAAGGAAAGTGGGGCTGATTCGATTCTCCTTGGGAATCACTTCCATGCATGACCACGACCAACTCAATGTATAACTTGTTCGGTATCTAAATTTGAATAGAAATTATTCTATCCGTTAAAGCTATAGCTATAGTAAAAAAAAAACATCAAATTTTTTATAAACAAACCTTTATATATAGCTACGAACAAGAACGAGAACTACGAGAGTGATAGAAGAACAAGTTCTAGTTTCATCTTGGAATCTCACCACTTTTTTGAAAGGAATGACAGTAAAATTTTCAATCTTTTCTTTCCTCTTTATTTTTTTTTTTTTTTTTTTTGTTAAAGTTTTTCCCTTATTTCTTTTACTTTACAGTTGTGTTCATATTTCTCTCACATGGGTAATCATGGAAAAACACTTCCTTCTTTTCTAACATTAATGTTCAAAAAAGTGAGTGTTGATTGTGATGGATATTAATCCCTATTCATCACAATTATAACCAAAAAAAAGAGCCCACTTTAATGTCATATTACATCCAAGATATTTAAAAAAAAAAAGAGCAATAATTTTAATGTAAAACAACGAATTTTTATTTAATTTTGATCGTGACTACCATTAACGACAATATTGATGTAACACAACCATTATCGTCATTATTTTAGCTTTTACTCAACGAAAGATATAATATCTTAATGTTAATGCTAAACTATGGTAATATCGAAATTATAATTTTGTAGAGATTTTGAAAGAAATGCAATCAAAATAAAAATATTAATCAATATTCCAAACAAAAAAAAACCACACAAATTGGGTTAATCTTAAGGATGCTCAGTGGATACAACAACATCAAGAAGGTGAAGTTTTGGAAGCTAATAATGAATGCCATTTGACCCTTCTTCTATACTTTGGATTGTTTTTATGCACAAAAAAACCCCAAACTAGCTATAATACAGACGTACAGAAATTGGGAAAACAAGTTACCGGCAAAAGATTATATCACAACCCCTTTCTACTTCGCTGCATAGAGCTTCCTGCACTTCGCGCACCCACTGATGCAGTTGAAGCATACGAGTCCCTGTGTGTAGTTGAAGCGCTTGCTCGAGATCCATGAGTAACTTGGTGAGGTGATCCCGGGACTGACTCATTTGATTTTCCAGCCTCAACTTCCAGATTCCTGGCTTCCTCAGCCAGCAATGCTAACTGTTTTAACCGAGAAATTTATCAACCTCTAAAATCATATTGGAACTATCTAACAATCTAACACTCTTTCGCTATATAATGATGTAATGGTTTGAATTCATCAGAGCAAAGGGATCATCAACAATTTATGTGCAGAAAATGTTCCCTTTGAGTCCAATTCATAAAATCAATGGGATCAATCTATGCAAATGGAGTGTTTGGAGTCGATTCATACCCGAGTTTCGTTCTCTTTTAGACGGTCCTGGAGTGCACTTATGGCAGGACTAAGACTGCAAGCAATGAAAATGTCACTAAGAACAAGTTCAATCAAATGAGGCATGGAGAACAAAAGAGCACATACGAATGGTTGAAGGCTAACCAATATTCAATTAACTTGCACATTGAAGCCTGATATGTTGAGGTGTGATGTATGAACGTCAGCGGATGCGCTTTCCCATCCCTACAAGAAACAAAAGCAATGATCAGAGCCAATAGCAAATGGGTTATGAAACCATTGATTGATTCATGAAAGAAATAATCATTTCATTACTTCATATTATTTAAGATGGCTTGGTTATAAGCTGATCTCTCCTCTTCAAACAGAACATTTTGTAAATCTGTAAAAGACATTAATGATGAATCAAGCTTTATGAGGGAAGCACTCGGCATCACATGCAGAGGAATCTCTTTCCTCGAGAATTCAGCAGCACTGGCAGCAAAAGACAACAAATTCACAATCAGGAGTGGTAAAGCCCAAGTTCGTCAGCTCGAGAAAAAAAATGATGATAATGAATGTTCTTCAAGGAAGAACAAAATAACAAGATACTGCCACATCTGACTCCATATTAATGCAGCAATACAAGTTAACTAAGTTACGCAGTTAGAACCAGTTAGAAGATAAAGCCATTCGTAGATAACTGTATGACAATTGAGGATAATGCTGAGAAATCTGCATTTCATACGTACCTCATTTCGATATTTGAACGGTGCATTGCTTCTTGCATACTTTCAGTCAAGTCCATAGGATCGATATCAGTAGTACCACTGTTTGTATTGCTAGTAAGATAGCTATCCCCCATTTTTTCTTTTCCTTGGTAGTTGGTGTCAGCATTAGCAAAGAAATAGCCCAACTCTGAAGATCGTCCAGAACCCTGTAAACCATGTCGAACGAGCCATACATATCAATAAGGATGAAATATTTAATGCACCGCACTTGCAAATGTTAACAAAAGTGAACTCCCGGAACTGGATTATTAGATAAAATCCAAGGAGCAACATGCTTAGATATTTCCGTTTATGACAAACAGTTACCAATTGATTATCCTGAGCTAAGTGATTAGCAACAACATCATATCAGATGAGTAAAACAAAAGTTTTCACCAAACACGTTTACAACAATGATTTTCCCAACTGACTTGAAAATGAGTGGATAGTGATTGATGGAAGATGTACGACGACAGAGGGCAATAAAAAATTGTGAGATCTCACGTTGGTTGGAGAAGGGAACGAAACATTACTTATAAGGGTATGAAAACCTCTTCCTAGCAGATGCATTTTAAAACCTTGAGGGAAAGCTTGAAAGGGAAAGCCCAAAGAGGACAATATCTGCTAGCGGTGAGCTTGGGCGGTTACAAAAATACTAGGACATGCAGCTTTACCCACAGTCAGAGCAGAAGAAAAGATAGAAAAGGTGAATTCAACCCATTAAAGTACCTGAATTTGATCAGCAAAAGTGGTAAGCTATTATTTTTCTGCATAAAATTTATTGATCTAAACCAATGCAGAACTCATCAAGTATCAAACAATTAAAAAATTTCAGAGTCAACATGTTTCCCCATTAATAAACAGTCTAACTTAAACATCATGCTTGCCTGAAAATTGACACTTAAGCAAAATGCTTATCATTCAACTTAAGCTGGTCATATGAAGGTTAACATCCAGATTTAGGTGTCTTTGTAAAGCACATATGTTGTATTTATACCTTCATAGCTCCAGCAACCATTGAATCACCAGTGTCTTGTTCAGGACTCTCCCCTGGTCCGCCCACTTTTGCTGATAAATTATCAGAGGAACTCAAAGAAGATTCAACATCGATCACTGAATTTCGATACACAGGAGATAAGGAAATAGGTCTTGAGAGGTGATTCTGTTTTCCATCAGAGGACTGGAAAGCAATAACTTGAATTCTTCCAACCTGAAATTATCCAACTATGTTTAGCAAACATGCAAAGAGATAACTGTTCAACGTAAATAAAACTAAACCTTGTTTGCATCTTCACTAAAGCAGGAAAATATCAGCCCAATAAACCCAGAATCAAGGAGCTGATATGTCCCTTGAGTTCGCACATCTGCAGAAAGTGCAATTTACAAGATTGAAGGAGTTATTTTTCTTTAATTGAAAAGTGCCAAAAAATGATTAAAAAATCCTCCAATAGCTAATATTGCAGCAAAGACATAACATGCAAGTTTAAGGTAGATGGAACTAGACTTTGACATGAAAGGTCGGCTATCATCCAAAACAACGTAAGTATATCCATCACAGCTTTTCTTTTGCAGAATAATACTTAACTAAATAAGCCAACTCTTTGAATTCTTTGTTAAAAAAATAAGATATAAAACCAGCCAAGAGCCAGCCCGTGGAAATTTTAGTCTTGACGAGGAATACAAAGAGGAAAAAGAGCTGCGCTAATGAAATTTCCTGAGACCTAGATTCTTTTTACTATTATACAACCATTAGAACACAAAAAGATTCAAAAAAAAAAAACAGAGCTTTTTATTTGAAGCACCCTGACAAGTGACACCAAACGAAAACCATGTGTCAAGGTTTTTTTTTATTATTATTAACAAATTATATGAAACAAAGGCCTTTCATTGGAAAATGTAAAGGAAAAGGCTAGAAATCTAAGAAATCCAAGTAAGACTTGGTCTCTGATCATCAATAGAACATTCTCACTCAAAGGATGATATAATGTGGTATATCAAGATGGAAGGGAGACTTGATCATCAGCTGAAACATTACGAAAGGAGAACAAGATGTAAACCAATTCATCGATGACAAAGCCTTTTACATTTGGTGTTATTACATTTCATGAGCAAGATGGGTCACAATTGGACACCATAGACAAGTCAATACTAACCAACATGAGAAGGAAGCACTGTTATATGAGGATGTGAATGGTACCATCCAATAACTCTTGTTGTTCTCCCAGTCATTGTTGTCATTCTGTTCTATAAAATTAAGTATATAACATTATAGAATAAAAGAAAATAGTTTCATAGGTTTAATTACTAGTGAAAAATACAGAAGCAAAAGATTCCTTAAGTATTTGAATAGTTAACCACATTATGATAAACTACTTCATAAAACTAGCACCTTTAAGTTGAACTCTTGAGATAAATATTTTCATTTGTCAAGATTGTCGATCAGTTGCACAATAATTAATTTAAATGATAAAGTAGAAAAAAGATGAACTAAAAGGACGAATGGAGATAAATAGGACGAAGTCTAGAAGAATTTCATAATGATAAAAGGAGCAAAGGATATATCAGCCTGGGCAGATGCAGCAGCCAATTGTTCAGGATGAGTCTCCACACGGTCCTTCCTTCTGTCAGACCGTGTCTGAGGCGATGCTCCCCAAATTAGTGCAGTAACACTTCCATTTTTTAAATGCTGCAAATTTTCATTGTCAGAACAGAACACATGACAGAATGCAAATACAGGACCCGATAGAAACGGCATGAAAGAGCTTAATAAAGCTTAGAGAATCAACCATGAAACAACTATTCAAACTCTAGAGATGAATTTTAGAATTAATATCCTCTGTTGACCATAATTCTGATAGACCATCTAACAAGAGCTATAAAAGAGAAACAGAACAATGCTTAATATAACAAATTCACACGACCTCTTGTGAAAAACAAACCAAGTTCATTTCAAACAGACATCATTTGGAATCAAAAGCTCCTGCAGAGAGAACCATAAACACCACTCCTCACTGTAAATTTTACAAAATGACCACGGAATCATTAAACTAAGCCAACGAAGCACAATAATCTTACCTCCAATATAGAGAGGATTCAAACCACAACAACCCCATTTGCCAAAACAACAGAAGAAACCTATTTAACCTTCGTTTCAAACTAGACATCCAATACAAGCAGACAAGCCAACAAGTATACACCCAAAAACACAAATTAAAGCAAGACCCACATCAGATTACGCAAAATAAACGAGAATGAGCTGAAACAAAGTCGAAGAACCATCAAACGGGGGGTAGTAAATTGCAGAGTGCAATTCTAGGGAGTGACCTCAATATCGCCAAGAAGAAGCCCCATGATTTCTTCAGTCTCGGTGGACAATGCATGAGTGAGACAAGTGAACCAAACGTCTTCGGACATCTTCACGGCCGTCAGAGACATCTTTCGATCGCCGTTTTCTGTCCGAATTCGGAAACTTCGATTCTCCGGGTCGATATTGAATGAACGAAAAAGAGAGAAAGAGAGAGAGATTCCGAAGGATCTTCGAGCTTTCAACCTTCAAGCGAGACTCACTAGCCGGTGTTTCGAAGGACCTTCAGCACCGGATCGCAAGACTCTTTGGAGCAGCAATACAGTACGGTCGTGCGTACAGTTTGATAGCTGATTGAAGACCATGTGATTCGGCCACGTCTTTTTTTATATAAGTTTATTTGAAATATATATAAATGGTTGCATTTTATGCGAGGATTAAAATACCAATAAAACATGATATTTCTAGAAAATCTTTAAAATAAAAAATATTAAAAAATTAAAAAAAAATTATACCCTTTAAATAAGTAAAAATATTTGTAATATATTTTGTTCTATTTGTTGAAAAATTATCATAGAAAATTGATACAATTTAAAAAAATTAAAGGGAAAAAGTTTATATTTTGTACCAAAAAAAGGTTGCCCTAATTATCATTTATCAAAGAGATTTTATTATTATTATTTAAAAGTTTATATAGAAAATGTAATTACTAAAATAGGCGGAAAAAATGTTGTCCAAAGGACTATGTAATTAAATGTTTTTATTGATTGGTTAACTAAAAGCTGCGTACAGTAATCAGATAGGCTGAGATGCACCGGATAATTAGTAAGAAATGAAAAAATAGGTATGCAACTAAGACCCGCCCACTTGACCCCAACTGCCCATCGCCACCTACTGGTATTTCTTTCTCTGCTCCCCCGTTCCCGGCAAAAATCTTCGTCGACGGTAAGTTTTTTGGGCTCCCAGTGACGTATTGGTCTAATTATATCTTATCTCTTTTACTCTGTCGATTTCTGCATTTCTTGAGCAACAGCGCTGTATTGATTCAACTGTATCTGTTTAGTGGTATTACGTTGTAGTATTATAGATTTCTATGGTTTTTAGGACGATCTGCGACACCACATTAGCCGTTCATAATCTAATATTGCATGAAATTAATTCATGTTCATATTTATTACTTAGGTGTCGAGAAATTGTAGTCTCTAAATTTGTCTTTCTCAATGAGGTTACTGTCTGATTGTAATTCTTCTATTTGATGTTGTCAAGTTCAAACATTTTTGTTTTTCTCAGGGAATTTGGTTCTGATTTTTTAGTTTGTTATTGTACCTTGATATCTATTACTATTTGTTCGCATTTGTTCAAAACTGTACTCCAATTTACTGACTCTTGAGTTTGTAGTTTACATCAGATAATATAATTGGGAGTTTCTCGTACGATTTAGTGTTGTAGTTGAAACCATGGCGAAGGCGTTATCAAACTTGCTCTTCAAGGGCTTGGCTGGTCTGCCAGCTACATGCACTAGCAGAATTGTACGGTTTGAACAAATCATACTATCATAGTTTAGTCTCTAATTTCTTCTGTCTTGTTTCATTGATTTTAGTTTTTTTTTTTTTTTTTTTTTTTTTTTTTTTTTTTTTTTTTTTTTTTTTTTTTT
>NW_019272034.1:535322-595422 GCF_002738345.1 Cucurbita maxima | reverse complement strand
TTTTTTTTTTTTTTTTTTTTTTTTTTTTTCTTTCTTCAGTTGATTATAGGCGTGACTTTGTGGGGATTTTTTATTTTTATGCCATCTGAAAATCATGGAACTATGTTCAAGTTCCCCTTTCTTCCCTTTATCTCACACAACTATCCGGAGGTTTAAACTTTGAAGTTGGAGCCTGTTGGATACCTATTTTTTGGTGTTTTGAGATGAGTGGTTAAATTAAATATGATGCCTGTTTTGTCTCAGTAGTTCGATAATGTAAATTTTCTGTTCTATTACTCTTGATCACAATTTTCATTTTATCACTTTTCACTCGATTAAGAATGTTGTTTTCTTTATTTTGGCCACATTAGTTATTAGTTTTGTCTTTGAAGTTAAGCTTCATATTATCCCATGTGAGATGTTTTCTTCACCCAAGTAACTGTTGCGTTTGCTTAAATTTGAGGCATACTAAATTTTGTAATAAACTTCGCTGAATGCTGCCTAGTGTGAAATTACATGGTAGTGATGACATGCAAACTATCAAAGTTGACTGTAACTCTTGTACTATGGGATGTTATAATGTGGTGCCTCCCTTTGAACTGTTGATAGGTACCCGGGTTTTGTTACCAATCTGGAATGGCATACGCAACGACTGTTCATGTTGATCCTGATACCCATGGAGATTTCAAACCTACAAATAAACTTGAGAGTTCTGTCCTTTCTTTGAGAGATGTTGTTGAACAGGTATGTATGCATGATTTTATGATAGAACTTGTAACATCTGTCTAGGAAGCATACCTTGATGCATCTAATATTTGTGGTAGCAGAAAAAATATGTGCGTTCTAAATTTCATTTAGAGACACAAAAGAGGAAAGATACAAAAAGATCTTTCAGATCGTGCAAAAAGTAGAAAATTTATACGCTTTGTGATTTGAGTAGGATGTTAGGAGTTTAAGAACCAGCACTATTGGTATAATTTTCAAATGGCTTAGTTTTAAAAGTCGGTGTAAGGCCTCTAATTCTTCAACATAGTGACTTGCTAGTATTTATACTTCTATGAGTTTGTATGTTATATATTGGCGTCATCCTTCTATCTTGTTGCTAAGATGTCCAGCAAAATCCTGTGATGATTTACATGAAAGGGGTGCCGGATGTTCCTCAATGTGGATTTAGCGCTCTGGCAGTGAAAGTGTTGAAGTTATATGGTAGGTGTTCGTTGTGTGTGTGTGTTTTAATGATTCTGTTCTCTTTTGGTCAAGCTTATTGAGAAATGTTCCGATTAATGTGGTCTTCAGTTTTACATGAGTTTTGTTCGGTATATGGTCTCAGTACTTCTTTTACATGAGTTTTGTTATGGTTATGGTTGTAAGATCCTACATCAATTGGAGAGATGAACGAGTGTCTGTGAGGACGCTGGCCCCAAAGGGGGTGGATTGTGAGATCCTACATCAGTTGGAGAGAGGAACGAAACGTTCTTTATAAAAGTGTGGAAACCTCTCCCTAGCAGACGCATTTTAAAAATCTTGAGGGGAAGCCCGAAAGAGAAACACCAAAAAGGACAATATCTGCTAGCGGTAAACTTGGACAGTTACAAAGTCTTCAGTTTTCATATCATGGCAACCTATATTGAATTTTCAAATCATACTATTACATGTTAGTACTGTGTCAATCGCTGGATATAAATTCTTGCACCACCTTTCCATTGCAAGCCATCTTTCTCCAAAATTCTCATGTGTTTAAGTTTGTAGGTGTTCCTTTGAGTGCAAGAAGTATCTTGGAAGACGCCGAGCTTAAAAATGCTGTGAAATCATTCAGGTATGCATACCTTAGTATAATACTACGGCGAATATAAGCCAGTGATATTGTTGACTGAAGAAGTAAAATTCTCGTCAACATGCTGTAATAATAAGAAATTGTTTCAAGCAGCAACTGGCCAACATTTCCACAGATTTTCATAAAAGGGGAGTTTATTGGAGGATCAGATATCATACTCAGTATGCATCAGGTTCGACCGATCTCTTATAAGTTCCCAACGTACACACTACTTGGTTCACTTCTCGGATCGTACTGAGATTTTCCGGTTTATGATCAGATTTTGTTACCTTTATTTAGAAAAAATGTCTCCGTTTGTTTGATGCATTGCCTTGACATTGTTATGTTGTTTGTCATGTGTAGTCCGGAGAATTGAAGGAGAAGCTCAAAGATATTGCAAACAACCAGAGACTGAATAAGCTATCAGTCATCAAGTATGAAGGAGATATGGTTTAACCAATTTTGTTTCGTTTTTCTTAAAACTCAATACCATATACAGGTTTCGATCCAACAAATCCTGTGGAATTAGAAACTCAAACATCCATTACATTTGGTATTCATTCTTAAATTTACTATCTGCATCCTCTGAAAAGAAAAATATAAAGAACTTAAGCAAATTAAAAATAACTCCTAACGTACAAACAAAACCAACCCAATATGAAGCATCTGACTGATACATGCTGTTCCCAGCAACACATCAGAAAGATCTGATAAAATTGTAGGCGTTACATAGCCTCATTCAAAGGGTTTTAACTGAGGGTTCTCTGCAACACAAAATTTTGGCTATGACACCTGTGAAAGACAAGAATCCGCCATGACATTAAGTTGTCCCTTTCTTGGTACTAGTCGAGCAAAGATACCGAAGTAAGTACTCATTCGACGAACACATATCAGCCAAATCCTGATGCGTTCTGGTGATAGCCATCTGCAAGGATTTTAAGGCAGGAAGTAGGTTTCTAGAATTTTGTTGAATGTAGTTACCATGAATTTTGCAGAGTTCCTGAGACAGAAAATGATGAGTTGAAATCATTTCCACAGCTAAAGCTCAAAGACAATATCTCAATCAAAATCAAAACCTAAACTACCTGACACCACCGTAGAACGAACTCCAAATGCGGGCAACTTTCCAGAAGTTCCGCTAATGCCTCGACCAACCTCTGCAAATATCTATGTGGGATGGATTGGATTAGTTTTGCTATATCCACAACATTCACCGAGAAAATGCATTTCTTTATTAAATCATCTTCATTTAATCGTAAGCTAAGAATCAAAGCCCTGCTCGGTTGATCTTCATCAAGTGCAGCATTGATCGCCTACAAAAATATATATATATAGAAGATGATGTTAGAAAGGATAAATGGTTAAAGACAACATTCTCAACTTCTAAGATTAGTTAGAAACGTGCCAGAAATATCTTTTTCCTGCTCGTAGTTCTGTATTTGTCTTATCGTAAAATATTTTTTTTCCTTTGGAGGCAATAACTTATGCGTGTATGGCTGTACAATAATAACTACATTCATTACCTCAGGTGTGACGTCAATATCGAGATCGGTTGGATCAAAGATAAAAGATTCGTCAATTGAATAAACAAGAACTCCCTCGGTTGTTGAGGCTGCAAAATTTCGACCAGTAGGTGCAATTCTCAAGCATTTTGTTCTTACAATTGGTCGCCCACGATTGAGCATCGACCCAGGTAAATCATGGCCCAATTTCTCCCGTGTTTGTTGGTCAACTCCTTCTTCTACATCACTGTCATCATCATCAATCAAATCTATGGGCCCAGCCTCAGTCATATTCTTTGAATTTAGAACATCAAGAACTCCATCTAAAGAGAGATTGTGGGTTATTTGAAACCTGCGCAGCAATACCTGTGCAAGCACAACATGATACAACGAGAAAAATGTGAGGGAAAAGACAAATGGGAGACAAGCATAAAATGTAGAAGTAACAAAATTTAATCTAAATTCTTTCAACATAAAACACGAATCAACAAACAAGCCAACCTACTATATTTTTAATACAACAAAAATTTGAGATCCCAAACCTAATCAAGGAATTGAAATTTTAGATCATCTTCGCACCTCAGAGGGAACATGCATAGTTTTACCTTTTAACTTTTGTGGTGTAATGAAAAATTCCAATTAAACAAACACATAATGTATTATGTTCATAACTGATAAGAACAGATACTACACATGCTTCTTAGCCAAAAGGCCAAGAAAGGTATATTTGCATTAAAGCCTTGAACTAGTTAAATGATTGTATAGTTGATATCAAAATAAGTGATTTAGCCTAATGAAAGGCGTGTAGTCAGGTACCACAAATAAAAGTAAAAGCATACAAACTGACCTGATCAGCAATGTCATACATACAGATGAATTTACTACATCCTCCAGCTAATATATAACTCCCATCAGCAGAATAACATAACGTTGTGAAGCACTTCCCTGAACTTGAAGTAGCTGCAGATCTTCTATCAGTCATTAAACGTCCTCCCGCTATGTCCCTACGCCCCTCAATTGTATACATCAATATACCATCAATCGGATCCCAAAAATGGATCTGACCATCTAATGTACTGCTGGCCAACTGCCTTCCATCTGGACGATAAACCACTGTAAGGACATCATGCATATGATTGAACGTTTCAACAGCCCCCTTTCCTTCAAAAACATCCCACAAGCGGACAGTTTTATCCCATGATGAGGAAGCTAAGACTGCCTACATTGAGTCATACAGAGTGATTAGCATTAGGAAAAAGGATAAGCAATAAACCTCTCATCTTTATGGTTATTAATGACATAAAAAGATGGGGAAGAAGAAGAGCACAATCAGAGCAATTTGAGGGAGAAAAAATCCAGCATGAAAAAGGCATCATGTACAATGGTATTTTAGAATAAGAAATTCAAAATGTAAATGGATGCGTTCATAACTCACATTTGTAGGAGAAAACATCAATCCATGAACAGGACCTTCATGCCCACTAAGGATATCCAACAAACGGCCAGTCTTCATCGACCAAACAAAAATCTACAAAGTACATGAACTATGAGGCAGGAAAAGCTAGAAGGGAGTATATATATATTCCAAGAAAGGTCACGAGGATACCTCAAATGAATCTAATGTTCCAGCACAAACAACTTCACCACTTTGATCTACTGCCAGTGAAACAAATTGCCGGGAATTGGGGGAAGTAAAAGTTCTAAAATTTCGATAGCGAAACAGATCCCATGCCCGAACAGTGCCATCAAGAGATGCACTCAACAGACAATGGTTATTTGCCAAGAAATGGAGAGCAGTAATGGCATTTGAATGCTCGGAGAATGTAACAAAGCAGAAGCCTGATTGAACCGTCCACACCTACACCAAACAAGTAACATCAGCCAGTTAATCCATCAACAAGAAATTACTAAAAGAAACTCAAACAAGTTTGGCACCATACAGCCTAACCAATGATGGAAAATTAGAATTATATAAGGGGGAATGAAGTCATATGTCAGTAAGCTACATAGTTGATGAACACAAGTAATGCAATCGCTTTACTGCGGATCATGCTAGTTAAGTTTGGAAAAAAGAATACACCTTCAACATATTAAGTTACCTTGACTTTATTATCATCAGCTCCTGTTGCCAAGAGTTGTGAATCCGGTGAATAAGCAAGACAATTAACATCAAAGTAATGTCCTTGCTGTTTCAATATGTAGCTCTCCGACCGCCATTCCCACACTAGTAACTGACCAAGTTTGGCACACCCAAATGACAACCAGTTGCCATGCTGGTTGAAAATGGCTGTGGTAATTTTCTCTCTTGTTATCGACAACATGTGCAAGCACACAAAATCCGGCATCTGATACAGCCCAAACGTGCCATTAGAGAATCCCACAACCACCATATCAAGGTACCTATGATAATCACACGCAGTCACCTTTGCCGGAGCCTGAGAAAAACAATCCTTCCTCACTAACTCCCATTTTTCTCTAAGCAAGTATTCAGCTTCATCATCCGCTTTACCATCACCAAAATTCTTCCTCTTTTTTACACTAACATCCCCACCACTCTCCACATTTCCTTCACTATCCCTACTAGGAGTCCCCGGTGAGGCCGGTTCCAAATTGTCCACTTCCATCTCATCCAAATTATTTTCTGTAATGCCCCAACTAAAGATATAACAGTCACGCGTAATCGTATAAGCTTTTACTACCTTATTGGTTTTCTTATTAGTCCCAAAAAACGAACCTACAATTGAGTCTCTATGACCCAAAAACAAGTGTGGTTTGTACTTGATCCCACTTATTTTCTTCACATAAAGCAACCTAACAGTCAAATCCTTCGACCCAGCAAGCAAGTAATTGCCGTCCGGACTCCAGTCCAACGCTGTAACTTTATCATTACAATCAGCAAAAGTCCGTACCAGTTCAAAAGGAAAGAACTCTTTCTTGAACCCAGGTGAGCGCCAAATTTGGACCAACTTCCCAATGCCAACAGCAATAAATGCACCATCAGAGCTGAACTTGACGACACTGACGAGCTTCTTGAAGAACATACGGTGAAGCACAACTCGGCGTCGGAGATTGATGAAGAGACAACGATTCTTCTCGTCGACGGTGAATAAGAACGCCCCATCGGGAGAGACAGCGATTCGACAAATATTGGACGACGATTGAACGGGAAGCGTCGCCGTTTGGGACTTAACAAGGTCGGTAACGGAGATTCGGTTGCCGACGGGTGAGATTAACAAGGTGTCCTCCGAAATCAGAACATTGCCCCCTCTGTAAGGCGCCCCTAACAGGTTTTGAAACCTGTAATTCATCGCCGGCGAATATGATTCCGAGAAAGCTTCTGCAAAAAATTCAGTTGTCCCTCGTTGATTTTCAGAATCGAACAGGTAGGGTTTATGGAGGGTTTTAATAGCTTTGGGCCAAACAAACTAAACCCAAGGCCCAATAATGACCCATTAAAAAAAACCCATAAATTGGTTAAATTATAAAATTGGCCTAAATAATTGGGGGAGAAAATTAGAATATACTCCCAAATTAAATCTACAATAAATTTAATAAAATATATAAACTAAATAAATAAAAACATTAAAAAAAATAAGAATAATAAAAACTAAATATGTACTAATAATAAAACATGAAAACTAAATGTATACCAGTATATATGATAAAATTTTGTCCATGATAATTTAACCTAGGGAGTATTTAAAAATATAAAATAAATTTTAAATGCATCGACGGCCCAGGGTTCTAAATTTGGAACCTAACAGTTAGACATGCTCTGCGACATGATCATATTATTTACGCATTTTCTAAGAGTGCTACGAACTGCATAAGTTCTTTCAAGATTCTTTGTCCTTGCATGTTTTTACAAAAATTTCTTATAATTAAACCACCGAAAAATGAATGTGCATTTTGTTGGTATAGATAATAAATAATAACTATTAGCTCTTTCAAGATTTTCTTTAACTATAATTTTGTATCATCGAATCTCTTTTATTTTAATGTGATATCAGTTCATTCATGTGCCCTCTTTTATTCCAGCGTTATGTTTCCACTCACTTATTCGTCCTATAACCACATTCTACTATAAGAAATGATGCTCTACTACCATCTCCAACACCCTCATGTCAAAAATATGGACTAAGATTTGAAAATTTGGCTCGAAATCTAATGATCTTGATATTACATACAACATAACGAAGTTAACTATTTGTCTGAAATATTTGTAGGAGGGAGACTATCCCCACTAAACCAATACAGATGTTTAACATGTTTTTTTTTCACGCACTCATAGTTTTTAGGAAAATTCCTAGAAAGTCATCTACATAAAATTATTCGAAGTCAAACATGTAACTTTTGAATTTTATAATTGAGTCAAACTATAAATTATTTTAAACATTTTTTTAACTATAATTTTGTATTTTTCAACATCATTTTTATTCGTAAATAGTTTCAATTTATTCACGTATATTTTACTTTATTTACTGACTCTTACATGGGAATCCAAAACTTTATTGGGAACAGGGAAGATAAAAAAAAAAGGAATGATGGAAGTTTCGTTCTCTGTACCAAAAGCCCCATGCCCCATTCTACCATAATAAGCCTACTCAAACCAAAAGCATAAGCTTTTTTCTTTTATCTCTTTAATAAACTTTACTACCCTCTTTCTTCTCAACTACCGTTGAAAATGGAGTGTTCAAGAAATGTGTCTTAGCGGTAACCCTCGAGCACCAGCCTTGAGTTCAGCCAACTGCAGACTTCGTTCATCTCTTTTGGGACCGTGTAATGGCCGAGCCTGCAAATAAGTAATCAATCAGTGCCCTCTTAAGCATTTTGATTCTGCTCTGCTTTGATTGTTCAATTTTGCGCATGTTTATAAGAATAGAACAGTACCCTTCTTGGCTTTTGAAGAGAAGAGTTCTAAACCCAGCTGAGGTTAAGGATTGGGCTGATTTTTCTCCATACTTGTGAGGGACTACCTCGTCAGCTGCATTTTGGGTTAATAAGGGTTAAGATAAAATTACAGAGTTGTTCTGAAAAGTAGTCATGAAATGGTTGGAAATATGAGTTTGTTTTGATCTCTTTTTCTCCTTTTCAAATGATCACTTTAAACTGTAGAGAATCACTATCTTTTTAAACAAGTTGTGAAAGTTGAAACCCTGAAAAAGAATGGCTGCAGGAATATATTCCAGCTTTCTCAAAAATGCTGATTGAAGTCGTGTAGTTTGTCAGATGGTTAAACTCTTGAATTTGAACTCACCTTTGTATGCAACAAAGCTAAGTGAATTATTCTTCAGGTCAGCTAGAGAACAAAAACATTAACATTAGCTGAATGTTTTAGACACTACCCACCTGTTCCATGAAACTGTAAGATAGGAATTGATGCTGCTCGCCTTGTAGCCTCGTGTGATGCCTCGAATTTGTTTCTTAAGCTCCTGTAGGACATATTCAGCATCTTATTTAGTTCTATATGAGCACTTATCAATCATGGAGTTTTTTTCCTTAGAAAACAGACCTAGATCCAGGAAGCCAGCCACTAAGTCCAACGATTGCCCTTAGGTAGATGGGGTACGGGGCTCCGTTTCCGTATTTCCCAAGAGCACAGCAAGTTGCAGAGTAAAGTGCCATTGCAGCTCCCATACTGAAGCCTCCAATCCCAACTTTGACTGTCACAAATAATTGAAGTAAAAAGTTTTATTCTTCATCAAGTTGGGGAATGAATACTTTGATGTGTAGAAAGTTATGTTGTTTTGGATTAATTAAGTACTAGAGATATTTGGGAGATTGAGATGCAAATAGCTCTCAGCATACCATCAGATGGTTCTGCAGACAGCAAGTTTGCAATATGGGCAGCAGAGGCGTCAAGACCTTCCCAATCATCTGGACCTTCTTCTGAAAACTCCCCCACATCAAACCCTGAAAAGAATCACATGGAACAGTTTTTAGACTGAAGTAGATATGAACTTAGGAATGATACAATTGAGAAAAGTAGAAGGTTGTTAATCTAACATGCAGTGCAAGGAAAGCCTCCGAGTAGAGATACCGGTCGAGTTGGAGCAGTTGGACAAATCCATTTGATCTGTATATTTGAAAGAAAATGTTGATTAGAATTAGACCCATTTGACATCAAGTTATAGCCCTTTGATGGTATAAATTCATATTTCTTACGTTTGGTAGAGGAAGGGTTTCCAGTAGCTGAGAAGAGCTGCAGTTAACCAGAGAAAAAAAGCAAGAAAGATTAGCTTATTAGATTGTTTATTAGCAAAAAGAAGAAAAAAAAGCTTCACATCAGGAGGTATGATTGATCATATTTCATATAGAACAATTATCTTTTCAAGTTTTCAAAGGTTTAGCAAGTGAACTTCTGGAATTGGTGGGAAAAGGGAAAGGAAAACCTGTTATGGAATATTTAGGAAGAAAAGAAAGTACTATAGAGGGCCCATCTTGTCTGGAGAACCAAATAAAACTTGAACTTAGTCTTATACACACTTTTTCCGAACCATGGTTCCCAAATAAACTTCGGCATAAGATCGTAAAGTTGAAAGGGAAAGTTCAACAACATTTATTCGTACAATTTCTACGGTGCTGTTGTTTTTTTTTTTTTACATTTCATTAAAGTGAGAAACTCAAGGGAAGAATGTGAAGATGTTGACATTATGAAACCACCTTTTCCCTTTTTCGTTTGGCTTAGGAAACAAAGGTAGGCAAGAAACCCTTCTTAAAGAAGATAATAAGTACTTTATTCCAAAGGGAAAGGAATTCAACCGTCCACTGTTGATGGCAAGGCAAGCTAGTAAAATACATCCAACGAAAACAGTCACAGGTTTCTATGATTTTCATGCACAAAAAAGAAATCCTTGTGCTATGCTAGCTTTGAGCCTTATTCAAACAATTCTCGAGTGCGTACCGTACAGTTTTAGATGATTCTTATATGAACAGATGAACTTGAAGGGCTTTAAGCGCCATCAGAAACAATTTAGTATACATACCTAGAGCCATTATCACCAAGGCCATGCAGCCAAACAATAGTGGCCTGGTGTTTTCCTTTGGGCCTCACAACATGTGTCCTTCCAAACTCTAATGGCCTTCTTGCAGAAGATCTACTGCCTGCAGTTTAGTCACGAGAATGAGAAAACCAAAGCAACTAATCCATTCATCAAAGGGAGTGTTGACAAAGATCATGATTTTTTTGATGAACAAGAGAAGAAAAAGAACAAAGAGATGAGAAAGAATGTCATAGTAAACAAACCAGAGCTGATATTAGAATGTGAGTAGCTCATATTGAGAGTTGAAAGAGCTGCAGTTAAGAGGGAGTTGTGAGTATATGCAATGAGGCAGGAGTGTAATATGGTGTGATGTAGAAAAACAACAATGAAAAATGTGTATTTATAGCCAAATTTGGTGATGTGATAATGGAATAAAATGTGGGAGAATATGAATCACTATGGTAGTGTGGTGTGTACACCAGCTACACACAGCACCAAATGGCCAAGAAACTCAGAAAGGGCGAAGCATCTGTGAAAAGGAGAAGTAAAAGACGAGGATAAAAGCAGGAAATCTTTTTATGAACATAAAGAATCACAGCAGGCAGAGCACATTGATCAATCCGCAAGGCTCCCAGCTAGGAGAGAGAGATCTGGATATGCAAAATAGAGAGAATCTATGCTTGTGAGCACTGGGTTGCGGCCAGGAAATAAAGCAAATCCAATATCAAACTTCAAGAATATTACAAGAAATAACAAAGAATAACCCATCAGTTTGTCCAAGGAAATATCTATTATCAATCATTTTTAATGAATTTCTGATCGAAAGTGAAATTTGTTCGAGTGTCCAATCTATCTAATTTTAGCTGGAAGAAATATCTAAATTTACATTTTATACTACCAATGTTCATATGTGGTTACCCACCTGGATGTCTTAAGGGAATCGTGCACAATAAAAAAGCATTTCAACTTTTTCTCTTCTTTTTCTTCTCTTCTGCTTGCCAGTTCTTTGTATTTTGATTGATCTGAGACCCACTACAAAGATTACTTTTGTTTGTATCTATGCACACACGGCCACCATATTGACAACAATTTCTGCAGAATCAAATCATTATTTCATCGTTCAGGGGATTAGAGCTGTTGCTTGTAGTTTTTATTGATTGATATGATTATGCAGCTGAAAAACTGAACTTAAATGATCCATTGGAATCTGAGGCTTATGGAGGTAGACAAAAGTACATGTTCTACGGCTTGTATATTTGCTAATCTTTTAGGAGAACTTAACAAAATACAAAGCTCTTCAACATAACTCCTCCCCTAACACAGATGGGTCGACCTTTATGTTTTGAACTCGATGAGGCTGAACTCAAAATCCCACTTGGGTTTAGAAATATGTTCATCCAGTACTTCTACCTAACTCTAAAGTCTTGTTGATTGAGTATATGAAACAATGAAAGACAAACTTTCCCTTTATTTCGTCCTGAGAATGGCACTGATACAATATTAACGGTCTAAATTCTTGGCTTCCATGGCCATTACATTTGCAATGTTCCCAGTGCTATATTGGAACTTTTTTCCAGGATCATCATGGATGAGCTTCTTATGGAGGAGGTTCTGATAGCAGAGCATTACAGATTTTCAAATATTTGGTGCGAGGAATAGATTCTACAGCTGAAAAAGATCATTTTGACAACACGCTCACCACTAAGTGGCTACACAGAGGTCAGGTAAAAGGTCTCAGTGAATTCTAGACCACTAACTTTTAGTCAGATCCAATATAATGCAACTTCCAACTCTAACAGTGTAGCCATTTTGGAATGAGATATCTCTGTTAATATTGTCATCATTCCTATTCCCCACTGTGGCTTTTCTGATCAAACAATAGTGGTAGGGCTGCAGCCTTGATTGTTGTTGAACTAACATTCTCTGTTCTTTTCATGTTTCTATCTTTTAACTGTGTAAAATCAAATCATACCAGTTTAAGCCTATCGCTAGTAGATATTGTCTTCTTTCAACCTTCCCTTTCGGGCTTCGTTTTTAAAATGCATCTGTTAGGGAAAAGTTTTCACTCTTATGAAGAATGTTTTGTTCTCCTCCCCAACCGATATGGGATCTCACAATCCACCCCCTTTCGGAGCCCAGTGTCTTTGTTGGCACACCGCCTCATGTACACCCCTTTTGAGACTCAGCCTCCTCGCTGACACATTGCCAGTGTCTAGCTATAAAAATTGTCTAGCTATAAAAATTGTCTAGCTATAAAAATTATCTGATTTTGAAAGCTTTGCAAAATAAACAAAAACCAAACTTGTGAGTGCTAGCAAAGAAGAATCTTCATCTATCTTCTGGTTGACCAAACAAAAATGAACAATCTAAACAAATAGAAAAACTGATGTGGCATACAGTGAGTGGTCCATTTTTTATACACCGGAAGCATCTACTTTTCTCTGTTGGTCAATGTTTGGGCACTTTTCCTTCCCTTATGGAAAGAGCAGCTTTTGAGTTTGTCAACTCCTCCTCCTCCATCCCACCCTTTAAAATGAAGAAATAATCCAACTTGATTATAGAATTGGTTTGTGCCTAATTGTGGGCTTAGTTTTTTAACATGAGACAACATATGCTGTTGGCACTACTCTTTGTTGCACATTAAAATACTTCAATATCAAGTTTAGTTTTACACTTCCTTTCTTTCCCCTATTTCTTCTGTTTCTTTTGCTTGTTCTTGTTTTCCTTGCCTCATTGGGTATGGGAATTTGAGCCTAATTAGAAAAGTTATATGCATATTTGTTAACTCAAATCATCTTCTTTTCTATTTCAGATGTTTAAATAGAGTGACAGCATGCCCCATTCCTCATATGGGATGATGGGATGAGCCTCTCCAACCCAGCTAAAGGATATCTTTCTTCTATCTTCACCTTGTGTCTAGACTAGATATAATGAAAGCATAATATCACTAGGCAGGAAGCTGGTGCAAATCCATTGACTAGACATTTGTGAACCACAGCTCAGTAAACTTATTTTCTGTCCTACAATATTTTTTTTTATGTTCCCAAGTGTCTAAGCTAAAGTTATTCTCACGAGATTAATTATTTGGTCTTATTATATGTCGTTGTCAACATAGCTCGTAGAATACGGAATCTTAAGTAAATCATCGTCATAGTTTAAACCCATCAGCTCTTTGTTTTCTACCCTACAAACAATCAATTTGAAAACTTGATAGCTAAACGTCAAGAACTTTTTCAATAGAGTTGGATGGCTAGAGATATGCACGAGGAAACATTTTATGGCAGTTCTTCCTTTCTTATGACTAGCATATTAATGATTCATTTCTTTCAGATGAAGCAGCTGGCATCGGTTCGTAGAACATAAAAAGAGATGGTTGTGGCGCGAAGTACTCTTGTGCACCTACGACACTCGGCTCGAGTGGGACCTATCAGGAGCGGCATTCTCCCTTGACCCGTGAGTGCTCTAATTAGCTATATTTTGTAGATTAAATGGAGAATTCTAGTAGGGGAGGGGTATGAAAGGAAGTGTAACTCGTATGTTTAAAGTACTAATAAGCTTAAGTAAATGAGAAGGTAGCTCCAATGGTTTTGAGAATGGAAGAACAATAATATTTTAAGAGAAAAGATTGAGCATAAGATAATAAAGAAGGCCGCCATTTTATTCTTATCAATGAACAAAACTAATTATTAATTTGGGTAATGCTGATCTATATTTAATTAAGCTAATGAGTATCACACTTTGAGAAGAGCAATAGATATATTAAGAAATTGATTAGCAATAATTAACTTCCTTTTGTCTTGTCAGATTGATATGGGATGGGTTCTGTCCTTTAAATTAAACTAACCTAATTGCTTTAACAATAAAAAGTTAATATTGTAATGCGCTAAATGCAACAAAATATAAAAAGCCTAAAAAAACTATATTCTAGTTGAAGATAGCTTCACTTAATTGTTTAATTTTTTTTTTTTTTTTTTTAAAAAAAGAAATATCATTTTTTTTAATATTTAGTGCTGGGAAGTTGTTCGGAATATTAAATATTTGGAGAAAAAAAGGAAAGGAATAAAAGGTTCCCACCGGGAAATAAAAAGAAGGAAAGTGTTAAACACTTTAGAATAAACTTTTTGTTTTAGGGTCTGAAATTTTGTTTTTTTAAAAAATATTTTGAGGAGAAAATGATTCGGGTGGAATCAAGTATTTTCTTCGAAAGTTTCATATTTTTCTAAAGTTTCCATTTTAGTTTCTAGGAGTTTCTTTCTTAGATGGGTATCTCTTCTATATTCTCCACCATGATCCCTAAATTTATAGTAATTTGTAGAGTGCTATTTTTTAATCTATTTTCCACTTTGGAATATGAATTAAATTTTAAAAATATTTATGTTTTTGGAGATTATTAACTATAATTTCCATTTACGTCCTATTTTGATTCTCTGTTTTTTTCTTTTTTAAAAAAAACATCCTATTTTGGTTACTAACTATCAAAATGTCTTTCAATCCTAAAAATTAAAAAATAATAATTTGTTTGAAGATTAAAACAAAGTCCTAGGGAGAAAATTCTTCAAAGACTACGATTTGGACCTTATAAATGGAATTTTTGTTTCCAAAATCATGAATTTGTGCAGTGGTGGTGTCAATGTATGCATGGAGTATTAACATTAACATCTATAAGTTGATCATCATTGTTAAAAACAATTTTGAAAAGATAAACAACCAATCAAGTCAAAGAACCAGGTTGCCTATGTTAACAAGAATTGCAAGAAAAGGCTTACAGATCAAGGGGAAAAAAACTACCTTTTTCGTGTCCGGGAGGCGTCGAGGCTGAAGTGAACTACAAAAGAGCAGAAGATATTGCAAATTGCAATGTTGGTGTAAACAAGATCTGTAATATAAGTTCTCAAATTATCTTCCAAGATCAAAGGGTGTTGTGAGTTATTGTACTGCCATCTGGTCATGGTAAAGAATTAAGAAGCCTCCAATTATTTGGAAATACATAGAAAGAAGGTTTAAAAAGAGATATGTATGTATCTTCCAACAGAAGACTTGCCTACACACGGAAAAAACTCAGATTCCCATCGTTGCTGAACCAACTGCAAATGAGACACAACAGCTTTAAACGAAAACTGAAGCAATTTCGAAACTTCTCTCATTAAAACTCGTGGTTTATTCTGGAAAGAAAGATGGTTGCTATCAATGATGGTGATCATCATCATTTCCATAACCATCTGGCGATCCTCCAGGTCCCACCACTTCCAGCTGCGAACACGAATTAAAATTAGCAAAACTAGGCGATTTTAGACAAGTAATTAGCAATTAGGACACCAATGCCTTTGCCTTTATCCATTCAAGAAGTGGGATGTTTAGAGAGAGTAAATTACCAGTAAAACTCACCGGGACTCACTAGAATCATGCATTCAAATAATAATCAGAATAACTCAATTGACCTACCGTGAACCTCACATTTGCATGGAGGAATAAAAGTATTATAAGTTTACTGGCATGCAGGCTTGTTAGAAGCCGAGAATCAAATTCATGCCCTTTCGGTTGAAAATATTATATCTTAATCAGTTGAATTGTACTTGTAAAGGTCAACTAAAATGGTTTCTAATCTTTAGTTAGGCTTTGGGGTTTCATCCTCTGCTTTTATGATATTTTATTCTATCAATGAAATTTACTTTATTTATTCATTTCCATCATTCCATATCATGGTAACATAACGTAATAATTTACAATAAATTCTCACCACAAAATACTGTGTGCACACGGGGCATTCATGTGGCTCGCCTTTCTTCAGCCGAAACCAGACAACATCATGCTCATCCTCTACAATTCAAAGGAAGCAACAGAAGTTAGAAATATCGTGTGTTGTGGAACTGTGGAAGAACGAAAATTTAGTTATGTAAATTTTTGTCAGACTTGCATAAAAATGAGGAAAAGCATGAATAAAAGACAGATTGCAAGTACTCACCGCCTTCACCTCCAGGGCATCCAACTAATCTTTCATCATAATATGACTTAATAACAGCAGGATCTTCCTAGAGAATATGAAACTTTTGAGATTTCATCCAAGGAAATAAGTTGCGCAACCAAACCTATTCTTTCATGCACATCATCCCTCAGTATTTTGATATACAATTCAGAGCAAAGCAAGTTAAAGGTTTCGTTAAAGCAAAGTGAACCCTCAGGTAAATAAACCATCAATGACCACTACTAATAAAAGTATTAACATTCAAAGTAAATGTAAAATAAGCAATTTACAGTCTGAATGAGTCTGAGATATCCTCTGATCAAGAAAACAAAAACTCTGTCCAACCTCGCTTCATACTTTATTTCAGTATTCAATATTCCTATTAAAGAAATTGAATAAGAAATGTTTCCTGGAGGGTTCAGATGGAGGGGATTTCACCTTGTCCAATGAATTATGTTCTGTGGCTTGTGCTGTGGTCTTTCTCCCTCTTGAAAATGGAGGTATAAACATATGGACAACCACCATACAAATTTTGTTCTTTACAACTGGCTAAGGAACTTAGTTCTCCTTGGCATGTAGGGATTGCTAACGAACATGGAAAGAACTTCACCAGGTGATTCACAAGGGAAAATTCCTAGAACCATCTTCAGGCTAAAATGGTTACTAATAAATATGGTAACAACTTCACTGGGAAATTCATAAAAGGAAATTCCTAATCTCCCGGTGAGAAGTTTAGATGGCTGTATGAAGTTGTTGCTGACCAGGCAGGAGAACTGGCAAGATGATGAGATAAGGGTGACCATTGTATGAAGTTGCTTTTGAAATTAACAATGACAGATAAGTAATTGAAGAGAAGGCTATCTATGGTAGCAGTTAGATTCAAATCATGCCTCCTTAACCAGACTTCAAGAGTTTGAAATCTCATTTATGCCGATACATTTTCAGTTAGCTTCCTAGATCATGTTTTGGTTTTCTAAGAACCTGCATTCTCCTGGATTTATATAAAATGTTTAGTAAAGCAGGCTATCTAAAAAGTGCAAGGTGTTCCCGTAGTCAATTTTCCCGGAAAGGATAAACACAAATTCTGTTACTCAAAAAACTTTCCTCTATATTTCGCCCAGAACACTTATTTATACATAAAGAATGCAGAATGTAGAATGGGCTGAACAAGTCTCTTCCTGAACTGCCATTTGTCTAAGTGGCTCTGGGTAAGTTCTTCGAACTCTTCAACTTTAGTAGGTCAAAGATCAAGGATAGTTGTTCTTCAAATGTTAGTAGGTCAAAGATCAAGGATAAGGAAAGAAATCTATCGACCAACTTTATTTTTTACATTCTTGGAAGGTGTAGATGAAGAAAAGCAGCAAAGTTTCTAAAGTCGGAGTCTTGTAGAAAAAGATATACGGACCTTGTAAAAATTGTGGCTTCTTCTAGAGCTTCTCATTTTTCTTTGTGGTAAACATGGCTTCTTCTTGAGCTTCTAATTTTTGTTTGTAACTACCCACCCCTTATCTTTATGCACAGCAAAATCTAGAGCCTTATGAAAATTTCTGTATATTTATTTAATCAATGAAATTGCTTTCTGAAAGGCCCCCAATTTCCATTTGTTAAAAGAGAAGGGGTAAGAAAAGGATTACACCATTGACAAGTTAGTTGGAGGTCAGAAACGCGGGAATGGGAGACCATCTGATAGATGTTGAGAATGTTGGGAGAGAACATGCGCGGGGGACAGAGTATTTTAGGCTTAAGGCCAACTTTATTTTCTTTCATGCTTTTGTCTTTTTGCTTTTTGTGAGGGAGAGGAGAGATAACCACTCATATCTGATCAGTTGAGAGAACTTGTATTGCCTTGGGGCAAAGTTTTTCCTTTGTCCATCAATATATCATAAGGGGAACCTTACATATTGGTTTCGGAGCATCTCATTCTAAGGAGATTGGGAAAAATGGCCCAAAAAATAATCAAAGAAAGATAAGATGTGACGAATCAAGAGATTGGAAGTATTAAAGAGAACACAATAACTTACCGGCTATTGAAGGAAGGCTATCAAAGGTAGTTGAAGGATCAAGTTAGAAATAGGAGTGATAGTAGTTTGACATAATGTCCAACCCAAGTGAGGTGGAAGGGCGCAAACGGATTCAGGAGAAATAAGGGAGGTAATTGGTGACTTGAGAAAATTCAAAAACGTCAAGATGCCTGTGTTTGGGGTCAAGGATCTGAATTTGTGGCTTTTAGAAGTTGACAAGTATTTCTAAATTCATAAACTCATCGATCCTAAGAAATTGATCATAATTGTGGAGAGTTTTGAAGGGATGGCCTTAAACCAATACTATGGGAAGGAAGAGAGAAAAGCATTCAAGAACTAGAAAGATTTGAGGATTCATTTGCTGGAAGAGATGTTGAAGGTCGATAGACCATCTATAGTACAAAGGGCTAAACATAGTCCTAAATCACCTCAACCAAGAATGCCGCACATCACTATACTCTTAAAACAAAGATAGATGAAATAAGACCATTACCCAAAAAAAAACTCAAACCTACAGATTTGTCTTAGAAAGTGTCGTTATTTCTTTTCAGTATGATTTCCAAATGAAGGGTAGGAACTACATACATCCAAAAGTTGTTCAGTCCTTTATTACTTGATCTCCTTTTAGGTACATCCAAACTAAAGAGAGCATGCATAAACTTTTTTATTAACCTAAAAGCCCTCCAACTTCAATAGTGATTTGGCACATAACTTATGGGAAAACACAGAAACAAATACAAGTGTATAATTCACCATACAATGTTGATTTATGTACAACAAATAAAACATCAATATGGAGAATCAAGAAAAGAAGCAAAAGGGCCTCCTTGAGCGGCATAAGACACAACCCGACCCAACCCAACCCAAAGTGTGGGAGAATAAAATTAACTGCAAATTGTACCAACCTTAGTGCCGAAAGGGCCAACAGGGTTGTCTATATCGAGGATGTCTCGTCCCTGAAAACATAAAACAAAATGAAATGAGACTCACCTTCAAAACGAGAAAAACATTAGATGCCAAACAACTAAAATATTTACGTAAACCAGACTCGTCCAATATGAGAAATGTGTCAGTAAGTTTAAGAAGCCACTAAATACAACATTTTGATCGGAGGATGTTTTGTCCTTTGGTGCCTTATCATTCCAGAACTTTCAGCCCAAGAAACCCAGCAGGTTATTTGCTCAGCTTGTGCATTTTAATGCTTGCTCAATCATTCTGTTGGTACCTTTAAGCACACTTGGACATTGGTCGCAGGTAGCTTATTTTATTCGTTGATTATCACACCTATACCTCTGTAAAATCTTCTACATATTTATAACAGAAATGAGTTCACGTCATCCTCATACAGAAATTTTTGTGGTAAAAAAGTACCCTAGTTCTTTTCTTCAACCAATTCAAGGAACAGCAGGAATCATTTGTTCGATAAATTGACCATCCACTAATATAAATAACATGATATATATAGAAGTTCGACATTGGCCTTCTCATGAAAATTGAATCAATCAATTAACGTATAGCTATAAATATTCACCTGCATTTAATTTTTGAAAGTGATGGAAACCATCTTACCTATTTTCAATTTATATTCCGCTGGTTTTTTCAACATCAAATCCTAAAAAAAAAAAAAATATGAAAGCACGCAACGAAACATGAAAAAATCACCTCAAGCGCAGCTTCGAGCTCTTCGCGCTCGTGTCCGGTTGCAATCGGCATTACATCCTCAACCTTCTTCTTCAAACCAGCATCAGCTAATTTTCAATACAAACAAATCAATAATCACACGAGACCGAATCCACGTCCGCACTCATACTATAGATTCATTTTCATACGCACAGCAACAGACAGTACAAAAAGTAATAATCCACAAGTTAAAGAGAATGAAAATCCAAAACAAAGAGTAAGATCTACCAGCCTCGACGCCGTAATGACGAGCGTAGAACGAAACGTGTGGCGACGGAAAAACATGAGATGAAGCAGCTACAGTAAGTCGTGAGGCTCTGGAAATGAATCCCAATGGAGCAGATGCTGCCGCCGATGTTGAAGGAAAGGATTTCAAGGCTCTGAGCTGCGAAAAGAGCAATTTCCTCCACATGGTTAGTGATTCTCCAGTAATGATCTCAGGTCACTCCCCTTCGACGGCGAACTGATTACCCTCTCTCTCTCTCTCTCTCCCCTTCTTCTTCTTATTCTTCTTCTTCTTCAGCGTTTTGGTTTTGTAAGTGGAGAGATGTAGAATAAGTCAAGTGGAGATCCGGCTGAGACCGAGGGTGGTTCAGTACCCCGATGGTTTGGCACGAGGGTATTACATGACACGTGCCGCGCGAAAATTTTCCCACTTAAATTACCCACTTGTATTTTACTAATTTAATTTTAATCCGTGTCTGACGTACTAAAATTAAAATTTATTTTTAATATCGTATTTGATTTGTGAATTTTAAACTAATTTTAAATAAATGAGTAACCTATTAAACTTAAAATTAAAAATTCAAATACATAATGATTTTTAATATCGATAAATTACCCTACAACATGATAAATTAACTATTAACATTATCAAATTCATTTTTTAAACGAAACTATTAGTATTATATTTTAGGGGAGATACACCAACACACATGTATTATTTATTTTTATTTTTTTGGTTGATTGAAGATATATTTAAATGGCTTGTCAACTCAATTTTTTTTTAAAGCTTATGGTAGAGTCCACTAGTATCACAAAAAATATATTTATAAAGAAAAATTATAACGTGAACAAAGGGAACATTATATTTTTGCAGCACTTGATCCTTTTAAAAAACAATTTATTGACAAAAAAAAAAAAAAAAAATGACGTCTTTGGCGGCGCTTGGGATGAAATTTCAAACTTAATTATTTCTTTCTATATTATTAAATAAAATGTTGTGATTATCGAGATAACTTAAGTGATAATAACAAATTTCAGTAATAACGTTATGCTCTAAAATGCTGGGATATCAATACCTAAATTATATTTTCTGAAAACGAAATCACCTTCAAACAAACTTGGGTACTATATGCATTAAAGCTCAACGATGCCATAAATCGTATCATTTAAAATTCCAAACTAACAAACATAACCATTCAGTCTTAAATATTTAGACTACTTATTAATAATTTATAATTATTTATACTTGTTTCTCAACTCAAATTCATCTAAATAAAATATGATTTTCCATCCAAAATTTTTAGGTAGAAAAAAAGTGGAGAAAATATGGAAAACCACTCGTAAATAAAACATTCCGTCTCCAATCCACATATATTAACTTTCAGACTACAATAATCGTGAGAAAAGACTTCCGACACCACAATACCATCAAGAAAAGATGTCTGAAGACCAAAGTGGGTTATGAAAAAAATATTACAAGATGCAAAAGGGCAAGTATGCAAAATTTTAGATTTGCAATAGAAGTGACAAAGGAATTGTACATAAAACCACTTCAGTAAAACAGCCATTTCACACTTCCTAATAACTGGGCTGGCTGGTTTTCTTAAGTTCTCAAAGTTATTTTCTAAGATCAATGGGTTTTGTACTGGAAGGTAATGGAAAAAGAATTGAGAGAGAAGCCTCCAATTATTTTGAAACGCATAGAAGAAGAGTTTTTAAAAGCCGTACTTCTAGCAGATGACTTACCGAAAAAGATCAGATTCCTTTGTTGACGAAGGAACTACCGCAAAAACAAGAACCCGCAGAAAACAATCAAGCCACAGTTTTAAATAAGAACTGCAGCATATTGTGAACTTTGTCTCTTCTAAAAGCCAAGGTTTATTCTAGGAAAGGGCATGGTTGCAATTAATGCTGATGATCATCATCTCCATAACCATCCGGCGATCCTCCAGGGCCAACCACCTCCAGCTGGGAACACAAATTACGATTAGGAGAAGTCTGCAACTCGACAAGTAATTTTAGACAACAAACCTCCATCCTATCAAAGGAGAAAGTATGATAACATGGAAGAGAGAGACAGAGAGAAACTCTAATCCCTAAGTGGAACATACACACATACATGTATTTGAAAAGAATATTTATAGTTTACATCTCAAAGGGCGTGATTTCATTACAATCGAAGCATTTTTGGTCATGTACCCAAACATCGTAAAAGAATTTGAAAATTATCTGCAAAATTAGATCAAAACATTTTTCACAGTTACGGTATTGACTGTTAGTATTTTCAGTAATGCGTGTCCTTCCCTTCACATGCAGCTATACTTGAACATGCTGGTTGGAGAATGCCAAATTTTGTGAAGGTATAGAATCCGGGATTTATGATGGAGGTTTTGTTGGAAAGAAACAGTAAGAGTTTTCAAGGTGAAGCTAAAAAGTGGCAAGAAATTTGGGATCTGGCGACGGGTGTTAGTTCCCTCCTCATGAAGCTCTATATAGTAAGGTAAAAAATCCAGCATTTAATATCGTGCCAACTGAACAATAATAATTTAAAAGTTCTCACCACAAAGTACTGTGAGCAGACAGGACATTCATGGGGTACATCCTTCCTCAGCCGAAACCAGACCACATCATGCTCATCCTCTACAATAAGTAAGGAAGCAACAGAACTAAGACGGAAATTCCAGTGTAATTGAAGAACACAAAATTTGCTTATATCAGACAGCGCAACGCTCATGAAAAGGCATGGAAAAGAAGAGATTGCAGGTACCCACCACCTTCACCTCCAGGGCACCCAACTAATCTTTCGTCATAATATGATTTGATAACAGCAGGTTCCTCCTAAAGAAATAATAAGTATTGAGATTTCTCGAAGAAATAAGTCATGCACGAAAAATCCTACTTTCATTCACATACACTAACACTTAATTTCTATGCACGAGGGCACAGACACTATAAAGAGCAAAGAAAGTTAAAGGCTTCATGGGAAAAAGTGAGTAGTTTTTGGACAAAAGCGAATAGGTGAATGAATAGTCAAAGTCATAGATACAAAATAAACACAAGGTACAAACTAACCAGAAACAAAGAATTCAGCATTTTCCAGACTTGATTATAAAAATCAAAGTGAAAGAGGATCTGACCAAAAATTATGAAAAGATTGTAACACTGAAAATTGAAACCGCCAATTCATGCGCTTTGTAACAAATAAACAACAGTTACGAGTTCAGAGAAAGGGATCAAAAGAGCCACTATTTCTGCAGCCAATCACAAGCACAACTTTAAAAAACAAAAAGCCTTTTAGACCAGATAAAATAAAACTGGTTCAAAAAGAAAAATAGGACCCAATTCCTTGAATGACCCAATTTTCCAGGACTTGATTTAGGTTAGTGGGCTGGTGAAGAACAATAGAATCTTAGAGAAAATGCGTGAGATAGATATAGAGAAAGTTGCATAATTTCTTGCTTCTAAATGTAGCACAAAGTCAAAGAAGTCAGAATTTTCACTTCTTTTCTGATTCAAACCAATTGGAGAGGTTTTCTGTCAGCTCCTTGGTTGATGAAGAGGAAAGAATTCCTCCCCAACCAAAATTATGATACACCTTGGAGATGAAAGAAAGTTAAATGACATGGATAATTAGGAAAAGAAAGGGAAATAACTAGACGCAAAATCTCATATCAATTCACAAAGATTATGGGAGTCCAAGACCTGAATGAAATAGTTCGACATGAGAAGATATCATGATAGCATAACAAAAGTGTAAAATAAATTCAAGTGAAAGTAAACTCAACATATACTGCTATCTCGTCATGCCTTGAAATCTACATGAAATAAACCTTGGATAAAAAGCTAAAGCGTCTGATTTATTTCCAACAGACAAAAAAAAGGCAACGAAAAATTAATCACAAAACACACTAACCTTAGTTCCAAAAGGACCAACAGGATGGTTTATATCAAGGATGTCTCTTCCCTGCAAACATTAAACCATCGAAATGAGACTCACGAAAATACATCGGCGACCAGCCTATCAAATAACATAAACCAGACAGTTGGAAAATGAAAATGAACCGATCAATTTTCTGAACTAAAATTACCATGCCAGACTCCGTGTGGAAACAAAAACGAATCAATCAATTAAGCCATGAATTTCAACCTACTTTGTAGTCCGGTGAATTTCACAACATCAAATAAAGGGGGGGAAAGCACGTAACGGAAAGAGATCCAGGTAAGCAAGAAATACAAAAACACTTCACCTCAAGCGAAGCTTCAAGCTCTTCACGCTCGTGTCCGGTTACGATTGGTATTACATCCTCTGCCTTCTTCTTCAGACCAGTATCAGCTACATTGAAAAATAAATTTGACAATCGCACGAGATCAAAACCACATTCGAGCACATATTATAAATTCACAGACTGTAAAATACTTAACAAAGCACGCATATACATTCTAATCGATTAATAACTACGCGAGACCAATTCCACATTTGCAGTTTCGTTCAAATATCATAGATTTACACATACAACGACACAGACTGTACTATACACAACAAACGATCCACGCGTAAACATTCTAATAAATTAACAACCACACGAGACTAGTTTCATATTTCCACATTCGTGCTCATACATACAGTAACAGAGACAATTAAAACCCGAAGAAAACAGCAAGATCTACCAGAATCAGAGGCGTAATGGCGAGCGAAGAGCGAGACGGACGAGGAATGAGAAACACGAGAAGAAGCAGCGAGTCGAGTGGCTTGAGAAATGCATCCCAACGGAGCGGATGCGGGCGTCGATGATGAAGGAAGAGATTTTAGGGCTTTGAGCTGCGAAGAGAGCAATCTCCTCCACATCGTAGATTGAAATCGGTGAATCCTCCGTCTATGTTCTTGCGCAGCCCTTCGACGGCGAATTTGGCTCTCTTTTTCTTCGCTCTCGCGCCCTTGGGCTTCTCAATGCCTTTAGGAAATGGGCAGAAACGCGGAACTGGTCAAAGATATGGTACAGCTCATTTTAAATTTAGGTTAAATTATAAATCTGGTATAGAATTCAATGTTTATTTTTTTTGCACGAAAAAATCAAATTTAAAAATTGAAAAGCATAATAGGTATTATATTAAAAACTTACGAGTCCATTAAAAAAAAATTTAATATTTAATAATCTAATATTTCACTAATTTTAGGTCAACACAACATACGGTGGTAAATTCAAAGTTTTTACATTTTTATATAATATAATTTGTCAATCCTCCGAACATTAGGGTCGCTCCTACCTATAATTGGTCAAATTATCTTTAAAAATTTACTACCAAATTTGAAAGGAAAAAAACAGTATTGTTAGTCATTCCCAATAAGAACATGATAAAGTTTTACCAAAGTTTCTATATTTATTTTAGGATAAGGTCAAATCTGACAAATCTTAATTATACAAAATCATGTGGGTTCATTAAGACCATTTGACAAAATAATTAAACTTAATTTGATCAATTTTGGGCTTATGGAATTTGGGTACAAAGGCAATTTCAATAGTTGGGCTCAAAAGCCATTGAAGCCCTAATTCCATATGCCTATGTAAAACTCTACTTTAAATTTTAATTTTGAACAATTAAATCATGTTTTAAAATGATTTTAATTGTTTTGACCATTAAAATACCTATTTAGAGACAAATTTTATTCATGAACTAAATGTACGAGACAGAATTTAAACGCACTTTAACAATATTAAAGATTGACTTTTCAATATCTCATAGGCAATATTAAATTTATAAAAAATATAACCGAAAAATAATTAATATATTTTTATTCATCTTACCAACCCCCCAAGCAAAACCAACCATTTACCGACCAAACCTCAGCACCTTAGCCTTATCTTTCTTCATCAGTGGTGGACCCCACCCCAACAAATTCTTGGTCCCACTTTTATTCCAAACCCAGTCCACCTACCACATCTTTCACCAAACTCAACAACAAAATAATAATTATAATAATAAATAAATAAATAACAACTCTCATTTTCGTCTTTATTATTATTATTATTATTTTTCCATTTTCGTCATTTCTAGAACATAACTTTTTTTTAATAATTAATATTATTATTAAATCATAAATTTAAATGTCTATTTACCTAATTAAGCTTTTAACTCTCAATTTTATATATTACAACAAGATCTGGACATGGACAGTATTTATACGAACATAAACAATTCATAATTTTTAATTTAGTTTATAAAAAATTTGTATATATATATATTTTTTTTTTAGTTTTATGCCTATTAAATTTATAAATATATTAGATATTATTTAAAATTCAACATACTACTATTTTAATCATTAAAATAACCCTAAACTTACCTAATACTCATTGATAGGTTGGAAAGATAAAAGGAATGAGGGGTACCTACTCCCCTTATTAGGTCTTTGGTATTAGATTAAAAATTTATTATTATTATTTAATATTAAAAGAGAAGTTTTTCTTTATATATTTAAAAACTAAAATAAGCATTTTCAAAATTAAAAATTCATAAAACTTCTCAAAAGAAAATGAAAATTGAAGGTTAACTTGAGAACCATAAGTTAAAATTTATTATAATTTATCAATATTGCAAAATTAAATAAGTCTGTGCAAGCCTCATTGAAATAAAATAAATAAATAAATAAATAAACAAACAAATTAAACTATATTACGAAATTACAAATCTAACCTTCCCCACTCATTACTATATCCCCCATCATCCCTCACCAAGAACAATCCCACAAACGGCGAAAATGGCCCCGGAACCACCAGCGCCGGAAACTCTGACGAACTACTGGGGCGACCAACCGGAGGAAGAATTCTACGCCTCACAAGGAGTTCGAAACTCCAAATCCTTCTTCGAAACCCCCCATGGCAAGCTCTTCACACAGAGCTTCATTCCTCTGGACTGGCCAGAGCCCAAAGGCACCGTCTACATGACTCACGGCTACGGCTCCGACACCGGCTGGATGTTCCAAAAGATCTGTCTCAGCTATGCCTCTTGGGGCTACGCCGTCTTCGCCGCCGATCTCCTTGGCCATGGCCGCTCCGATGGCCTCCGCTGCTACCTCGGCGATATGGAAAAAGTCGCCGCCGCCTCCCTCTCTTTCTTCCTCCACACCCGCCGCAGCGAGCCCTACTGCCATCTCCCTGCCTTCCTCTTCGGCGAGTCCATGGGCGGTGCCGCCACCATGCTCATGTACTTCCAGTCAGATCCAGACACCTGGACCGGTCTGATCTTCTCGGCGCCGCTTTTTGTCATTCCGGAAAACATGAAGCCGAGCAAACTCCGCCTCTTCCTCTACGGCCTCCTCTTCGGCGTCGCCGACACTTGGGCCGCCATGCCGGACAATAAAATGGTGGGAAAGGCGATTAAGGATCCGGAGAAGTTGAAAATCATAGCGGCGAATCCTAGACGGTACACAGGACCACCGAGGGTTGGGACAATGAGGGAATTGGTTAGAGTTACGCAGTACATTAGAGACAATTTTTCGAGGGTTACGGCGCCATTTCTGACGGTGCACGGGACGGCGGACGGAGTGACGTGTCCGTCGTCGTCGGAATTACTGTACGAGAAGGCGGCGAGCGTGGATAAGACCTTGAAGCTTTACGAGGGGATGTACCATTCGTTAATTCAAGGGGAGCCGGATGAGAATATGGAAATTGTTCTGAGGGATATGAGGGAGTGGATCGACGAGAGGGTTCAGAGATATGGATCGAAGAAATAGAAACTCAAGATGGGTGAAGGTGGGTGTTAATGGCGGAAATGGAGGAGATCTCTGTGTGCGTGTTTCTGGATAATGAAAATGGCATAACTGGTAATTTTGATGTGTTTTTTGGGCTATAGGTTTCGTAATGCCAATTTGCTTCCTTGACTTTCGCTCTTCTTATTCTATTAAAAATAAACTTAAATTCTAATGTACCTTATTTTATCTATTTACCCCTTTCTCTCTCATTCTTTTATGGGTTAGTTTTTAATTATTTATTTTTAGAATATAATTCCTCGTAGTTTTTTTTTTTAATTGAATGCCTTCCATGTCTTAATTAATTAAGTTTTTTAAAAATGTTCAATATAAATTTAATAAATTAAATTATATATTTTTAAGCGTAAAAGTCAAAGCCAAAGTCCACCCATAGTCGATATTATTAGTTTTAATTTATTATATATCATCATCAGCTTCACAATTTTAAAAAGCGTATCCTAAACCTCACATTAAAGACGCCTATGATTATATTGGGGAAAACATCTTTGTTTGTATTGTTTTTGCATTTGGAGTTGCCATATATATATATATATATATATATATATATATAATCCGAAACAACCTACCCAAGAAAGACCCGTCAAGCTTCCTCCTCATCGCCTCAGCAAGCGTTACAACGAGCACAAATTTGCCTGGCCAATCTGCAACCATGGAACCAACTGGGCTGTCTTCTGCTGCCCAATTGAAGCCCTCATTTAATTTAACGTCTGCATAATAAAGCCCAATACGTTCTCAACCAAATTCACCTGTCCTTGTTCTCCACTTTGAATTTCTAACATAGACTCGATGGGTAGTTGAGGAACAAGCTGGAGGCTCACACCTTCGACTTTGAAGGGTCGAAAGTGAAAGAAGGGTGTAGGTTGGGAATTTGATTGGAAATGGAAGTTTGAAGAAAAGAGGTGGTTGAGGATTAGGAGATAGGAAGAAAAGGCAAAGAGATTGCGTTCAAAAGCGGGGAGCTGAAGGGCTTGGGGGGGGGGTAGGGTTGCTTTCGCTTGCTACCACGAGAAACAGTTCCCCAAAACCAAAACCAACTTGTATTTTTCAAATTTTATCTGTCTTCTTCCTTGAAATCAATCTCTCCTTTTCCACAACTAAGTTCCTCTTGAAGTACTTAAAAATGATTTAAATATTGTTTCCGAATTATATTTGTTTCAGCGATCTTAGAAACAAATATAATTCGGAAACAATATTTAAATCATTTTTAAGTACTTAAAGATAACTCCAAAACAGCTTCAGAATGATGATACAGATAAGATCTTTAAAAGAATGGATTTCTGAAAATATAAAATATTTTAGTGGATATTTCATTTTTAAATCATAATAAAACAAAACCTCCTCTCTCTCCTCTCACTCCTCTCACACACCTATAACAAACAAACTATTATGAAAAATTTAGGGACAAAAAGGTAATTGAACACAAGCTGAAATGATTACATAAGGGAAGGAAGGGGTATTAATTTGTTTTGACTTTCAAGGTTGCTGTATTGCTGACGTGTACTCTTTTAAACCGTTGTTCAGTGTCCTTAACTAATTAATTAGTTTAATTTTATTCATTGATTAAAAAAAATAAATTAAATAAAAAGAGTTTTGCTGTCCGTTCATTACCATGGCCGGATACAACGTAAGCGCTCTGTGAGCCCCACTGCTGACTTGGATCCAAATCGTGGAATTACTTGTTCCAGCCAATAGCGGGGTAGGTGGGTTGGATTTTTCTTTCTTTTTTTTTTTTTTTTTTTTTCCTTTTCTTCTTGATATATATTATGGAAAGCAATTATAATAATTATTGAATCCTTCCTATTTTGCAGCTGAAAAGAAAAACTAATGAAAATAACGAAAATTATGTAATTTCAGGAAAAAAAATTATGATCTTTCTATTTTAATGGACTTAAGAAAATTATGTTTATAGTATTTTAAGATTTTTTTTTTTTTTTTAATAAAAATAACTCCGACTATACTTTTTAAAAAAATATAAATTGTGAAGCTAGTTAATTTAATTATCGTTTAGTTTTTTTTTTATATATAGTTTAAGGTAGGAGAAAGATGTAAAATATAAAATACATCTAGAGAAAGATGTTTGATACATTTTTAATATTAAATAAATTTACTTAGGAAGTGTCGTCCTAAATTAAGTATAATATTAATCTCTCTCACTATTATTTTCAAATTTTGATACTTGGTACTTTGGGAATAATCAAATATGTTAATATTTAGCATTTAAAGTAATGTAAAATTTTACTAAATAAAAAATTATAACTTCTATTTAAAAAAAAATGAGAAATAAGTGAAAAATGCAACTAAAATTTTATTTTAAATAAGGACCTCTTAGTTATGTACTCACCAAATTATGATAAAAGTTAAAATATCATTTTGACTTTTCTACTTTAAGTTTTACCTCATTTAAATCTAATATAATTTCTTAAATAACAATGCATAAGTATATTTCTAAAATTTCTAAAATTAAGATTAATAATTTTTTATATAGAAAATATAATAATAAATTAATTTGAAAGGTAAATTTTAAATTACCTTATTATATCGGGTGACAAATCTACACTTTGATACGTCGGTGAAAAAACTACCTTATTATCGGATGAGGGATGGGGCAGGGTATGATGGGGAGTTCCCATCCCATCTTGCCTTCGAACCCACTTTTAATTAATTTTATTAATTTTAAAAAATGCATAATATATATTATAATTATTTATCAAAATGAAAAAAATTAATATGGGTATATTTTATATTTAATATTCCGAAATGAGAAACGGGACAGGGACGAGACGAGGTCGAGGACGAGGAGTACGTCCCAACTCTGCCCTCAAACCTTACATTAAAATTAATGTTCAAATAAAAATAGAGGCGAAAAAGAAAAGTTTGCACTTTAACCAACAAAAAAAAACATGAAAATAACATAGAAATAAATGAGAAGCACCCGTTATTTGGTGGACAAAAAACATTACATCGTTTTCTAGCTATTTCATGCGTAATTTTCGTTCGTTAAATAAAAAGAAAAGGGCAAAAAAAAAAAAGAAAAAGAAAAAGAAAAGCGTGACACTTTATTGACCAACTTGCAGAAGTTGAAAAATATCTTAAAATGAAGGGTATTTTGGACATTTCCGAACGGTGGCAGTTTAATTTCGACCGTGATTCTCCCCTTTTTAGCCAACTTGCTTTTGCAACTTCTTTACGAGAAAGGGGACATTTTTTTTAATAATAATAATAAAAAATAAAAAAATAAACACACTGTGACATGTGACATTGTCTTTATTATTTTATTCGTTGTTAATTATCTTATTAACTCTGTTAAAAAAATTTCAATCCATTTTCCACAAACTAAAGAGAAGTTTTTAAACAAATAAATATACATAAAATTTATTCTTTCAAAAAAATAAAAAAAAAAGTATATAACTTGAGTGCTTTTATTAATTTCTCCCTAGATTTGAACATTCCCCTCTTTTTAAAGGAGTAAATATAATTTAACACATTTTAATTAATTCTTAGAAGTGGAAAATAGTGAACGAAATATATATTTTTTAATACAAGAACGTTTAAGATTTTTTTTTTTTTTTTTTTTCTGTGGATGACATAATTTAAATTATATTATTAATCAATTGGTTAAGGAGATAATTAAGTAATTAAGGTAAGATAATTTGTTTTTTAGTTCAATAAATGGGCATCCAAATGTTAATAAGCACGCTATGTATGAAGTTGTCCGCACAGGTGGTGGAAAGAAAAACATATGCTCCTTAAAAAATGGCATCATAACAGTTCCACTTTGGTCAAAGTTTCAACGATCCAGACCCGAAAACTAAGGAAAAACACTCCAAATTCAGAGACCCGAGTTTATGATTTAACCTTCCAAGAACCGATGGGTAGAGCAAAGTGATTCCAGTTTATAATTTAACCTTTCAAGAACAGATCTGTAGAACAAACTTATTCTTGTTCTTGCGACTGTAAATCAACCCACCTGTGGAAAATACCTTTTTAATTATTCCTTCCGTCTTTTGGTTTGATTTGAATTTTATTTTATTGGGTTTTTTTTGGCTGTTTGTTCTCTGAAACAATTCGAGGGTTTTTGATTTCTGTTGTTTGTATATAAAGAAAGATATTTGTATGTTCGCCCATCCTCTGGAGAAGGAACTTGCAATTCTTACCCATCTTCTTCTTATCTTCCTTCTTTCCTCTTCTTCCTTCCTTATCTGTGTCTCTTTTTGAAAGGCTAAAGCGTTTGGATTATTGTTTTTCCACAAGGGATCAAAGAGGAGAGACATGGAGGCTGTTTTGCAAAGCAAAGGGTTTCTTACTCTTCCCCCAAATCCCAAAGCCAGAAGCTTATTGCCTTCTCATGGCCTTAGGCAGAGGATTTTATCCACAAAGCCTTTGAATCTTCCTGGGTTATCACTTTCCTCAAATGGGTTTCAAAGATTTCAGGGATTTGTATCGAGAAACGCTTCCTTCTCTCCCAAAGAGCGTGTTTCTCTCATCTGCAGGGCTGAGGCCGCGGCGGCGCCTGCAGCGGATTCCGATGAGATCCCTAAATTTATGGGGATTGAGATTGAAACCCTCAAGAAGATTATCCCTCTTGGGCTTATGTTCTTTTGCATCCTTTTCAATTACACAATTCTTAGGGATACAAAGGATGTTTTGGTTGTGACTGCTAAAGGTAGCAGTGCTGAGATTATTCCATTTTTGAAGACTTGGGTTAATTTGCCCATGGCTGTTGGGTTCATGTTGTTGTACACCAAATTGGCTAATGTTTTACCTAGAAAGGCTCTGTTCTACACTGTCATCGTTCCATTCATTGCCTTTTTTGGGGCTTTTGGATTTCTTTTGTATCCTCTTAGCAATTTTATCCACCCTCAAGCTTTTGCTGATAAGCTTCTCAACTCCCTTGGCCCGAGGTTCCTTGGTCCTCTGGCTATTATGAGGATTTGGAGCTTTTGCTTGTTTTACGTCATGGCTGAGTTGTGGGGAAGTGTCGTGGTTTCTGTTTTGTTCTGGGGATTTGCCAATCAGGTAAATTTTCAAAACTTTGGCATCTAGAACTTGTGATTAATGATTCGAGTTTCATGTTGTTGCGACTGCTGTTAGCGATTTTAGATCTTGTTCGAGTGCGAATTCAACGATATTTTACAATGATCATACTTTTTGCTCCTGCTGACTAATGGCTTTACGTGTTTTATTTTGAGTTATTGATTGGGATATGTGAAGTGCAAGGGAATTCAAAAGAACTGGATTTCTCCCTTGAAGTTGTTGCATTTAGTTGTTGGGTTTATGTTCTGATAAATGTAAGGATAGGTTGAATTGAATCTATCCGTGGCCGAGCAAGCGCCGTGACCAATGGTTTAGCAATTGAGTTTGAAAGGATTAGCTCATTAATTTTCCCTTTCTTTGGTTGCCATTTTTCTGCAGATTACAACTGTTGATGAAGCCAAAAAGTTCTATCCTCTATTTGGACTTGGTGCAAATGTCGCCCTCATTTTCTCGGGTAGAACTGTGAAGTATTTCTCGAACATGAGGAAACATTTGGGTCCCGGAGTCGATGGTTGGGCTATATCTTTGAAAGCCATGATGAGTATAGTCGTCGGTATGGGGCTCACGATCTGTTTCCTCTATTGGTGGGTGAATAAGTACGCTTCTCTTCCAACTCGCAGCAAGAAGAAGAAGGTAACCCCCGCATTCTTGTACGGTTGCTTGCATACGTCTTCAGCAATCAATTCTCTTGTTAAATGATTCTGAATTTTTGTATTCTTGCATTCATTTACAGGAGAAGGTCAACATGGGGACAATGGAGAGCTTGAAATTCTTGGCATCTTCAAGATACATCAGGGATCTTGCCACTTTGGTGGTTGCTTATGGCATCAGTATCAACCTTGTCGAGGTTACGTGGAAATCGAAGCTCAAAGCACAGGTTTGCTGCATTTGACATTGGAATGTCTGTCTATTAATCAGCTTGTTCTGTAAATAATGCCCTCTTCGTAACTGTACAGTTTCCGAGCCCGAACGAATACTCGTCTTTCATGGGTGATTTCTCAACTGCTACTGGAATAGTAACATTCATAATGATGTTGCTTAGTCAATATATTTTTAACAAATACGGGTGGGGAGTTGCAGCCAATATTACGCCCACAGTACTCCTCATTACTGGAGTTGCTTTCTTTTCATTGATTTTGTTTGGAGGCCCGATAGCGCCGATGCTTACCCAGTTCGGGTTAACGCCTCTTCTTGCTGCTGTTTATGTGGGTGCTATGCAAAACATTTTCAGCAAGAGTGCCAAGTACAGTTTGTTTGATCCCTGCAAAGAAATGGCTTACATTCCCTTGGATGAGGATACCAAGGTAAATTTAATGTCTTGTTTGAATGTCTACTACTAAATTGTTGTTCAAGATTTCATTTTTTAATGGCTTCGTGCTTTAGGTCAAAGGCAAGGCTGCCATCGATGTCGTCTGCAATCCATTGGGGAAGTCTGGAGGCGCTCTCATTCAACAGTTCATGATCTTGACATTCGGATCTCTTGCAAACTCGACTCCATACCTTGGAGGTATCCTGTTGGTTATCGTCCTGGCATGGTTGGGAGCAGCCAGATCCTTGGACAGCCAATTCACGGCACTGCGTAAGGAGGAAGAGCTCGAGAAGGAGATGGAACGATCAGCAGTTAAGATCCCAGTTTTGTCCAAGAACGACAGTGAAAATGGGTCCTTAGCCACCAGTGGCACGCCTTTGAACCCCACCAAAGGTGACTCTCCAAGCAGTTCACCAGAAACCTCAGCTCCAACCAACGCCTAAATTTGTTCTTCTATCAACAGTTCAAACAAACACAGGAAGAGGTTGGTTGGTTGGTTTGGCTTAGAATTTTGTGTTAGTTTTATAGAAATAAAGTTAGCCACAGACCGTATGAATCTGACTTTTTCCAAGAATCTCTTTTTCAATCTCAATATGTATTTGTAATCACATTTATATATAAATGGTGGTGAAACCCCCAATTGTAATTCCATTTATCTCATGTTCATTCTTTTATTCTTTTGGAATTTGGCCATGAGATGTTGTTTACAAGCTGTTCTTACAGGAATTGGAATTCTTCTGAATCTCTGACAGATTTGTAAATTTATGTTTTAAGAATGTTGGAATTAAGGAATAAACAACTAAATGAAATTTGGAATCACACCGGAAAGCCCCTTTCTATATTCCCAACACAACCAAGAAAAGGAATGCAGTAAATCTTATACATGGAGCGCCTAATTGCACAAACTTATTGGCTTTCAAGAGAATGAATAGCAACACTCAAAAAAGAAGGAACTGTATGGACAAAGCAAGACATACCGTACAAACACTGGCCATAGTTGAATGAAACAGGCAAGTTTCATAACCTTACTGCCTTCTTGAGTGTCTTGATGAAGCTGTTTCTCGCAGAATGATCGTCGCCATTGACATCATTGTCCCCGCTTACCATTGGTTTCTTTCCCATACAGTCCACTCCCTTTTTCATTCCTCCCAAGATCAGAGATGGTGAAGATGGGATTCTCCTGAAGATCCTTGCACTGGCTGACCTTGTGAATTTCATTTCCTTCCCACTCTGCTCAATCTTTTCACACTCTTCTTCGCTCACTTCTTTTTTGGCTTTGCTGCCTTCAGTTCCAACAATCCTCTCCTCTTCTTTGTTTTGCTCAGCCTCAACCTCCTCCTGTGGGGAATTTGCACTTATTTCATGAGGCTTGCTCATGTCACCTTCATCTTCATTTTGGAGATCTACATCTTCTTGGGTTTCATCCTCTAACAGGATTTGAAGCCACTTCTCGACGTTTCCTTTGCCTCGTTGTTTTCTACTCTCTTCGTCTTCTTCTTCTTCTTCAACATCCGACTCGTGCATGAAAGGGAATAGCTTGTCATGTCCCTTTGCTTCTCCTATTTCTAAATTTTGAAGCCTTTGGATAATTAAGCTTCCTTCCTCCACCAGTGGAACAATTGCTTTCTCATCATGTTCACCAGGCTTCTCCATGGCCACAGGTTCCATTTGTTTCTCCCCTCCATTTTGGGACAAAGCAGATTCAGAAGCTCTTTGTTCTTCCTCTAGAAATAGTCTCAGCTCTTTGTGTGTTGGTGTCTTTGGCTTGATTCCTGGCAAAAAGGCAGTTGGAGTTTTGTGGTCTGTTTCTTCCAGGAGTAGCATATTGTCAGTTCTTGATCTTTTTCGCACCTGTTCATGTCCAGGCCTCAGCTGTTTCTCTAGCTCATCTCTCTGTCTGTATTTCTGGTAGAGATCCCTCTCAGCTGTGTCACAAATTGCCTTCTGCGCTTCAAGCCGGGCCATTAGTGCACTGCTTGCTGCTTGGTTTAGCCTTAACTGCTCCTTGTAAATAACACTCCTACAAGAAAAAAGTCACATTGGCAAGTTAAGTCCTATTTGATCTGCTTTGCACGTTTATTTTCGTACAATGGCTGTTAATTAATCTTACTGGTGCATTGCATCTCGGATCATCTTCTCCAGCATTGTCTTATGGGATGATTGAGCCTCAGCTAATCGCCTGCACTTCTCAGCCTTTCTTTTATGTTTAATTAATTTTAATTCCAATTCCTGAATTCTCAGCTTCTCTTCTTCATTATTTAGCTTCATATCATTCACTTCATCATCTACCCTCTGTATTTCTGCCTTCAGCTTTGCCCTTTCATCTCTTTGTCTTAGAGAATCTCTGGCCATGACAATGGCTTGGTATGGATTCGTAACGAAGTCTGGATTTTCATTCTCTTTAAGAACTTCAGGTTTCACTTTTCTTGCAGCTAACATTAATCAAAGAATCCAAAAGTTATATACTAATTTAAACTGTTGGTATGAAATCAAAATCGAACTTTTCAAGAGCAAGAGAGCATGAATGAGAAGAATTTTTCTTAGTAACTAACCAACTATAGGAATACTTGGTCTTGGTTGTCTATTGTAGTCCAATGACCTCAAAGGTGATGAAGAATCATCATAACATTCTCTTCGAGATAAAACAATGGCAGCTGGAGCAAATCCGAGTCGCTCTTTGGATGCCACGAAATGTTGAGGAAAAGAATGAGATACAACTGTCTGTGAATTATTCAGCTCTTCGTTTTCGCCCTCGAAGAACAGAAATGAAAAGGCTCTGCGCCTGTCATCATTATATCATGAAAATACGGACATATTAACATCACAACCTAAACATTCATAAACTCAAATGAACATCAATCAAGAAGTTAAAGCAAACGCACCTGAAATCTGAGTTGGATGAAGCAAAGATAGACAAAAACTGGTTTACAGAGATACCCAATTGAAAATCCCACCATGGAACTAAGAACTCTAACTCGTGATGTTTCCTCTTGCAGGCTTGCCATTGAAGTATTCGTAAATTGCTAGTAACAGTCAGTCCTCCTCCTGTGTTTCACCAAAAAACTATGAGAACAAGAGAGGAGACGAATTTACAAATTTGGAACAGTTTTAGAAGTATACTTGAGCAAGGAAACCAATGATCAATATCCCAAGCAAGTGGTGAAGCAGAATCAGCATGATAATAAAGAACATTGCCGTAATGGTCGACTCGAATTTCCGCAGGATCGAAGCCAGCGTTCCTGATATAATCAAAACCAGATGATTTAAAGTAGGAATACACAAATGTTTTTAGAAATTTCAGAAATGGAACGTCAGCTACTTACCCTAGATGGTTGAGTTGCTTCCATAAGAGACTGACAAAAAGCTTTGGCTTCGCAGTAGGCTTTGCCTTTGGATTTATTATTGGAAACAACTGATCTAATTCCATTGCGGTTGCGGTCTGAAACATTATGCAAAGATCCACGCAGTAAGTATAATGAAAATGGAAGTCAGGACAAGTAGTTGCAAGGTAATTAGGTAAAGTTCCTGCTTCTAATTCCTTGCAGAATTCGTGCCATCTTAAACATTTCAATCCAGAAATGGAAATTTTGAAGAGGAATTATGCAGAAATCCACAAGAATTGCAAAACAGAAAGGAATTAACAACGGACTAATCACAAAGAGTTCCCCCAGAAGTAACAGAAAGGGCTCAAATTCTCTCATAGTGGGGAATTAAAATCAGAACAGCAACATCACAATTCAGTTCAATCTTCCATCTAATCAAAGAAAAATTTCAGAAAGATTCGTATCTAACCTCTCGTTTGTTCAAACTATAAGGCGTGAAAGTGAAAGGAGGACCACGGCAGTACAATCCAGCTTGTCGATCGCGGCAAAGCTTGGCGTAAGCTTGCGGGTGGCCGACAGCCTCATCAATCGCCATTTCTTCTTCACTAAACAAGCAATTTTCGGCCATTATCGTCAAATCTCCTTCTTTTTGGACTCGCTGAAGAAAGCTCAAAATTTCACCTCAGATGAAGAAACTGAAAGAGGAGCGTAAAGAGATATGGAGATACTGTTTCTTTTTCTTTTCTTTTTTTCTTTTTAAGTTTTAGCTACCAAAAAGCACCCAACGGTCGAATTCGGCTGCCACGTCAACAAAACGGTGCGCAGTGGGTAATGGTAACGGCTACGGGATTCAGATTGGCCCACATTAATCAATTGGGTTTTTAAAGTCTGAGGCCCACTTGATAAACAGTGGTTAATATTTTTAAGGACAACTTAAATTTAAATTTATTTTAAAATGTTGAATTGCATAATATTTTAGTTTACTTATAAATTTTCAAATTCTTCTAAAAAGGGTGTTAATGCTTTGCTATTTTTAAACATAATATTACAGTAAAGATATTTTTAAATCCAAGGATATTAATGGGTTTTTTTCTTTTAAAAATTAATGATATTTTTTAAACGCTATTAAAATTTTAAGAATATTTTAAATATAAATAGAGATTTTTTTTAATTTTTTTTTATAATTAACTAAATCTATTTTTTAAGGACAAACTTAAATTAAAATTTATTTGAATCAATTCTTTTTTGAGATATTAATAGTAAATATCAACCTTCCTATAATTATTTATAGAATTATTGAATTATAAAATCAAATATACAATGGTAGGAAGTCTCTGAGTTATTTTTAAATTAATATTATTATTTTAAGATATAATATTATTGTTAGATATAAAAATAAAAGTGTTGCTAACTTATACATATTTAAACATGCATTTAATATTCGAATAGTTCTACTTCCACGTGTAGTTGAACCAAAATAAAGAATAAAAGTATTTTTTTTATTATACAAAATTAAAAACAAAATGATTTCTTTTAATTCTACCTTATGAGTTGTATATTTGCTTTTTTTTTTCTTGTTGATAAATGATTTATTTTGCGATTAAACAAATTTTCTTTCCTTTTAACTTAATATAAAAATATTTTAATTTTCTACCCAGGAATATCGTTTAATTTAAAGAATATTCTCATAAATGGATTAAATCATAACAGCTAAATAGAAATTATTGGATCATATCTAATATCTAGTTGCATATATAAATATATATGTAATATAGTTGTGAAATAATACATACCAATACATAATTGGAGAATATTTTTAGATCTATGATAAAATAATATATCCAAGTTATTTTCATTTGAAGTCAATCATAATATTTTTTTTATAAATTAAAAATAATATAACAACAGATATGTAAATTATAATTCATTATACCATATATTAGTCATCTATAAGCATCAAGACATGTTAATGACTACTCACACTTTAATTATTTAAAAAAGAACATAACTAGGAATAGTTTTCAATAATATTTATTTTAACAATATAATTGATTCTAATTGATATTAACACCACAAAGTATTATAGAGAATTTGACAGCTTGAAATTCCTATATTTATTAAAAATGGCCTAATATGATTAAATTTAGATCACGTGATAAATTATTTTTTGAAGTAATTAAAACTATATTATTGATATTCTATATGTTATAAATTCTACGTGCAAGCACATGCCCCTATGTTATGTCTTATTAATATGCTCATTTTGCCATGTATATCTTGTTTGTGCATAAATCTGTTGCTGTAAGGCTGTAAGGCTGCAGCCCGCGCACAAATCCTGAGAAAAACTGGTAAAATTTCAACTTTTCTTTAGTTTTTGAATGAAAATGTGTTGAAAGAAGTCCATTTTGGCAGAGATTTTGAGGGTAAAAGTAGGTTAATGTGAGTTTTTGAAGGAGCAGAGAGGAGATGGAGTTGGGGATTGGCAGCTCGTTTAAGAGGCTTGGGAGTTTTAATGTGGATGGTTTTCCAGTATCATCAGTGCATGAAGAGGACCAGGAATCGCTGAAATGGGCCGCCATTGAAAAGCTTCCGACGTTCAGGCGTTTGAGGAAAGGGTTGATGACGACTTTGGATGGTAAAGCCAATGAAGTTGATATCTTAAATCTTGGGTTTCAAGACAGGAAGAATTTGATTGAGGCGTTGATTAAAGTTGCTGAAGAGGATAACGAGAAGTTCTTGTTGAAGCTGCAGAATCGTCTTGATAGGTGCATTTGCCTTTTTTTTCTTCTTAGACTAAACTTTATAGAAAATGTTGTTCATTTGATTGATGTTTTTGTGGTATGTTTCTTGAAATTTTCAGGGTAGGAATCGAACTTCCGACAATCGAGGTTCGGTTCGAGCATTTGAATGTCGAAGGCGATGCTTATATGGGAAGTAGAGCATTGCCAACAGTTCTAAATTTCACACTCAATATGGTGGAGGTAACATTTTAACTCATGAACTCATATGAACTGATATGAACTGATAACTTTCAAGAACTGTAGTGATTTTTTGTTTGTTTGGTTTCAAGGGGTTCTTGGGTTACCTTCATATGTTTTCCAGTCGAAAGAGGCAGTTAAAAATCCTTCATAATATCAGTGGAATCGTCAAGCCTGGAAGGTAAGAAAAACAAGGGAAAAAAAATGGTAAAATCAGCACAATTTCTTGTTCTGATACTCATTTTTTGATTGTTTTGGCAGAATGACACTGCTGTTGGGCCCTCCTAGCTCTGGAAAGACCACGCTTTTATTAGCACTGGCAGGAAAGCTTGATCCTCAAATAAGAGTAAGCATCCCCTGCACTCACTCTTTTAGTTTTGGTGTAGTCTGTGATCTCAAGAAGCATTTTGCATTCAGGCAAGTGGAAGGGTGAGCTACAATGGGCATGGACTCAATGAATTTGTGCCCCAGAGGACTGCAGCCTACATCAGTCAATATGATCTTCATATTGGAGAAATGACTGTTAGGGAAACTTTAGCTTTTGCTGCACGATGCCAGGGCGTCGGCTCACGCTACGGTCAGCTTTAAAACGATACATTTACACCTTCTTGTGATCCAGTGATAACTAAACTCAAAACTCAAAGGATAAAAATGTAACATTTTGCAACTTAGGGATCTAAAATGACTTATTTTTGCAGACATACTAGCAGAACTGTCAAGGAGAGAATTGGCAGAAAATATAAAGCCTGAGCCTAATATTGATACATTCATGAAGGTAAATATTATTAATTTGTACTAAACAGGTTTTCCTTAATCTAATCACAACCATACCTAATAACAGCCCAAGCCCACTGCTATATCTGCTAGCGGTGGGCTTGGGCTCTTACAAACCACCCCCCTTGAGGGCCCAGCGTCCTTGCTGACATACCGTCGAGTGTCTGGTTCTAATACTATTTGTAACAGCTCAAGCCCACCGCTAACCGATATTATTCACTTTGGCTCGTTATGTATTTCTGTAAGTCTCACGGTTTTAAAACGTGTCTCTTGGAAGAGGTTTTGTAACGGCCCAGGCCTATCGAGCAAATATTATCTTCTTTGGGCTTTCCCCTCAAGAGAACGAAACACCCTTTATAAGGGTGTGAAAACCAATCCCTATCAGACGCGTTTTAAAAATCTTGAGGGGAAGCCCGAAAGGGAAAGCCCAAAGAGAACAATATCTGCTAGCGGTAGACCTGAGTTATTATAGGTTTTCACATTTTTATAAGGAATGCTTCGTTTACCTCTCCAACCGATGTCGGATCTCAAAAAAAAAAAAAAAAAAAGCTTGTAGAGTCGAGTTCATTAACAACAACAGAGTTAACATGCCTAAATAGAGGATCTTTGACCAATTTGAACCATGATAGGATTAAGTTAGACCGAAGAAAAGAAAATTAAAGTGGATTTATTTTCCTGTTTGATTGAAGGAATAGTGACACTAACCTACATAAGAGCTTCATTTTCAGGCAACTGCAACAGAAGGTCAAGAGGCAAGTATGGTGACAGATTACATCCTCAAGGTAATATATTATTATGAAAGCTAAACAGTGTCCAAATATGTTCTTAATCTCTAAATTCTTTGAAATCTTTTAGATTTTGGGATTGGAAGGATGTGCTGATGTAATGGTTGGTGATGAAATGATAAGAGGCATATCTGGTGGACAAAGGAAGAGAGTCACTACAGGTAAATTAGTTTATACACCCTACCAGCTATGACCTGTTCGATAACCATTTCGTTCTTAAAAAATACTCGTTCTTAGTCTTCAATATTTGAAATCATTTGAAAAGGAACATATAATTTTCATAAATGTTATCAGATTAGTTTCATAAAGTAAAAGTTTGCATACAGGCGAGATGTTAGTTGGTCCAGCGAGGGCTTTGTTCATGGATGAAATATCAACGGGGTTGGATAGCTCCACAACGTTTCAAATAGTGAATTCATTGAAGCAAAGTGTTCACATTCTTAAAGCAACGGCAGTTATTTCACTTCTCCAACCAGCACCAGAGACTTACGAGCTTTTTGATGACATTATTCTCCTATCCGATGGTCGAATTGTTTATCAAGGTCCTCGCGATGAGGTGCTTCAGTTCTTTGAATCTATGGGGTTTGTTTGTCCTGAGAGGAAGGGAGTGGCTGACTTTCTTCAAGAGGCAAGTTTTTACTCAAAAATAGAATTTAGCCTTTTGCAACCCCAGAATTGAGTACTAAATCTAAGTTTTATACAGGTGACATCAAAGAAAGATCAAGAACAGTACTGGAAAAACAAAGAGGAGGCTTACAGATTCATTACACCCAGTGAATTTTCTGATGCATTTAAATCATTCCATATTGGCATAAAGCTTGGAGATGAACTTGGCATCCCTTTTGATAAGTCTAAGAGCCACAGAGCAGCTTTGACAACCCAGAAATATGGTGTTGGAAAGAGAGAACTCTTAAAAGCTTGCTTCTCAAGAGAGATCCTTCTCATGAAGCGAAACTCCTTCGTCTACATTTTCAAGCTCTTTCAGGTAGCCTCAAATTAACTCTTTTTTTTGTTTCTTTTCTGAAAGACATAGCCTATCATCTTATTAACACGATTTCCTTTTGGAGTTTTCAGCTGTTTGTAATGGCTTTAATTACAATGAGTGTGTTCCTAAGAACTGAGATGCATCGTGATACGATTGTGGATGGAGGAATCTACACTGGTGCTTTGTTCTTCACAGTTATTATGATTATGTTTAATGGGTTATCAGAGCTCTCATTAACCACAATTAAGCTTCCTAATTTCTACAAGCAAAGGGATCTCTTATTCTATCCTTCATGGGCGTATTCTCTTCCCAATTGGATCCTCAAGATTCCTATTACCTTTATTGAAGTTGCTTTGTGGGTTGTCATCACATACTATGGCATTGGCTTTGATCCAAATATTGAAAGGTATTCTTTGAGCTTGAGCTTGAGAAGACTTTCTTTCCTTCCTTTTGATGTGAATATGAATGGGAACAAGAATGCTGCAGGTTTTTCAAGCAATTCTTGGTGCTTCTACTAGTTAACCAGATGGCGGCTGCACTGTTCCGCTTCATTGCTGCATTGTGTCGTAATATGGTCGTTGCGAACACGATCGGTTCTTTTGCTCTTCTGACCCTCTATGCACTTGGCGGTTTTGTCCTGTCTCGAGGTACGACACTGCTGTGCATTCTAAAATGAAATAGTCAACTTTGATCTTATTTTCACTGTTTATGTAGAGGACATTAAGAAATGGTGGATATGGGGCTATTGGACATCACCAATAATGTATGCTCAAAACGCCGTAGTTGTAAACGAGTTCCTTGGAAAGAGTTGGGCACATGTATGTTCTTAAAATTCTCTCTTTTGAATCATGTTTTAGTAATATTCACTGTTTTTTATGTTCTTGAGCTGTCTTTTTTTTTAGGACGTTTTAGGAGTTGTGGTTTTGAAGACCCGTGGATTCTTCCCAAATGCATATTGGTATTGGATTGGTGCAGGAGCTTTGCTTGGTTATGTGTTTCTGTTCAACTTACTTTTCACTTTGGCGTTGTCGTTCCTCAACCGTAATCATCTCAACCTTATACGACTTCGTAAAATACGCATCTTAGTAAGAAAGAGCCTCAAATTAACATCTTAGTTTGATTGTGTAGCATTTGGGAAGGGTCGAGCTTTTCAATCAGGTGAACCAGAAAGTATTGACAGTGGTGACAAAAGAGGTATAACAAAGTTTGAGATCGAGAATTCGAACCTCTAATCCATTAGTCATTAACCAGTTGATTGTTGGGCGTTGTGCTAATTTCAGGGACTTCAGCTTCAAGAACAGAAATGAAATTTCAAGCCAATGCCAGAAATAGAACAGGAATGATTCTTCCATTTGAGCAACATTCAATTTCATTTGAAGATATCACTTACTCTGTTGACATGCCGCAGGTAAGAATCAAACCAGCTACAAAAAAGGAAGAGTTGAAATTTCCATTGAAACTTCCTAATGATAATTACGTTTGATGGGGTTTTCAGGAAATGAAAAACCAAGGTATTTTTGAAGATAAGTTGGTGCTACTGAAGGGAATAAGTGGAGTTTTTAGGCCAGGTGTTCTAACAGCTCTTATGGGAGTGAGTGGTGCTGGTAAGACAACACTAATGGATGTCTTGGCTGGTAGAAAAACTGGGGGTTACATTGAAGGGAACATCAAGATATCTGGTTATCCAAAGAAGCAACAAACATTTGCTAGAATCTCTGGTTATTGTGAACAAAATGACATCCATTCTCCTCATCTTACTGTCTACGAATCCTTGCTCTACTCCGCATGGCTCCGTCTGCCCCGACAAGTCGATCCCCAAACTAGAAAGGTAAACTATGCCAATACTGTTCTTCTGTTACTTTTGTTCGTGGAAGAGCTTCAAGTGAATTGCTGACAATTTGATTGCAATGAATAACAACAGATGTTCATTAATGAAGTGATGGAACTTGTGGAGTTAAAGACGTTGAGGGATGCTCTAGTTGGGTTGCCAGGTGAAAACGGTCTCTCGACCGAGCAGCGCAAGCGACTCACCATAGCTGTGGAGCTTGTAGCAAATCCATCCATAATATTCATGGACGAGCCAACCTCAGGACTTGATGCTAGAGCTGCAGCCATTGTCATGCGAACCATTCGAAACACAGTGGATACTGGAAGAACTGTTGTATGCACAATTCACCAACCGAGCATCGACATCTTCGAAGCTTTCGACGAGGTGACAGACCAAACAATGAACATTTAAGCTAAATGAAATCTCTAATACTTAACACTTTGAGCTATTTGCTGCAGCTCTTCTTGATGAAGCCAGGAGGCCAAGAAATGTACGTTGGTCCATTGGGTCGCCATTCTTTCCATCTAATAAAGTACTTTGAGGTAAAATTATTAGAAACACTCATGATTTTGCTCCCCAGTAAAAATTATGTAAAATCTTCATCTTTATTCTTAAGGAAATCAAAGGAGTTGCTAGAATAAAAGATGGGTACAACCCTGCCACATGGATGTTAGAAGTCACTTCCCCAGCACAAGAACTTGCTTTAGGAGTTGACTTCACTGATTTGTACAGAAACTCAGAACTTTATCGGTAATTCAACAATATAGTAGACCAGTTATTATGCATAAATGTGATGCTTTTCGTATGAACATTTTCGAAAATGATGAACAGGAGAAACAAGACGCTTGTTGAAGAATTGAGTACCCCAACTCCGGGATCAACAAACCTATATTTCCCAACTCAATACTCACGATCACTTTACACACAATGTGTAGCTTGTTTATGGAAGCAACATTGGTGTAATTGGCGCAACCCGTCTTACTCCGCCGTGAGATTGCTCTTCACGATCGTCATTGCGCTGATGTTCGGTACAATGTTTTGGGACCTTGGCTCAAAAAGGTAAGCCTTTTTTGTTACCTTCACATGCCATGAAGACAAGAAACATGTTCTGTTCTCTTATTGGAAAACATTGACTTGTGTAATGAAGGACAAGGCGACAAGATCTTTTCAATGCCATGGGATCAATGTACACTGCAACACTATTCTTGGGAGTCCAGAATGCCTTCTCTGTACAGCCCGTGCTCGCCGTAGAACGAACCGTGTTTTATCGTGAAAGAGCTGCTGGAATGTACTCAGCCTTCTCATACGCATTTGCAGCGGTACTAACGTTGTTCTGTTTTGAAACATAAGAACTTTGTTTAGTTTAGGCATTGAAAACTGTGTGTCCTGTCCCATGTTTCAGGTGCTGATTGAGCTCCCATATGTTTTACTCCAAGCTCTGGTTTACACTCTCATAGTGTACACAATGATTGGATTTGAATGCAGTGTTGCTAAGTTCCTTTGGTATCTGTTCATCATGTACTTCACTTTGCTCTACTTCACTTTCTATGGGATGATGGCTGTGGCAATGACACCAAATCATCACATTGCTTCAATTCTCTCCTTTGCATTCTTTGGACTGTGGAGTCTGTTTTCGGGATTCGTCGTCCCAAAACCCGTAAGTTTTGTTTCCAAGTTCGGGTTTCGGTTTTTTTCTTCCGTAAAATGATTAATGTTTGTTGTTTTTTGTATAGAGGATTCCGGTGTGGTGGGCATGGTACTACTGGGTTTGCCCAGTGGGTTGGACGTTGTATGGATTAGTAGCCTCCCAATATGGAGATGTGCAGGATGTTCTTGAAACTGGTCAAACTGTGCAGGAATTTGTGAGACAGTACTTCGGTTTCAGACATGATTTCTTGCGACTTTCTAATTCTATGGTCGCTGGATTTGCTGTTCTTTTTGCTGCTGTATTTGCCATCTCTATCACTATTTTTAATTTCCAAAGAAGATGATATCATTTATTTGAGTTGTATAGTGTTTTATAGGTAAAAGAATGTGAAGATCATAATTGTATAAGTTACGTTTAAGATTCATATTGGTTAGTTGAATTATGCAACTATAGCCAGGAACCAATACCAATTATTGGCGTGACCAATAGCAATTATTGATACTCGATCATCTTTAGCTACCCACGACATCTACCTGTAATCATTTTCTACGAACGTGAAACAGTTCAAGTTCACCATTCGCTGATATTGTTCTCTTTAGGCTTTCCTTTCGGATTTCATCTCAAGGTTTTTAAAGCGCGTCTGCTAATAAGTTTCTTCCACACCCTTATAAAAAATGTTTCGTTCTCCTTTTTAACCAATGTGATATTTCACAATTCACCTCTCATCGGAATCCAACGTCTTCGTGAGTGCTCGTGATGTGAAATCTCACAATCCACCCCTTATAAAGAATGGTATCAGAGCCTGACGTTGGCTCTGAAAGGTGAGATCCCACGTCAATTGGAGAAGGGAACGAGTGCCAACTTTTAGTTCTGTTACCCTTTTTTATAAGAGTGTATTGGAAGATCTCATATTGATTGGAGAGGGAAACGAGTGCAGTCTCGAAGGGAGTGCATTGTAAGATCCCACATCAATTGGAGAGGGGAACGAAGCAGTCGTTGTGAAAACCTCTCCCTAATAAACATACTCATTTTAAAATTTTTGAACGATAGCTCGAAAAAAAAATTCAAAAATAACAATATTCGTTAGCGGTGTAGTTGAGTTGATACATTTTAGGTCGATTAGACACAGTAGAGTGGGGAGTCAACCAAACAAATTTGTTTGAATTTGGAGGACGAAAGAAGTGAAAAATAAAAATGATATTTAATTACAATCGTCATCTTTCATTTATAGTTTAATTAGCAATAGTTGGATACACGTGAACGTGAAAATGACATGTCAATGCAAATAATGATATTATTAATTTTTTTAATTAAAAAAAAGGAGTTATTATAACATGAAACAAACAAGATCTTATATCTTTATATTATCTTAACCTCTATCTACCAAAATTTAAGGAGAAATTATGCATGACTTTCATATATATTTTACATTTTTTCGCATACAACAATATTATTTTTATTTTTATTTTTTTTAATAGTGACGGGTTGGATGAATTACATTTTTTTAAAGATAATTATTGGTATTAATATAATCAATAATCAATAAATATGAAACTAAATTTGTTTCGTTAGGCACCTTAAAGTCCGCTATATTTATCTATAATAAAAAATTTATATAAAATCTATGGAGACTGACCACTTTTTTTTTTTTAAGTTCATAAAAAATAAATCTAATTTGTGCAGACTAAAATACAACATGTATTTAAAAAGAGGTGAATTATTATTATATAAAATGGGATAATAAAATTATTCTAGGACTTGAATTTAAGGTTTTATTTTTTTTATTTTTTTATTTTTTTAATTCAAACATGTAGGAAGATAGAGTGATTGGAACTTCTATTTAGGTAGAAGAAACAAAAGCAAACTGATTCCATTACTATTGGTTCGAGTAAATTTCTATCACTTTTGTCTCTTGAACTCGTCGTTGACTGAAGTTTAGTGTTGATACTCAACTCAACTGTTCATGTCATTAAGGCCTTCGATATCTCCACTAGTTTCGATACTAAACCCTAAGCCCTAAATCCTTAATTGATTTGGGGAAGAAGAACAAGAAAACCTTTGCATGGCTTTATTTGACGAGTAAAATAATAATAATAATATAATAAATCTAGCTCCACTTATTTTCACCCCTACCTTTGATCTATTCATTAAAATTATTTATCTTAACCAATTAAATTATTAAATTACTTTGAAAGCTACAATCTTTACATTTTTTTAATAACACGCTATATGCTCATTTTGACACAGTTTGTTTAAAAAAATTGATCACTTGCACACATAATTTGAATATTGTGTTATGAACTCCCAAATTATGAGTGTGTAGATATATTCTATTTAAGCCAAATTCTTTCAATAAGGATATATTCCTTTGACAAAACTCCAAATCTTATCACAAATTGTGTACACCGCCAAAAATGCCCCAAATTGGATTCATCGAAAATTTGTAAACCCCATTTTTATAAATGACTGGAATGGATTGGCATCCAAAGCACTCACAAACACAAAGAGCTCTCTTGCTAAAGCCAAAGCCAAAGCCAAAGCCATGGGGTTTCGTTCTTCCAAAAAGCCTGAGGTTCCAGCCATCAACTTCTCCATTGAAAACCTTCGTCCTAAAAGCACCAAATGGGTAGAAACATGCAGCCATGTGAGGGCTGCTCTTGAAGAATATGGGTGTTTCTTGGCTGAGTGTGAGAATAATGTTGAGCTTGATGATGCCATTTTCAATGGCTTGGAAAAGCTTTTTGATTTGCCTTTAGAAACTAAAATGAAGAATGTTTCTGATAAGCCTTACCATGGCTTTTTGGACCACAGGGCTCCCTTTGTTCTTCCTCTTCATGAAAGCTTTGGCATTGAAAATGCAGCAAGTTTTGAAGGTGTTGAGTCCTTTGTGAAGCTCATGTGGCCTTCTGGAAATCATCACTTCTGGTAAACTTTGTATGAATTACATGGTTGTCTATTTTGGGTGTAAATCTTTAAAATCTTACTTGGAAATGATTTTGTTGGACAGTGAGGATTTGTTTGCATACACAAAGATGGTATCAGAGATGGAGAAGTTAGTGAAGAGGATGGTGTTTGAAAGCTATGGAGTGGAAAAGTACTATGATTCTCATATTGCTTCGACCACTTATTTGCTTAGAGGCATGAAATATAGAATTCCTGAGATGGGTGAACAGAATATTGGAGCAGAAGCTCACACAGACAAGAGTTTCTTCACTATTCTTCATCAAAATGGAGTCAATGGCTTGGAAATCAAAGCAAAAAAGGATGATCATTGGATTGGACTTCAATTCAATCCAAATTCCTTCTTGGTCATGGCTGGAGATGCTTGTTTGGTATACCTCTTACTTGTGCTTTGATCCATACTTCAATTATACCCGCACACCACAAGCCCACTGTTAACAGATGTTGTGGGATCCCCAATCCACCTCCTTCGAGGTCCAGCATCCTTGCTGACACACCGTCTCGTGTTTATCCTCTTCGAGACTCGTTCCCTTCTTTAATTGATGTGAGACCCTCCAATCCACCCTCCTTCGGTATCCAGCATCTTTGTTGGCACACCGTCTCCTATCCACCCCCTTCGAGACTGGTTCCCTTCTCCAATTGATGTGAGACCCCCCAATCCACCCTCCTTTGGGGCCTAGCGTCCTTGTTGGCACACCGCCTTGTGTCCACCCCCTCCAGGGCTCAGCCTCCTCGCTGGCACATCACCTGGTATCGTGATTCTGATACCATTTGTAACAGTCCAAGCCTATTGTTTTCCTTCCTAACCGATGTGGGATCTTACATATAATCACTAATTGGAACGTAGATAAGAAATTAATTATTATTGGAAAGATGGATTTGAATGGTTGAATTAACTCAAATTTGAAGATGGTAAAAATAAAATTTGATTTTGATGGATAGGCATGGAGCAATGGGAGAATCCACTCAGCCACACATAGAGTTTTAATAGAGGGAAGCAAGGAAAGATATTCAACAGCCCTATTTTCATATCACAAAGGAGTTATTGAGATTCCAGATGAGTTGGTGGACGAACAATTCCCCTTGAAATTCAACCCTTTTAACCATTATGGATTACTTGGTTATTTCTCCAAAGAAGAGTGCGAGAAAACGCCTTCCACTGCCGGAGCTTATTGTGGAGTTTGATCCCCATTTCATATGCTCATAATAATCAAACTTATAGCATCCTCAACTTTAATTTATTTTGATGTTAAGTTGTCGGACCAAATTTTCAAGGCTTCGAAAACTCGAATCGTGACCCAAGAGACGAAATCGGGGAAAAAAAAAAAAAGTAAAGTAAAAAGATAAAAATAATACCATTTAATTATTACAAAAGAGGGAGAAGTTTTCTTTCAAAATTATTACAAAAGAAATTACAAATATAAAATGAAATACAAAAGACTCTAAAAGACCGACGAGGGACTGACGCTCTGGAACGACCCCCTCTGTAACCGCACAGCTCTCGAACTCTCCTCCACCTCGACTGGTACCTAAAAAAAAAAAGAGTAGAAAGGAATGAGTATAGAAATTATACTCAGTAAGCCACCTACTTGTAGGCTCTCATCGCATTCTAAGCTTAATAGACTTCCACGAACTTCTCTTTGCCTCTAAGACATCTGGATCTAGTCTTAGCTCTTTAGGACATGCCCCTTGGGGCTTCTTTGGTTCTTCGTTCTTTCATTTAAACCCTAAGAGTTCCCTTTTGCCAACCTATGTATGACTGGTGCTCTACGAGTAGCTACCTCGGCATGGCTCTGAGACCACATGGTATCTTACTTAAGAAGTGAGCTGCAACTCCCTAGGTCCATGTTAGTCCCCTTGGTCGGGGAGAGCTACCCCCCTTAACCCATCCAGCTAAATGGTCTATACGACGTGGACACACGTTTCCCATACTAAAACGGCTAAGAGCAGTCGGGTTCTGATCAGGAACCCCCTGGTCCCCCACGAAGCTATGACACCAATCACACACATGCAGCCAAATGGTACTTTAGAGATGGTTCGTATGTCATGGTGGTCTGTTAGACTACTATGGGAAAGGTTAGGTCTATACCTAAGTGACTTGTCACTCTAACCACAAATCCCTAGACTTTATCATACGTGTGTGCCATGAGAATTAATTGAGTGTACACACAACTATCATCCAGCATCATCACACAAAATTCATGCAAAATAATCATACATGCTCAACGGAGCGAAAAAATCCATCAACTCCCAAAGCCCAGAGTTCACAAGTTCCCATCCTCCTTTCAGCATGAATTAAACATATACATATAAGCGGAAGCTTAAAACATAATTGCAACACTCAGATAATTCTCATAATATTTCACATAATACATCCATACTCTCAACAATCAAATTACTTACATTCAATCTTAGAAAGCTACCACCTAAGGTAATTAATCTAGCATGCATGCATAACCAAGCGACTCCTACACGTATTTCTTCCTAAAGTTTCTTGTGGTGACTTACTTGATTGACGCGTGTTCTTCGTTTAGCGCTTCTACACCAATAGCGTGTCTACAAATACTGATTTTTTCTATTGAAGTCCTATTTCATATAAAAGTAGGGTTAGAGTTAGGAATCGGGAGGAGATTCGGGAAAACAGAAGTTGAACCGGCAGAAAACAGAACCTCACGCGCGCACACGCGTCTGGGAAAGTATTACACGCGCGCGTACGGACGCGCATGACGGAAGGAAGACGCGCGCTGAGGTTCTGAACGGTCATCCGAGATTGAGGTCGTCGGTTCGAAACCGGAAGGACGCGCTGGAAACCCGAATTCTTTTACTCTGACGCGTAGCAACGAGGAGCTGGGTCGGAATTCCGGGTCGCGCGAGGTTGTCGGGTTGTGGACTCGGGTAGCGGGCTGCCGGCGTTCGAATCCTGCCCGACGCGAAGTATTTCGTTGAATTTATCCGCCAATACACTCAGGACACGTGTCGACCATCCCGGCGATGCGCGGCCCTCTCTTTGCCTGACGCGCGGCCCTCCTCCGTTCGTCTTCTTCCTCTCTGATTATTTTCTAATTTCTTTGCATTTTCATATTTCTTTCTACATGACTCACTTGTATTAATATGATTCGAATCAATCACGGCTCCCTTCACAAATTATGACTGTAATTCTCTCCATATTAACATACTCAAATTTCAAGATCTAATTACCAAAATTTTTTATAGATCGGAGGAAAATTCGAAATCAACTGTTCAAGAACTTACCTACGGATTTTCTTGGTTACTTGACGGTTTTAGTCGATCTAAGAGTTAAGAATGTCCTCCTCTTTGTTCAGTCAAGATTTCGTGAAGAGGGGCTCGGCCGAACTGAACTCAGGGCTGTTACCTCTCTCTCTAGAGCTTTCCTTCTCTCTCTAGAACTTTCTCTCAGCCATTTTTCCTTTCCTTTTCCCTTTATTTTTCTTTTTCTTCTTTTAATCCTATGTTACTAGAAGGGAGGGTATATTGACCAGATTATTCTCAGTTGACCATATTTTTTAATTTTCTATCTTTTTTTTTTTATATTTTTTTTAAGTTATTCTCTTATTTCTACTCATTTTTCTCTTCTACCTTACCTCGAACTTTGGTCTCTATGACCTTGAATAAAATCTCGAGAATTTGGCTTTAAAAGTAAAATTATATTTTAAGCTTTCTACTAAGGTTCGAGTCTTACCTAAGTTGTAATCATTTGTAATTCTGTGTATTAAATTCATAATTAATGATACCAATTTCATCACTATTATGGTTTTGAATTTGATTACCATAATTTTCATAACGAATTTCTAAAACAAAAACTAGTTAATTGGAAAAAACATACAAAATATATAGATGGTCAATTCAAGTCAAGAACATATAAGAAGCCATAGCAATTAGGGTATGAAATGAGCTCCAAACTTGCGATCAGCTGCAGCAGCATAATAAGACAGCCAAAAAACAGTCCCAAGTCTCATAGCAGCAAGAACAGCAACATAATGTAAGCAAACTATGTGAATCAAAGAAAAAAAAAAAAGAGCAAATTAAAGGTTGGAATTAAAAATTTAATCATAATTATGAAACATACCAAGCACAGAAACAGGCTTTGTCTTCCCTGCTCTTGATAACATGATCATCGTTCGACATCTTTTGTTCTTGAGGTGCTGCTGCAGCTGCTGCCTTTTCCGCCATTGCTGGAATTGTATTGGTCTCAAATGGGTTTGTATTTTGGTAGGCTACTATCCCCAGCTATGTATCATCGTGGCCCATTTGGCTTAATAATTTCTGGTAACCCATTATTGAATGCCCTCTTTAATGCTCAACTACTATCTACCTCAACTCACTGTGTGAGGTTTTCACCCTTTCGTACATTTTTGGAACAGAGACTTTATAAGTGGCTGTTCAGATTTATTGACCCAAATACTTGAATCATTATCATATTTCTTATCATTTCAACCAAATAACTTGTACATTAGTTTAGTAGCGTTTCTAGGCCTACAAAATTATGTAAGGTTAACACTATTTCTAAATATTTAGAGATGTCCAACCACATAGGAACATGCTCCAAATCAGATGGAGAATTTCCATTTAAACCAGAAATAAGGAGATATTTTTTTCTATCAGTTAAATTGAAGACTATATTCCATATTCTTGACCTTGTCCAAATCCTTGCCTCTCCTCTGTTGTTAATAAATAAATATATTAGGTCATTTACCTTTTTAATAGAAATTATATTAATAAATAAAAACTATCCATTAAAAAAATTATTGAAACCGATATTAAAAGAAAAAGACTTTATATAAAAACGACATCTACTCGGTGGATACGTTTTAAAACTTTGAATGAAAGCTTAGAAGGGAAAGCTCAAATAAGACAATATCGGGTAGTGGTAGATTTTGTCTATTACAAATGATATTAGAACCAGACATCAAAGAGGGTGGGATTGTGAGATATCACATCAATAGGGAACGGAGCATTCCTTGTATGTAAGAGTGTGGAAACCTCTCCTTAGTTGACATGTTTGCTCGTAAAATCTTAGAGGAAAATTTGAAAGAAAAAACCTAAAAAAGACAATATTCACCCGTAGTACACTTGAATTGTGACAAATATATAATATTCATCGAGTAAAATGGCAACAAATTAAATGATGGTCGGAATGACTTGAAAAAGAAAAACTTCCCAATTCTATTTCATTACAATAGTCATCAACTTTACTAATATATTATAGCAACTTAAATATCTGAAATATTTCTATGAAAATAAAATCATATGAAAACAAGAACAAGATAAAAGGGAAGATTGGATCTAAACAAATGTTGGTGATCGATGAGCTCCTGATCCCTTGATACTTAGTTATTCTATATGTTTTGATATAGCTCCCTTCAAGAACCTCTCTCTTGGCTTATGAGCTAGATTTCTTGATTATCCTCAATCTCTTGCATGATTCAATGAACATCCTGCAGATACATTAGATCCTAAATCATGATTACAAGAAATATAATCAAATATGAAAGAGTTTAGGGTTTAGGGTTTTAGAAAAAAAGAGAACATACTTCCAAGGCACATCACCAACCAGCATCCAATCTCCATCTCTATCTTCGTAAGTGATAGTACACTCAGAACACCCAATTGGGGTCCCAAAGAGCTTCTCCATTGCATCAACAAGTTCCCCATATCCCTTCACCATTCCCAAATCAACTTTCCTCACAAAGGCCTCTCCTTCAACCCTCACTTTCACGTACATCTTTTTCCTCCCCTCCATTATTCCTTCACTTTCTTCCTTCTCCCTCAAGCTGTTCCTCCGCCGGTACGAGCACACCGGCGGCCACCCCACCACCTGCTTCCGCCCTCCACCGTCACTCTTGTCTTCCACTTCCACCTCCGAGAAGACCCTTTTCTTCTCATTGTTTTTGCTCGCCGGAATTGGTCCTAGACGGAGCTCGGTGATTTCGAGGCCTAATCCCTCAGTTGCCATCTGGGTTACAAAATTTGATGATGATGATGTTTAATTTTGAAGAAGAATGAGAGGCGGTGTTATTTATTTATATGAGGAGGAAAATGGGGAATTTTGAGAGGACATAGAGGGAACAATGATGGGGGTTGTAGGGTCCATAAATGGTTTGAGATCGTCGTGGGATTTGATCACAGCCGTTTGTTGGATTGTCTTGCTTTTTGAACAAACCCCATGTGGTTTTGCCTTGTTGTGTTGGTGGTGTTAAGTGTTGGTACTGTCACACGGTTTACTGTTTTTTCCTTTTCTTCGATCTTCTTTTCAAATTATCAACATTTTGAATCTCTCTCTTCTTGTCTTTGCTGTCTTTGTGTTTGTGTTTGGTTTTTTAATAATGGAGCCTCTTGGCAGAGAGGACGAGTTACTCTTCATCTCTCAAAACACAAGCTCCAATCACATCACGATTTTCTCTCACCCTTTTTAGTGGGTTTCTGAGATCTTTTCGATGATCTATATTGTGCGGAAGAGATATCTATATGATCCGATTGATTGTGTAAAACCCACGGTAGCAACAAAACCAGAGAAAGTATATAAAAAAGATCGATTTTTTTATTCTATTAGTACTAGATTAGTATTACTTAGTTTTCTTGACCTAGTAAATCATTTCTTCCGTGATGAACTTTTGGTACCAATCCTCTATTTTATCTATGTGGATCGAAGAAGAGAAAGAGAGCTCAGTGGAAAGAGGAATGTAACATGAGAGGTGAGAATTAAATTTGATAAACCTACTACTTTTCTTCCTATTAATAACTTTTAAATGGTTCCCACCGTTTAGATCGGGTCAACTTGTGTGCATCTCAACTATTCTTATAAGACAATCATCTGACCCTACTACGACACACATTGATGAGCAGACGTTTTAGTAAAAGAGAAGGTCGAGCCCCAATTTTCTTTTCTTTAATATATTGGGGGAAGTTCAGAATCTAAATATGTGATTTATGTAATTAGGGTTGTTAATATCAATGCAAATATTCCACAAGCACATGCTCTCACTCATTATAGTTTATATCTGGAAACTCACATAAGGATGAAATATTATATAAGTTCAAAGAAGATTCTGATGTTGAAGATGATTTTGATTGATCCATCAACTTCTACCATGTTCTTTGTTTATTACTTGAATTGTTTTCCTATATACCTTACTCATACTGTACTGAGTTTTGGAGTGTTAATCTCCCAAATTGAATATAGAACAGAAATTTTGTAAACAGAAATTTTGTCATTAACCTTTGTGAATTGTCAAATTAGACAAGATCATTAACATTATCAAGTTAGGGTATATATATTGTATGTATACATTTCAAATCGATGAAAAAAGGAAATTGTGAAAACTCGATCCAATCGATCTTCTTCCGCCTCATCTTTTAAAGCTTCCTTGGAGAACTACTGCTTCGAGTTTTTGGTACTTGAATCTCAAACCCTTTAGCTTCGGATCTCTTCATTATCCTCAATCTCTTGCACGATTCAACAAACATCTTCCATGGGACATCGCCAACAAGCATCCAATCGCCATCCCGATCTTCATAAATTGGGACATAATCCGAGCTTCCGATTGCACAACTGAAGAGATTCTCCATCGCCATCCCGAGATCTGAATATCCCTTGTGCATTCCAAGATCAACTTTTCTAAGATAAGGCGCACCATCCATGCTTACTTTCACATACATCTTCAAAGTTTTGGATAGATCTTTGTCATTACCGTTGCTCCTTCTCCGGTAAGAGCAAACCGGTGGCCACCCGACAACTTGGTTTTTCTTTGAATATCTGCGGTCACCGCCATCACAGTCGTTGCTGCTTCTTTCATCTCCTCCTTCATTACCATTCATCTCAGAGAAAACCCTTTTGTTGTCATGTTTTGAACTTGAGGTATGGCGACTCCCCGGAAGGCCTAATCTGAGCTCAGTGATTTCAAGTTCAAGTCCATTGCTTGCCATTTCTTCAGCTGACTCTAATTCTCTGTGTGTTTTTGTGTTGAGTTGTTGTTAATGGTGTAAGCACCAAAAATGAGAGGCTTATAAATAGAAGGAAATGGAGGAATTGTGGAATAATTAGGGGATGAAGGTGATGGCATTGTGGTCGCCGGCCGGTCGGAGACAAGAGGAACAAACGTGGGACTTGATGTTCCATTATTGGAACAGTTTCATATAATAAGGCTGTTGTTAGTTGGATTCTGATTCGGTGGGATTCTCTCTCATCCATGTGATTGCCCATTTTTCTGTCCACCATTGGAAGATTATAATTATGAATTCATATATATAAATAATTATTAGTATAATCTTAACCATCAAAATTTTGAATTTAGGTTAAATCTTGAGCTTCCTATCTCATCCTTGATTTATGATTTCTGGGTCTTTCCTAGCCTTAGTTTAAAAGCAAAAACGAAATATTGCATGCAAATATTATTTAGGGTTTGACTCCAATTTTGAAACGTTGAGAATAGGATACCATTGTTGTTCTTTCTTACTCGATCTTTTTAGATATTATTGTATTATACACATTTATAAATACATACACGGATATATCTATGTTTCATACGTGCTTCTGAGCGATGTAGGTGAGCGGATTTGAAATAATAAAAAAGAATAAAGGAAATGTTTCTTCCCAACCCAACATATGGGTTCATTAGTTTGAAAAAAAAGCAATAAAATTGGAGACAATAGACATGTCGAACTCCAAGGGTCACGTGGTAGATTTTTTGTTTGAGAAGAGAGCATGGGGTGGTTCCTTGTCTTTAGGGTTTTGATGGAACATAGACAAAGTTGTAAGTAGTTTGAACAGATTGGCATAGCGATCCACAGAGGCATCCGCCATTAATGCTTGGAGTCGGTGGACCTCTCTTCCTCTATGTGTTGTTTGAATTCAAGGGAGCATTTGGTTTTAGGCACAATCACAAGTTTTTCAATAATCTTCATTTTTCATCATTATTCTTGTATTGATTCAATCTTTCAAACAAATCCATTCAATAATTTCAAACCACAAGCTCTGGATTCTCTTTCTAAATTACAAGCATAACATGTATTCTCGATTTAACGCTCATGTTAGGGAGAGATTTTCATACCCTTGTAAGGAATCACAATCCACTTTCTTGGAGGCCTAGCGTCATTGTTGGCACACTACTCGATGTCGGATTCTCACCATTTGTAACAGCCTAAACCCATCGCTAACGGATATTGTCCGCTTTGACCCGTTATGTATTGTCGTCAGCCTCACAATTTTAACATGCATGTGTCAGGGAGGGAGAGATTTCTACACTCTTATAACAAATGTTTCCTTTCCGGTATTATTTGAATTTAACCCATTGACCAAACATGTTCCATCGAATGATAATCCAACAAGACAAGACAACTAATGATTAATCTAACTAAAAACATGTGTTGTAAATGAAAACAGTCTAACTAAGATTTGATAAGAATGAATGAATAATCATGTAAACTTTCTTGAGCTTTTTCACCCATCATTTCAACGATGTTTGAATAATTTGGGTTGTTGTGAAAGGTGTCAAATCAGATATTGATATAAGGTACCAAATGACGCGCAAAGGCGTTAGGGACCATACCATCACGTGAACGAAACTGGGAGTCCCACAGCAACAAAGAAGCATGATTTTGCAGTTTTGAGGGCTAAGGGCCTTTTCAGTTCCCTTTCAACCGTACAAACTGCAAAGAAGTGAGTGATTTCAGACAGGATCCCTCCATGAACAAGACTATCAACAGTGTCTTATGGTCCTCTCCACATGGCCTTATTTATTTCTTATCAAAGGAACTTACGTTGGTGCTTTTTACGTCACATGTCTGGTTAAGTTTATCAGAGAATAAAATAAAATAAAATTTGGTAAAATAAGAAAGGTCCTACCGGGAGTCGAACCCAGGTCGCTGGATTCAAAGTCCAGAGTGCTAACCACTACACCATAGAACCAATTGTTGTTATCTTCGTACAACAAAATATAAAGATTATGTTTCTTTTCATTATTGATAAATAAGCATTATGGTTCATGACTTAAATGTGAAAACATAAGGGTTTATATACGTAAAAATAAATAAATTGAAACAATTTAGAGTTAACATATACTTAATAATTTAGGCTACCACCTTCAAGGAAAGTTATTAACTGTCTTAATCAGTATCCTTTTCTTTATATATATAGAACTTTTAAAATTTCATTGGTCAGATTAAAAATGGGATGAGAGGACGAAAACCAACTGAGAGATGTTTTATTAACTTCCTTATGGTCCGTTATGTTCTCTCTCTTCTTCTTTTTTTTTTTTATAAATAAAAAAAATAATTTATATAGATAAACAATAATTGGAAATGTATGGCCAGATGACAAGAAACCAAAAACCTATACAATTATTAAGACGTGATAAAAAAAAAATGGAAGGGGAGAGCGAGAGAGCTGAGACAATAAACTGCTGAACATAACCAAATCTCAAGGAATAAATCAAGAAACACAAAAAAAAAAAAAAAAAAAAAAAAAAAAAAAAAAAAAAAAAAAAAAAAAAAAAAAAAAAAAAAAAAAAAAAAAAAAAAAAAAAA
>NW_019272034.1:501406-535186 GCF_002738345.1 Cucurbita maxima | reverse complement strand
AAAAAAAAAAAAAAAAAAAAAAAAAAAAAAAAAAAAAAAAAAAAAAAAAAAAAAAAAAAAAAAAAAAAAAAAAAAAAAAAAAAAAAAAAAAAAAAAACACAAAGCTAATCCTTAAAATTACACATTTTGGAGCCAAATGAACAAACCCGACAGGAAAACAATAAAATCTAGAGTTGCTCTTTCCTGGGTCGAGAAAATTGCATCAGTAAAATTCTCATTTGGGCAGTCTCCGGAGCAAAATGCTTACAAAACTTCACAGAGAAAAGAAAGAAAGCTTCTTCAGTGCCGATGATGCTCAACACAATCCCTAAAGAACAAGGCCCGAGGATGATAATGAACGTAAACTAACGTCATTAAACAACATCTAAATCACAATAATACATGAAGTAGTAGTTTGCAAAGAATGTCAAGGCCTTTTGCGACGCTATTTCCCAACACGGTAAAACAAACTTGTGTCCTCCATATGCCGTTTATCATGGCCCCAAAGCTCCCCCTCCTCTCATGCCAAGTATTTCTATTACCTCACCTCAAGTTTGGTACTTCCAAGCAGCAACCAGGAACCAATCATCTTGCACGACCTAGTTATGCAGTAATCACTGCAATGGAAAGAATGACCAACCCAAGTTATAAACCGAATCCAATGTGATAATTCCTCATTAACTTGAAAGAGCATCTAGGGGGGACGAAATCGTCTGAACATAATGGGAGGTTTCAAGATTTTAGGATCAGATATATTAGAGCATGGTTAATTCAGTGCCAATCATTGCACTTTAGGTGTCAAAAACAGTAACCAACCAAAGTTTCACAGGTGGTATAAACATATAGGTCTGGAAATGAAATTTTAAAATGGTATTTTGGAATCAACTAATCACCAGAGACAAAATTGGATTTTGCACTCGCCAAACCAATTGCTTTTAGGCTGACGGGGTATTTGTACCCCACTCTTCATCACCCTCACTACCATTAACGAGAACTGCACCATCGGTAGAATCAGCATCAACCACAATACCCTCACCCTCCTCTTGGCTCTCATCTCCATTGTGTTCTGCAATGTGCTTGTCTTGCCCATCTCCACTGTGTTCTGCAACGTGCTTATCTTGCTCATCTCCACTGTGTTCTGCAATGTGCTCGTCTTGCTCATCTCCATTCTGTTCAGTATCCTGTCATAGAACCGTTGAAAGGATAAAGAAAAAGTACTGAGAAAGTGATCACAACAGCATAATGATGAAAGTCTCCTACAACTTGGAATATAGACTTCAGACAATGCTCTCTTAGTATCAACTAGTGCGTGACTAACATTCGCCCATAAACAACAGGACCAAAAACAACATTTACAACTGTCATGTTAATTCAATTCCATTCAAGCAAGACCCAAACCTCATGATCGATGTCTCCATTTTCAAGATGTCCTTCAATTTGCATGCTCCTAAATGCCTCCACGAGTGTATTGTATGGCTTATCAGCAAGAGTAGCATACTCCTCTGCCGAAGTAAAAACTCCCCTAGAACACATTCCAAAAAAAAAGGTACTTAGTATAGAGAATTTGGGTATTAGCTACCTACATAGGAACACAAAAACAGAAAAACCTTGTAGTGTAAACATCCATTCATTTTACCTGTCCTGTCTAGCTCTAGATTCAACAGATAGTGCAACTTGCCAATCATCAAACAAATTGGGATACTCCTCAGGATCAGCCAATGACTCGGCAGCCTTTGGGTTAACCTGAGTTAAGGCCAATTTTTATCAAGATGTCCTAGACGGTGAAAGAAAAGATTCATAACACTATGAATACAGTTTCTTTCTGCATATCATAGCTTCACAATTACATGGGCGCAAATGATCCAAAAACTTTCTGCACGTGATACCTATCTATCTGTTTCACAATTTTGAAAAATTCTACCATGCATAAATTTATTAACTATGTCCACTCTAAAAAATATATCTTTTATGTTCCACAATTGTTAATACTAGACATTATCAAAGATGTTTCTTTCACCTCTTCATTTAAATAACTAGAACATCAACAGAAAATGTAACGATTTTGTTTACCTTATTCAGGTCCTTCCTCCAAATTGCGACTATCTCTGATACCTTGCTTGGAAGATAAGATCGAGCCATCAAAGCAGCTTCAGGAATCCGATTACTGTACAAGGAATATACTTCTATAAATAATATAAGATCACTTATTGTTCAGCATCAGGAGGGTGTGCGAGAAGATAATCTTTTTACCTTTCTACCAACAACTGAAGACAGTCTTCCAATCTACCCAACATAAATAAACAAAGGAAAGCAACGTTGTTCTTTCCTTGCTCCTTGGCAAGGGTTGCAAGTTGTGTTATCCCTTGAGCATCTCCTAGAGAAGAATACAGCAATAACAAGCCACTAAAATCCACAGCATACTTCAAGCATTCCTCGGCCATGTCTAACTGCAATGATACAAGGAAACAAATATTAATCAACTTATACGAGAGATGAAAGCTTGCAATGGTTCAAAATGAGGGGAGGAACCTTTCCGATGGACATAGCCAATTCACCAAGCTGCTTCCACTTGGACTCACTTTGTACTTCTACCGCAATTTCCTGCAAGTAGGCCATTGAAATTATTAATGAGCATGAGAGAGAGACAGGATAGCTTTAATAGTTTTTTTACGATATGGAGGTTCATCACAGTTAACTGCATCTAGTAAAATTTAACAGAGAAAACAAAAAACAGTTATGTGTACCTTTGCAATCTCTAATCTACCAAGCTGTATCGCAAGATCAAATCTATAATCCAGATCAGTAGCTACTTCCAGAGCTTCCTCTATCATACCTCGTGATTCCAAGAAACGAGCCACACTGGCAGAGAACATGGCCTACTATCATACACTAAACTTTACTAGAAAGAGAGTATTAAGAAGTTGAAATCCTTTATGCGCGACAAGGAATAGACAAACTTTGGCTTCTAGACAACAGGATGGGCATACCACATGAAAGATTACCTTATAATGCCCAAGTGAAATAAGTATCGAAAAAGATATTTGAGCAAGAACAAAAACTTAAACTCCATCTTTTAAGAGAAAACAAAAAAATGTGGAGGTGGGGAACCCCCAAGAAATTTGGTTATGTCAACAAGAGCCCTTAGATTCAAAAAAATTTGATCAGGTACATAAATCCAAAGCATCCCATATGTTTAAATATGATTAAATCTGTAAGATTTGGCAGCTCAATTTCAAACATCATGAAAGATTGCCAAATATCGGGTGTTGAAGTAAAAACTTAAGGAAAAAGAGCAGAAGAAACAAAACGCAGGAAAAGAAACAGAGGTTGAATCTCAGATTAGATTAGACGTTGTAGGAATCATCCACAAATCATGGAAACGAATAACATGATACACCTAGTTTGGCTCTTTCAATAACACATAGGTGAAAAACTTTAATAACATTTATTCAACAATTACCTGTTACGGTGCTCCTTAGGAATTGAAGGTAAGACTTCATTGGCTCTTTCATAGTCCCCGCGCATTACAAGGGTCTTGTACTCAATCAAGCTAAGAAGCAATGTGTATCCAACAACACTGCATCACAATAAATGGCATCAAAATTCTTAAAGCAGTTCCTCTCTATTCGACATTCCATGACTCCAAGAAGAGGACTAAAAGTTGTCATACTTGAACTCTTTGTCTATCAAATAGACCCGACTTTGGCTGGCAAGATATCCAAGCAAATACATGGGTCGATCCAAATGAAACATTGTGGTTACCTGAAATTATGAGGTTATACATCAAGTTACCTTCATTGTGGGCATTAAATGGGGGTATCTGCATGTTGACAAATTCCAAAAACAAAGGCTGCTGATTATTCACAGTACCTCACCACCAACACAGTAGTTTAATCTCCAAGAAGAGTTATTGTAAATGAAGCAATCCCCAACCCAAAGGCCAGTCCTCACACGCTCGTTAACTTCATGCAGGAGCTCGAATGCATCTTCAACCCCTTGTTCATCCACAGGCCTTCCACTATCTAAGCAGGAAGACACAGCATCACGCTGCAATATTTGCTTTTGTTAGATGAGAAACAACTTTCTCAGCAAAGCAACAAACTATGCATGGACAAAAATGTGTCAAAACAATGACGCAATGAGAAGCACAATTCAGATTCATATTGTTCAAGGTGTGACAATCAACTTCATGAGGGCACAAAAAGAATTCTTACATTGTACTTCAGGATATAAAATGACGTATCACTGGCTATTGCCACCAAATCACCACTATCAGCCCAATACACGTTCTGGAAGAAAAAAATCATTAAAAGGAATTAAAGCATTTATTTTAGAAGGGAAATAAATTTCATTGATAAATTATAATAAAATGGAGTGTAACCTCCAACACCTAGAGGTGTATTACAAAAAGGAAGTCCAATTGGAAATGAAAGGAATTAGAACCATATCACAAAAGAAATAGAAAAACAGCTAACAAATGCAAGTATGTACCCACCTTCACTTTTACATCAATTCGTCGAATCAATCTGCACTCTGCCCAATCATAGAAGCAAATAAAGTCATTGGAACACATGGCTAATAGAGTTCCTCCATAGATGTGCTCGGCTGAAAAGGTGGGCCTGATACTCTTCTTTTCCTGAGAAGTTAGTCCGTGTTAACTCCACAATTTAACAATGGGACAACTTAGAATAATAATTAAAAAAAAAATTAAGAACAAGCATCACAATTGATGGCCAAAGTTAAAACACATGAAAAGATTTACTTATTTTTACTAATAATTAGGCCTCGTTGTACTAGAATATAATCAATTCAGTTGTTGCAGTCAAAACTCTATAATGGATTTATTACCACGTTCTCTAGGGATTCTCTTATCAATTCCTTCTTCAACCTCAAGTTATGTACTTATGTGAGAAGAAGCAAGAATCAGCGACAAGTTTTATTGACGCAACTGCTCATGAAGTTCATATTCATCTATTACATTAGTATACACCTGAACCAGATAGGCCTCATATAATTAACTATTCTAGCGGTACATATCCACAAATGAGGCTATTGTAAACATCAGAGTTCCAATAAATCCCTCAAAGTACTTAGTTGGAGTAAAACACTAATGATCATTTCTACACGGTAACTGTGCTCTTCATCATAAAATGGGGATGCTTATGCATGCTTATAGCAAAAAGATCTGGAAATTGGTTGTCCAAAAATGAAATCACATTAATTTCTTTTGCCACTAAATCAAAAAACACAGAAGTTGTATAATACGAAGAACAAACATAAACCTGAAAATTTTTACTGAAAATTTTGATCTTTGATGTACTTTCTCTCACAGCATATTCTCCATCCGCAGACCAAACAAACTCCAAAGCTGAACCAAATGACCTGTTTCTCCATGCAAGAGCAGTATATATAATATACTCACCATCTCCACAGACAACAACAAACCTCCCATTGGGATTGTGCTTCAAGCTCTGTACAAGATATAAAGCAGAGAGAGTTGTAGAAATATTGAAATAAATAAACGAGACTCTAACCAGACAACTTAAATGAAAAAGGATATACCTGAAAACAAATGGGATAGGAAACAAAATATATTCAAGCATGCAAGGGAGATTTTTTAACAGCAACAAAAACAGGTATAAATAACCAAAGAAGAATTATCAAGAGGTTCTGAACTAAAATTCAGCAAAAGCGCAGTCTGAATCCACCGCTGCCTTAATCAGAAGACAAATAAACAGGCACATGTATAAATATACAAATGCACATGTCTAGCTATAAACGGCAGTGTATTACCAGAATAAGTGTCAAAAGAGTAAACGTAACAAGAGGCTATAATCAAGGGTTTTTCATAGGATAAAAGAAGCTCCAGGAAATCCATGAAAAGATATACAGAGCATTTAAATGAAGATGTAAAGATAACTTACCTGTGGGTAAAGATCACAAGTTCCCATCTCCTTAACAGCTAATGGCAATCTCTCTCCATCAGTAACCTAAGATGCAAAAAAAGCACACGACTAAGGCTACACCAGAAAAAAGCTAATGATCAATAAAAAGTGACAAATAAAACCATTACAAACCTCAAAGTCTGCTCCCACACTCTTGATGTTTACTGTTTGAATCTCGTTATGCTTAGCCCATACTATCTTTCCACTGTTGTCCATACTAGCAATAGGTTCTTCCCGGCCAAGTTTTATCATAATGGTTCCTTCATCATAACCAATCACAACCCTGTAGGGAGTAGTGTGTCAACCAGTTCAAGTCAAGAAAAATGTAGATTGAGGAAATGTTACGTTAAAACCCCAATGGAATTCTTCTTGATCATAACATCACAACTACTTTAACCATTTCCATTGGGGGATATTAGGATCTCAAGTTAATGTTTTAAAAAAGTATAGCTTTCAAGCATCTTGCAACAGAATATGAAAGTAATGTAACTAAGACTTCAAAGTGAGTGGAAAAGTTGAAATTTGATCAACTTACCGGCGTGAGCTCTTCATGTACCCAATTGCCCAAACTCGTTCAAGGCCATAATTTAATGTATTTTCAAGCCTGCAAATCAGAAATAACTACAACTTGTGGAAATGGCAACAAAGCAAATACAATTCCACAAAATATAGATTACAAAAAGTACCAAAATATATTGACGAAAGATAACTAATAATTCATAAAAAACCAAGTAGCCCTACTTAATTACATTCACTTCTTCTTCATAAGAAACGTTTCCATTGAAGACGTGAAATAACAAAAGAAGATGGAGGAAAGCCTCAACCCAAGATGAGAAAGGTACAGGAAAGCTTTTCAATTAGTGCAAAGAGAAGAAAAACCATAATTACAAAGAGAAGAACAGTATGATTCAACAAAGGAATAAACAATCTCTCATCTCCCTAAAGAATTCAGTGATTTTTAATCAACCCAAAAAGAAAAAAAGAAAAGCTTTAATAAAATTCACCCATTCCAGATTGCATAGGCCTTAATCAACATGATGATCATCAAAACAGGCATGCACCAGGCTAATGATATTACTGAGAAGAACAAAGCCTCAGTCAGACAAATGAAAAAAGGCATTTCAAAGTTCAAGTAGAAGTTAGATGAAAGGATATCCAAATCCCAAATGGTGGCTCAAAAAGGTAGAGCTTGGGTCAGTGAGAAGAGTGTCAGATGACACTTAAAAATAATCAAAGCAAAATAAGATCTAAAATTTTAATATAGCTAGATATTTGAAGACTCGGTTAAAAAACAAAAGGTTTGGAATTCTATAATTCATGTGTGTGATGAATGTAACTAACTCATTTATCGAGGGTCAGAACAGAAATTTCGAAACAATGCATAACTAATGTCGTCTCTAGATCTTCTCTACTATTAAAAATAAGGTATCACATAAGCATTGATTCAATCCAAGTAATGTCCAAAAACATATTAAGCTATTAGTACAATATTTCAGTGGCAAAAGTTACCTATAAGTTGTGGAATGCCATATGCGAACCGTTCCATCTTCAGAACCTGTAATTATAATTGGAAGGTCCGGATGAAAACAGACTGCAGAGACATTGTGTGTGTGACCATCAAGTGTCTGGACACAGCTCTTGGTTTGGTAGTCCCATACCTATGTTAACAAGCAACATTATGCTCATAAGCTATCCAAACTATCATGTGCCCATTACAATACGACTACAGTTGAGAAACTGGTTAAATAATAAAGACCTTAGCAGTGTGATCGTCAGAACCAGTAATGAGGTAAGGTTTGTCACCACCTGTGAAGTAATCGACACAATTCACTCCTTTCTGATGGGCATCTAATGTAAAATTGGGATCAGGGGATCCAAGATTCCAAATCTGCAAATATAAGGCCAAATGATTACTAGAATAATTAGAAAATTGGACAATATGCTCCCAGACAACGAGTACTGTACCTTTATTGTGCGATCAAGGGATGCACTTGCAAAGGTGTTAGTGTCTTTGGGGTTAAACGTTACTTGCATAACATAATGAGAATGACCCTCAAAAATTTGAGTACACACCCAACCCTTATCCCAATCCCAAAGCTTTATTAGCATATCATCAGACGAAGACAGAACATAAGGAAGGGTAGGATGAACAGCCACACATCTAATGTAGTCTGTGTGTGCCTCAAATACTTTTATCTTGTCCATGGTATTATAGTTATATACACGAATAAGCATGTCATCAGCTCCAGCAACAACCCACTGCTTCCGTGCTATAAATTTGGCCGACCTGACTGCAAATGTAACATTGAAGAGTAAGATGAGGCCCAATCAAAGAAGAGTGAGAGAAAAGTGTAGTTTGCCTTTCAGACTTCAGTCCCACAAGGGAAAAGGGGAAACAAACTTGAACAGACCACAGAAAAGGCATTTCTATTACCTGGTAACTCGGTGACCTCAAAAGATTTAACCATAATCTGCAATGTAATAAAAAGGCTAGAGTTGATTTTAAATGTCTAGATATATCAAAATCAAAAGAATGTCCAAGTTATTATTGATCTTATCCAATCCACAGATTTTCATACCTGAGACTGGTAGTTCCAGATACAAACGGTTCCAGAATACAGACTTGCCAGTATCCTGCAGTAATGATTAAATGTCAACAATTTCTTTCCATTGTCTTCATTCTCAAAAACAAACAACATTTGAACTTGGTAATTTCAGCTCAGGAGAAGAAAACTCATATGCCCAAACACCATGCATTGCTCTAATCCAACACAATCGCTATCACCAGTTAAACTACCAAAACTTTTTTGTACCCAATCCAACGGTAGCAGTTATCTTTCCATCACATATTTTACTAAGAAGTTCCTAAAATATCAGAATCCTTGAAGTGTATGCACACAAAAGGATCTATATAGGCTCCAAATATCCAGAAAGTAAATCTTACCATGGCTCTGTAGGGTGCAAGTCTACAGATTTAACTCTTTCCGACCTTTGAGCAAGTTTCCTCTAACAAAAATGAAAAATAAAGAATTAAATCATAATAGCGTATAAACCCGGTAAGAAATGTGATTGATTAAAATGGTTGGTAAAGTACCTTGATTGCGAGTCTGAGAGGCTGTGGACACGGAAGAAAATAAAACAAAATCAATTAATCTCCATAGTAGAACCCGAGTAAATATACGAAATTTTCAATTTATTAGTCTCGAACCCCAAAAAAAGAAAGGAACAAGAATAAGCACCAGTAAATAAAATCACAGACAGTGAATGATCATCATGTATCTCAAACAGAAAATTTCAATTCCTACATATCCGCTTCCTTTCTATCCCCATTCCCCAGTCCCAAAGAAGCTAGAGGAGATATATTTCAACTAGTATGGCACCTACTCCTCAACTGTTACAAACCAAGCATCAGACCATAGGTAATTCAAGTAAATTAGCATGTACAACAGAACAACACTCCGAACCAATTAACAGGCCGCAATCAAGACAAAATAGACTAATTGGATTCCAAATTATGGATAGAAATGAAGAAAGTTTTGGGAGTTGAAATTCAGCAGAGGAAACTCAAACCACGCAAACATTACAGCAAGAAATACCAAAGCGAATCAGATTTCGATCAGATCTAAGCTGCACTTGCAGGGTAAAGCGTATTGGAAATGGAACAAGATCGAAGGCTCACCATTTTCAGCTCACTGGAAGCTCTAAGAGATTCGAATATCGCAGCCGCGATCCAGACGATTCGTGCACGAAGATGGAGAGAAATGAAACGGGATGGGATTCGAATCTAGAGTATTTTGGAGATCCCTCGGCGGAAATATGAAAACCAAGGAGATCGATGGTTTGCAGTTGACAAAAAATTACAGAACTGCCACTGCCTAGCGTACGATATGTCGGAATGTGAGGAACGTCAAGATTATAAAAACAAAATTCAGAAAAATAGTTTTAACCAAAAACAAAAACACTTTCTTTTATGTTAAGATAACCTTTAACTATTATACTATAATCATATTTAAATAAGTAAAAAAATAAATAAATAAATAAATAAATTTCATGTTGGTTTAATAGAAAAGGGATAAAATAGTAAATTTAAATATAGAAATTAAAATAGTTAAACAATTATTCAACATATAGACTGCAGAGTGGATCATGGGTTTGACTCCCACTGTGGTTGAATTTTACCTTTTATATAATTATAGACTTAAGAGCATATAAAAATATCTTGGTTCAATTTTAATTGAAAAATATGATAATATATTGACCGCATAGCACAGTGGATTAGCGTGTTTGACTTCGGATCAAAAGGTTGTGGCTCCTACTGTGGTTGAATTTTAGAGCATACAAAAATATCTTGGTTCAATTTTAATTGAAAAATATGATAATATATTGACCGCATAGTGCAGTGGATTAGCGCGTTTGACTTCGGATACCACGGTGGTTAAATTTTACCTCTATATAATTAGACTTTACAAAAAATAACTTGGTTCACTTTTAATTGTAAAATACGACAACATATCGACCGCATAGCGCAGTGGATTAGCGCGTTTGACTTCGGATCAAAAGGTCGTGGGTTCGACTCCCACTGTGGTCGAATTTTACCTACTTAAGAGCATACAAAAATTACCTTGGTTTAATTTAATTCTGAAACATGTCTACATATTGACTGCATAGCACAGTGGATTAGCGATTAGACTTCTGAATTCGAAGTTGTAGGTTCGAGTTCCTCTGTGGTCGTCTTTATTGTTTTTCATTTTTTTGTCCATCCATTTCCTTTTTTTTTTTTTTTTTTAATAATTCCATAAATAATGTGTACTATATAAATTTAGAAAGTTTTTTAGTTCTAACTTGTATTTAGTTCAGAAAATGTTAAATGAAATAAAGAAATGAAGCAATCATCTTTTCTAATTGTTTAATTAACTTTTTTTTTTGTATTTAATACATTTTTTATCTATTATATATAAAATTAAATTCTTGGTTAATAGATTTATGAATTTTGAAAAACATGAAATAAGTTAAAGGAGTTCCAATTTTAAAATTTGGAGTAGATATATTTTAAAAATACACACAATTTGAATGATAATAATTTATGTTGTAAAAGCAAAAGAGATGAGATAGAATCTGATTCCCCATTTACAACATATATTTCCAATCAAGGGACTTCTCTTCCTACCATTCAAACTGAGAGATCTTTGAACTTCCAAAGTCGTTCAAAACAATCTGAGAACTTTCCAATCGTTGACTTGCTTAAACATCTCTTCAAAACAATCTTTTATTCTACTTAACAAAAAAGCCTTTGAGATACAACACCAAAATGATCTCCAGGATTAACCAAATCGGATCAAAATCTTCAATAAACAACCAAAAACTCTCATCTTTCTCGCCAACACCATGAAACCACAAAATGGATAAAAAAATAAATTCAAACTGTAAGCTCTGCGATCATCCATGGCTGCAGACTCATTGATTTACACAGACAGCTCTTGCTAAACAGATGATCCTCCTCTTCCTGTCGTTTCGCCTCATTGAATACGTCTGTGGGAGGGTGCGAAAACAAACTATAACTCATTGTCATAAAGCAAAGGGGAGACCCATGATGAAGAGATCTTCATGGTAGCTCGACGCTGCAGAGCTATCGCTGCCATCTTCCAAACCCTTCTCGATTTTATCTTCTGCGATAATCTCCTGAGAGCTGCATCGAGAACTGCAGAAAGCCTTGCCATCCCTGACAGAGGAAAATTTGACAATCAAGATAAAGTTTGGAGTTGGAGTTCAAGAGTTTAACAAGTGCTGACAATCAAACAAACCTCCATAAATGAATATCATGCTCTTCTTTCAAAACTTTCTTGCACGAGTGACAGATTTGCAAACTCGCATTCCCAGCAGCTTCATAGCTCAAACCTTCTGAGCAACTTCCCAACGGAGATGATTTGATCCCAGGTTCTTCTGAATCTGTCCTACCGGAATCGACATTTTCATCCATCTGACATTCCAAAATACAGTCACCAAAAATGCGCGTCGTCTTTGGGTTTGGACCATGAGAAATAATGCAAGTATAGTCTTCAGAAAGTTCTATTTCTCTAGCAGAAAGAGAGCCTATATGTGAATCGTTTCCAATGGTTATTGGCAAGGAACAGGATTTGATGGGCAATGACTTTTCCCCTTGAGGGCCATTGTTAATCAAAGGAAAAAATTCAGCACTTGGATCAGAAGTTTGAGTCAAGTCAACAATAGCAGAGGAGGAAAAGCTGCCAGCATTATGTTCGAAGGGTTCAGATTCTAAAGCAGAAAATTCTCCATTGGCAGAGTCACCATTTATGGCTCCAGAGGAGCTTGGAACTTTGGTTTTGGAAAGTGACGAGATTGTATAATTGCTTGGCAAAGAATAATATTTCCAAGAAGAACCCAAAGATTTGATATAATGGCTTGACGATTTAAAGATCTTAGTTTTGATTTGTGGTCCAAAAATTACATTCTTCCTCGGGTTCGAATCGGGGGCTTCACTGGTCGGTCCACAGTTATCAACAGCAATAGAATTTATGATGCCAAGACCTATGTCACTAGAAACAAACTTATTTTGACGACCACTTTCAGCTTCAGCTGATGATATGGATTTAAAACCAAATGGGTTGCTTAGATTGGAAAAAAGCCTGAAATCCAAAGGAGACGTAGGACTTCTAAGTGAATCACAGTCTACCGAACCTCTTGACCCAAACCCGGCAAAAAATCCAGGAATACTGAACAGAGAACTGCTCAAATGTTTGCCCAATGAGCCAGCTTGTAAGTAGGAGTCTGAAGCAGAATTAGCCATCAAATGCTCTCTATCTCTCTCTTTCTACAATAATTACTCCTCTTCCATCGCCTTATCCAGGACCATTATTGTTTATTTTTTAGGATCTGCTCGCTGCATCAAGTAACACCCAAAAAGGGATACCAATTACAATCCTCTTTGAATAATGCAGCAAATGTATCTTATTAAAACAATAAGAATGATGGAAACGAAGAGAAGTGAATTACATACTCAAAACAATAAAAAATAAAGTATTAAAGTTTCATTATCCATTTTCAAACATCCTATAGCTTCAACTTTACATATAAACCCTATTTTGGTCCAAATTATCCATTCAACAAACATCTAATGTAGTAAGAACTACCATAATTGGTAGCAGTAAGTTCGGAAACAGAGTAGGACTTTGATCAAACAGAACAAAGATAGATTTTTATGGAAGTCAGGAAATAAGGAAGTGACGTAAACGGCACAATGGTTTTAGTATAGTAAGAACTATGATCAAATTTAAAATAAGTAATTAATACTTTAATAAAAGAAGTACGCAGCATAAAATTCCATAGAAGATTCAAAATCCTGCAGAATTCCCTAATTACTCGGGCGTCTTCGTCTTGCCACAAATCAATCGCAAGGGGGGAGAAAATCGAACAGTCAAAGATTTCCCAAAATGATCGATAAGATAAACTAGCACAAGATTCAAAAGCACGTATAAGAAACCCATACAGATTAACAATAGAATTTCAAAACTAGGGCACAAACCAAATTGGTAGAAAACCTAAATAAAACCGAAAAGAAAACACAAAAAACGTTCTTCTTCATCGAAACAATCCCGAAGACCAAGACGAACTTCAAAATCAAAAAGCATAAAAATGCACAGAACAAAAAGGGATCAAGATCAACAGTAACGAGAAACATGAAGGATGGATCAGCAATGCAGTTATTAAAAAGGGGGAAAAACAGTAGAGCACCTGGTTTTGGACGAAAACCATCGAAGAAGACAACGAGCTCAAAACTCAAAAATGCATAAAAGTAATCTCATAAGAAACAGTGCCAAAGCGAAGGAATGGAGAATTTTTGCAAAAACCCTGTTGAAGATGAAGTTAAGGCTTTTACTTGGAAGGTTTTATCCGCCATTTTTTGGGGCTCTCGAACGTATCAAAATCAGAGGAAAGCAATAAAAACCATCGCTGAGGTATCTGAAATACCACCTTTCTCTCTCTTCCTTTCTCTCTCTAGTACAGAATAACTCTGTATTATACGCCACTTCTTTGTATAGATGTACGTATATTCCCGACGGGAGAGAAAATAAAAAGAAGAAAAAAAAAGGGTTTTTGTTACGTGTACACACTCCCACCGAAGATAATATGCGCACCACAAATCAGCATCATTGATTATCCCAATTCGTGAATAAAGTAATAAACAAAAATAAACCCAATTAATTATAAATTTATGTTTTAATGTTTATATATTTTTTTCAATAAAGAAGAAGATATAGATTAAATTACATATTTTGAAATTAAAAAAAATACATTAATTTCACTAAACGTCGTGTTTAAGATAATTCGATGATAATTAACGTTATTTAATTTTTTAAATAATCTTATCTAACAGTAAAGACAGAAGCTTAAGTGAAGATAATATATATTTTAGAGCTGTTGGATTATTGCTATATCATGACTTTCTCCAACTAAAAAATTGCTTCCTTTTCAAATTAAAAAAAAAAATTATAAAGGAAAATGTTAATTAAAGGTCATATGATTAGCTTTAATTTAACTTTACATTTGTTGTTAATTTAAGATTGGTTATAAGTTAATGTTTTCATTTAATCAGGCAAACAAAAAGAAAAGGCAAGCACTTTCTATGTGCTATATATATTATTATTATTATTTTTTAAAATTTATGATAAATTAAATGCTTGTCCAGCCATGCATGTGAGAGGCCACTCCCAATTACCTAATATGGATAGATTATCATAACATTCCCCTTTTTGTTTTAAAAAGTCAATTTGTAAAATAGGATACTAAAAAAGGATTTATTATTGTTATTATCATTATTATTAAGTTTTTTTTTTTTTTTTTTTTTTTTTTTTGAAAAAAATAAAGACATGCCGAAAAGGAGGGAGAGCCCATATACTTATAAGGCAAGTCTTTTGAGAGTGAAAAACAGGTGCTGTGTAATGTAACGTTCGAACATGGATCCTAAAAGGCTCCAACCAGCAGAATTTTCACGACTGTCCTCAAAATCACTTCAAAATTATTTTCAAACCACTGCAATCCCAGCTTTTTTTTTTTTTTTTTTCTTTTTTTCTGTTTGGGTTCTCAAATCCTTCATGCTCAAGTCTTGATTCCGCCATCGCCGCCGATTAGCTGAGCTTAATGGGTTGTTCTCAGTCGAAGATCGATAATGAAGAAGCGATAGCCCGTTGTAAAGAACGGAAGATTCATATGAAGGAAGCGGCGACGGCTCGAAACGCTTTCGCCGCTGCGCACTCCGCCTATTCTATGTCGCTGAAAAATATTGGAGCTGCTTTAAGTGATTATGCCCATGGTGAGGTTGAAAATTCCCAATTTGTTGATGTATCTACTCAACCTAATTCTGCCATTACTTCCGCTCCCGCCCCTATTGAACCTTTTCCGCCGCCGCCGCCTTTGCCTCCTTCTAATTTTCCCAATTCTCTTGAAAGGGCGGCCACCATGCCTGAGATGAATGTGCACAAATCCGATCTCAAGCCAGGATCGCCGATTATTGAGGAAGAGGATAAAAATGAAAATGAAGGCTCTGTTGGTGGGCTGAGGAGGAGGAGAAGCAACAAAAGTAAAAGGGATGAAGGGAGTAGCCGAAATAGAAATTCGGAGCTAAATGACAATTTGGCCCATGCATCGCCGCAAGTGCCGCCGCCGCCACCATCTGAGAACCGGCACATTCCACCGCCCCCACAACAAAATTCAACTTACGATTATTTCTTCTCTATGGATTTACCCGTCTCGACTTTCTCTGAAGTTGATGAGGTATACATTAACAGAGAGGAGATTGATATAAAGCCCAAGGTAGTGGACAGTGACGATATTGATGAGCAGAGAAGAAGTGTAAAGGCTGAGACAGTGGAGCCATTGCTCGAGGAGCCGGTGGAGCCGCCTCCCTGCCTGCCTGCAGAACCTGCGACTTCCGTGTCGAAGAGCTCGAAGAAGACGAACCAAGCAGGATCTATGGGGTCCACAGAGGGAAAGAGGATGGTTAAGCCAAATTTGAATTTGTTGCAGATATTTATAGATATTGATGATCATTTTCTCAAGTCTTGTGAGAGTGCCCGTGAAGTGTCCAAGATGCTTGAGGCAACACGATTACACTATCATTCAAACTTTGCTGATAATCGAGGTATCATTCAAGCTTGTTCTTATATCTTTTCTTCAAAAGAATATGATGTACTTTTCTTTAGGTCACATTGACCACTCTGCCAGGGTGATGCGTGTTATTGCATGGAATCGATCATTTAGGGGACTGCCTAATATGGATGATGGAAAAGATGATTTCTATCCAGAAGAACAAGAAACTCATGCAACCGTGTTAGATAAACTACTGGCATGGGAAAAGAAGCTGTCCGATGAAGTGAAGGTATATGGAATACTCTTCTTCCTATCCGAATATTTAAGCATCTCTTTTGGCTCCTCATTTTCACAGACAATCTTCTAACATGATATAATTTCATCATTGGATTGCCAACTCCTTTTAACTCATGAAAAACAATGGAAGTTCATACCAATAGCAAAAATGTGATGTCTTTTTACCATTTTTAGTTATATTCTGTTCTAAAAAATCTGCTCTGTGATTCATGAGCGCTCTTGACACCATCCTTTTGATCCTTGGAGCCTTCAGGTCACCATTTATGCATGTACCTATTTGCAATCTTGTTCTCTTTGAAGTAATAGGCTAGGCAGGCACTATATGGGTTGAGGCTTTTGATGTTCCTTGATCTTATTGAAATAAATTTGTGTTTCTACGATGGAGCAGAGTGGCAACATGATGCGACTAAAAAACTTTCTTTTAACTGAATTTTATTTGTGATATTACGATTGACAGGCCGGTGAACTTATGAAATTTGAATACCAAAAGAAGGTTGCTACATTGAATAGACTGAAGAAACGAGATTCTAATGTAGAAGCATTGGAGAAAGCAAAAGCAGCAGTAAGTCATCTGCACACTAGATATATTGTTGACATGCAATCCTTGGATTCAACTGTCTCAGAGATTAGTCGTCTACGAGACGAACAGTTATACCCAAAACTTGTTCAGCTTGTTAATGGGTGAGTTGCGTGAGAATGCACATGCATATAGTTGTTCATTGTACTTTATTGTTGCTTATTGTCCCTCATTAATATAAGTAAAATGATTCTACATGATTTTGTTGGTTTACATATTTCTACTTTAGATGCACGGTTTCGTGGTATGGTAGCGCATTGCTGACATTCGTATCAAAACCATTTTTATGATTCTAATGTTGTTGTTCCACAGGATGGCGACGATGTGGGATACGATGCGAGCTCATCATGAAATGCAATTGAAGATCGTAAGTGCATTGAGATCGATGGATCTTTCTCAATCCCCAAAAGAAACTAGTACCCATCATTACGAGCGCACGGTTCAGCTGTGTGGTGTTGTGAGAGATTGGCATTCACAGTTTGAGAAGCTTGTGCGGTGTCAAAAAGATTACATTAAAGCCTTAAACAGTTGGTTGAAACAAAATCTAGTTCCTATAGAGAGTAGTTTGAAAGAGAAGGTTTCTTCTCCACCCAGAGCTCAAAGTCCTCCAATTCATAAACTCCTCCTCGCTTGGGATGATCAACTCGATAGACTCCCAGATGAACATCTCAAAACTGCCATATTCACCTTTGGGGGTGTGATTAATACCATTATGCTGCAGCAGGATGACGAGAGGAAATTGATGTTAAAGTGGGAGGAGACCAAGAAAGAGCTCGAGCGCAAGGAGCGACATTTTAACGACTGGCATTACAAATACCAGCAACGAAGAACGCCTGATGAGTTGGACCCTGAAAAGTCTGAAGATAACAGTGAAGATTCCGTAGTTACGGAGAAGTTAATCGTGGTAGAGTCCTTGAAAAGGAGATTAGAAGAGGAAAAAGAAACTCATGCGAAGCAATGCCTTCATGTGAGGGAGAAATCATTGTTAAACCTTAAGAATCAGCTGCCAGAACTCTTCAGGGCTTTGTCAGAATTCTCTTTTTCCAGTTCGGAGATGTACAAGAACTTGAGATCGGTTTGTCAAGTCTAGATTGAAGCAACAAACTTTAAACCAAATCCTAAGGAAATTTCATGTTTTTCGTTGGAATTATTTTCATTGGTTAGGAGACTATTTTTCTTTATTTTTGTTCTTATATCTCCCTCCTTATGTGGGTGCTTTCTCATACAATCAACCGACAATAAATAAACTAATTTAAGCGCATTGATATCGATAACTCAAGATTCCACTTGGTTTAGAAAATTAACATTCAGTCTGTATGATTTCAAAGTTATTTTGGTCGTATGGTTTGATAAAATCTCGGATTGAGTAGGTGGAAGAGTTAGCATCTTTCCACTTACTCTGGTCATATATTCAATCCAATGAATGATGACCCAACTATCTCACTGCTAAAGCATGCATGACTGCTGAATGGTCCTGTGGCTGTGTTGGCAGCCTTGGTCTTGCTGGGATGGTTGCATGGTGAGGCTGGAAAAACATAAGGTAAGAAGATCCTTGTTCGAGGAAAAAAAAAAAAATGAAAACTTTCTTGTTTTAGGATCTCTGATGTGTCCAAAAGAAAGAAAGAGACAGGGCGGGAGTGTGACGGTGGCAATGATGTCACTTCGACATTTCCTAAGATGTTACCTTTTCTCTTGGTTTCTCAGTCCTAAGCTTTTCACTTCGGTTCTGTGTGGTAATATTTCAGGTTTCATTAACAATAGTTGGCATTTTCTCCCATCAAGCTCTGCTCCTGTTTTTTTTTAATTTCCTTCTGTTGCGGTAGTTGATGCTCCGATCGCTGCTGAGGCTGGTTATGGCTATGGCGGTGCAACCGCTCGCCTTCTTCGTGACGTTGCTGCATTACGGCGGCCTCCTCCCTCGGAGCTTGAACTTGGAGAGATTAGTTAGACCTGATTTTCTTGACGGCGAGAACCATCTCTTCCATTTTCTTGTCAATGTGATTCAGTGCTTTTGGTAAACTAATGCTCGAAAATGGGAAAAAAAACTCTTTTTTTTTTTTCTTTTTTAATGAACAGAAAATGTGTTCTTCATGAGCAGAAGAGGTATGTCCTCATTCCCATTTTTCTATTTGGTTCTAATTTGTGAGTTATCTTATCAACTTAGAAATCCTTGATGTTGGTTTGAAGAGCATTGTACACACATACTTTTTGATTCTGAAATTTAAGGAGTTTTTGATTATATTTCCTTCTGGTTGGTTGAGTTTTACCTCGGTTGTTTAGATTAACACGAGAGACCTATTATATACATAAATTGAAAGTTTTGGCGTGAGAATTCTATATTGGTTGGGAGGAAATGGTGAATGAACTCTTCCCTAGCAGATGCATTTTAAAGTCTTGAGGGGGAGTTCGAAAAAAAAAGTTCCAAAGGGACTATCTGCTAGCAAGATACGAGGGCGGTGTATCAGTAAAAACAAGGTGGATTTAATGGGGTATCACATCGATTGGAGAAAGGAGGAACAAGTGCCAATAAGTGTGCAGTTTTCGAAAGAGAGTGAATTGTGAGAATCACATATTAATTGGGGAGGAGAAAGAAACACTCATTGCTTTTTAAGTTCATGAAAAGATTAAAAATTAAAATTGAAGAAGTAAATGGTTAAGGTCAATTACTTATTTTAATGAAAAGATTAAAAATTAAAATTTTAATTTGATTATTTTTTAATTATTTTGAAATGACATTCTTAGAAGTGCCATGTTTAGAGTCAGGGTTGAGAGTGTTCTTAACATGTAATGTATTTTTTTGGAAGTTTCAAAAAGTATTTCAACAAAAGCAAAAGAATATTTGTGGATCGCTTAAAGGGAAAGTGTTTGATGGAAAAGTATCTTAAAGAATTTAAACACAAAAATTAAATTAATTTGTTACTAAAAACTTTTGATGAAAGTGTTTTTTAATGGACTTTTGACTAAACACAAAAACGTTCAAAATTATTGAATCCGCAATCACTAGACGGTGTTGAAAGGAAAAGCTTTAATGGCGATGGAAGTGATGGGCAGCCACAGACAGAGCTTCAAAATTATTCTCAAAATTTTAGTTATCCAAAAAGAAACACTAATTTACTGCAAAAATCCTTCGAAAAGCAGCATGGAGGGCCACCCATGAAAAGTTGCGTCAAATTAGCGATATGTTACCACTGTACACTCCCAATCCCACTTTTTTCCACCGCAGAAAGCTCCCTCCGCCATTTCCTCCGGCGAGAAAGCATCTTCCCTTTTCCCCATTTTCACGGAATCTTAGCAAATCGCATCGACTTATTCTTCGTTGATTCTTCTGTAATGCACGTCCTGTTCGAGGAGTGAGCGGCTTTGTTCTCTTAGATTCTTCCGGTTTTTCTAGCTAGGAGTAAGGGGTTTCATGCCCCATTTCTGATTAGTCGGCCCACCGGCGTTAGTTCTTGCGGCGGAGCTCCGATGGGTTGCTCACAATCGAAGATCGAGAACGAAGAAGCGATTGCGCGGTGTAAAGACCGGAAGATTCACATGAAAGATGCTGTTGCGGCGCGTAATGCTTTTGCGGCTGCTCATTCCGCTTATATAATGTCTTTGAAGAACACTGGAGCTTCTTTGAGCGATTACGCCCATGGGGAAGTTCAGAATCCGCAGTTGGTCAATGAAACTGCTCAATCGAACCCGAAAATTGATTCTGTTGCAGCGTCTTATGAGCCCCTTGAGCCACCGCCGCCGCCGCTTCCGAATTTCTTTTCTCCTCTTCCTAGAGCTGCTAGTATGCCGGAGATAAACATCCTCAAGTCCGATCTGAAGCCAGTTCCCATTATCGAGGAGGAGGATGAAAATGAAATCGATAATGAGGGTTCTGTTGGTTCCTTGAGGAGGAGAAGCAAAAGAGGTAGCGGTGGAGGTGGGAGTAGCCGAATTGGAAACACAGAGCTTGATGCAGAATTGGAGGGTCCCCCGCCGCCGCCGCCTACTAGTACTCCACCGCTGAAGATGAACCGGCCATTAGCACCGGCGCAACTACAGAATACGACTTATGATTACTTCTTTGCTATGGACAATATGCCTGGTCCGACTTTGAGCGAGACCGAAGAGGCCAATATCAATGAGCAGGAGATTGAGGACGACCCGTTTGATAAAAGTCCTGAAAGAGGGGAAAATGATGACATAGAGGATCGAAGAGGGGGCAAAGAAGCTGAAGCAGTGGAGCCACCACCGCCGCCGCCTGTGGTGGCGGAGCCATCAGCCATAACATCTAAGAGCTTGAAGAAGGTCGGGGGTGTAGGTTCCATGGACGAGGCTAAATCTAATCTGTTGCAGATATTTGTGAAACTTGATGATCATTTTCTCAAGGCTTCTGAAAGTGCCCATGAAGTGTCCAAGATGCTTGAGGCTACACGATTGCATTATCACTCAAATTTTGCTGATGGCCGAGGTATCAAGATCCCTTGCCTTTTATTTATCTTTCAAGCATGTTGAAGTTGAAGGTTTAGTAGAATATTTGATCTTTTTCTCTGTTTGAATCTTTGATTAGCTTGGGGTGAAGAATGCTCGACCTCTGATCTACTGTTTTACCAAAATCTGTTTATTGTTCTTATTTCTGAAGAACTCGATTTGGTTTGTTGTGTTCTTATCAGGGCACATCGATCACTCTGCCAGAGTGATGCGTGTTATTACATGGAACAGGTCCTTTAGAGGAATTTCTGATATGGATAATGGAAAAGATGAACTTTATGCAGATGATCAAGAAACTCATGCCACTGTGCTAGATAAACTCCTGGCTTGGGAAAAGAAGTTATATGATGAAGTGAAGGTACATCTTTTAGTGTGATCTTTTCTATTATTGTTCCTATGTTTATGCTGATTTTCCTTAAAAGAAAGTAATATATTGGTTGGGGAGGAGAACGAAACATTCTTATTTATAAGGGTGTGAAAACTTCTCCCTAGCATATGCGGTTTAAAAACTTTTAGGGGAACCCGAAAGGGAGAACCCAAAGAGGATAATATCTGCTCGCTGTGGGATTGGGCTGTTACAAATGGTATTAGAGCTAGACATCAGGCAGTGTGTCAGCAAGGCGTTGGGCCCCAAATGGGGTGAACATTGTGTGATGTGCCAGCGAGGATGTTGGACCTGAAGGGAGATACATTGTGAGATCTCACATCGGTTGGAGAGGAGAGCGAACCCCAAAGGGGGTGATGTTGGACCTGAAGGGAGGTAGATTGTGAGATCCCACATCAATTGAAGAGGATAATGAACCCCAAAGGGGGTGGACATTGTGCGGTGTGCCAGGGAGGATTTTGGGCCTGAAGGGAGGTAGATTGGGAGATCCCACATGGGTTAGGGAGGAGAATGAAACATTTTTTATGAGGGTGTGGATGACACTGGCCCTAAAGTTGGGTCTTGAAGGGAATGAATTGTGAGATCTCACATCGGCTCGCTGGGCTCTGAAGGGGGTGAATTGGTTGGCGGGGAGAAAGAAACATGGAGATTGCTTTCATTTGTGTCTATAATGGAACTCATCTTCGTTTATTTTGTGATTATTATTCAACAGGCAGGGGAAATTATGAAATTCGAGTACCAAAGGAAGGTTGCTGCACTGAACAGGCTAAAGAATCGAAGTTCTAATTCAGAATCATTGGAGAAAGCAAAAGCAGCCGTGAGTCACTTGCATACAAGATACATCGTTGACATGCAATCCTTGGATTCAACTGTCTCGGAGATCAATCGTTTGCGAGACCAACAGTTATACCCAAAACTCGTTCAGCTTGTCCATGGGTAAGTTCTATATGATACTAAATGAATAGATTCGAGTTAGTCTAAAGTCTGCAATTTGCAAAGTTTACTAATTTCTGACACACCACTGGTATGAGTCAGTCTCTGAAAAGTATGGAATTTGGCTCCATCTGTGAGACCCATTGCCCGAGCCTTGGCAGGCATGCCTGTCAATCTTTGATTGTTTTAAGTACACCATTGCTGCCCAATGTTTGCGCCCATCTCATTTTTCTCATCTGTGTATGTTCAGCTTGAACTTTATAATTGATTATGATATCAGAAGTGGTAGAGGAGTGCGGATATAGATATTGTAGCATTGTTAAAGAGTGAGGATTATACTAATGGAATACTTGAGAGGTTTTGATCTATGAAGAAAATGGTTGCGAGATCCCATTTCGGTCGAGGAGGAGAACTAAGTATTTGGTGTGGAAACCTCTCTCTACCAGACACGTTTTAAAGATCTTGAGGGAAAGCCCGGAAGGGAAAACCCAAAGAGAACAATATTGTTAGAGATCAACCTCAAAGTAGATTTTGGTTAGCTTGATATACATGAGAAGGCTTATATGTTAGCACTACAAATAATTTTTGATATACTGCAGGATGACATTGATGTGGGAGTCGATGAGAATTCAGCATGAAGATCAATTGAAGATTGTAAGCGCATTGAGATATCTGGATCTCTCTCAATCTCCAAAAGAAACTAGTCTGCATCACCACGAGCACACGGTACAGCTCTGCAACATCGTGAGAGAGTGGCATTTGCAGTTTGAGAAGCTCGTGTTGCGTCAAAAAGATTACATAAAAGCATTAAGCAGTTGGTTGAAACTAAATCTAGTTCCTATAGAGAGTAGCTTGAAAGAGAAGGTTTCTTCTCCACCAAGATCTCAAAATCCCCCCATTCAGAGACTTCTCATTGCTTGGCACGACCAACTCGAAAAACTCCCAGACGAACATCTTCGAACTGCTATATCCAGCTTCAGTGCTGTGATAAATACTATTACATTGCAGCAGGAAGAAGAGATGAAGCTCAAGACGAGATGCGACGAGACTGAGAAGGAGCTCGAGCGCAAGCAGAGGCAATTTAATGACTGGCATTACAAATACCAGCAACGAAGAATGCCCGGCGAGTTGGACCCCGAGAAGTCGGAAGAAAATGCACAGGACGCCGCGGTTACAGAGAAGCTGGTGGTTGTAGAGTTGTTGAAGAAGAAATTGGAGGAGGAAAAGGAAAGTCATGCAAAGCAATGCCTTCATGTGAGGGAGAAATCACTGGTGAGTCTCAAGAATCAGCTGCCGGAGCTCTTCAGGGCATTGTCGGAATTTTCTTACGTCGCCTCCGAGATGTACAAGAACTTGAGCTCGATTTCTGAGGTCTAAGATTTGAAGCGTTCTTATGATTTGTATGAAACCTTGTATGTTATAAATAGTTATTATGATTTGACAAAATCTTCATTACTTTTTTATGATTTTGTTTTAAAAGAAAAAGTTAATTAGAATTATTAAAAAAAGGACACGTGGAATCTATCCTCAAGGCTCGCTACTCATAATAAATAAAATAATTTTGAAAGTAACATATTAAATTATTTCTAAAAACTAAAAAGTGTATTTAAAAATTTCCATTTTGTGAATATAAATATAAGAAACGTTGAAATTCCTGTATTTTCACTTGAAAGACTGGCACGATGGATTTGAGTTGCTTAAGGGGCTCCGGCGGCGGGCTTGGGTACGTGGAAAGAGGGTACTACTCGGCGGTGACAGTGGCGGTTTTGGAGAAGACGACGGCGAGGTGGAGAGTGCTGTGGCGGAGGCTGAAGAAGGAGAAGAAGAGAATGTTCAGGTGCGGTATGAGTGGGGCTCGTGAGGTGCACGTGCCGTATAATCCAAAGACGTATTTGCAGAACTTCGATGATGGGTCTGTGATGATGGTCGGCGACGATGATCCTGACGCGATTAGTCGATCTTTCTCCGCTCGTTTCGCCATTTCCTCCGCCATTTTGCGAAGGCCGCCGCCTGAGTTTGTGGTTCTGAAAGTGAAAATTTAGTGACTCTGTTCTTCGAAGCCCCCTCTCTCTCCAGTTTTCGATTGAAAGTAATCGATCTTTATTAGTGTTTTAGCAAATTAATTTGCATAAATATGAACTATATAGAGTTTAAATTTTGTTATAAGATTATGAAATTTGAATAATCTATTTATCACTCATTTTTTGTGAGTTTGAGTCTATTAGGAGAAAGAAATTCAAACCAAAATCAATTGAATTAAGTAGTTAGTAGCTATAGGAGGAGAACGTAACGTAGCCAAATTATTCTAGAATGTCGGCTGCTTATTTTATTTCAATATTTTTACGTTTTTTTTTTCCTTTTTTTAGTTGGTTTTTGAATGTTTTGTTAGCTTGTTTTAATAATTTATTAATGCTTATTTATAGCTTAATATTTATCTAGATTTAATAGAATTAAAACTTTAATATTAACCTCCTCACTCACTAACCACGAAAGCCGAGCACAATAAATGGATTACACGCCTATCATTAAGATTGAAAATTGGGATTAAAATAAAATGTATAAATAAATAAATAATTGCTTTAATTAAATAAAATTTCAGAATTACATGCTACCTAATGATAATTAATACGCATATATTTCTACTTTATTATTTAATTTTGGAGGAAACATGAGAATTTTATTTTCGTTTGATTGTTTTTTAAATTTAAAATTTGATTTAAAAGCCAAATATTAAAAATAGCGAGTGGAAATTTTCCAAGTCTACCCCTTTCGTTGCCATTCCCTATGATACAGTGAATCATGTAGGAAGGCACACGTATCTTGACTATTACTAATTATCAAATCATCTCGTCCACATAATAAATAAATAAATAAATATATATATATATCTTAAACTTTTATTTCCTTTGAAAAATTTTAATACATATTAAAATTCACAAATTGGTCCATAAATTTTTATTTTTATATTTTGGTAATTTTTAATATATTTTTTAAATTAACGAATTTATTCAAAATAAAGTTAAATTTTATTTTTTATTTATAGGATATTAAACTTGTGTTCAATAAAAATCTATTAAAAAAATTTAAAACCAATTTAATTTATAATTTAGCAAAAATTTGTTTTTATCATCATAAATGGGTAGTCAGCTAGTTTGGGATGCCACTTTGACAAAGTAAGAAGGGCTGCAGTTGCAGCCTTTGATTTTTCCTTATGGGGCCATTCGCCATTACTATTCCATTTGAAAACGACAATTTACATAAAATAACATATATTAGGTTTCAAACACAATAAAACAAATGAAAAACAAAAAAAAAACCCCTTAATTTTTAAATTATTGTTAAATTAATATTTCATTTCTCATAATTAAATTACAAAGATTCACATGTAATTAATGAGATCCCAACTATCAACTATAAAATCAGAAGAGAATTACATTTAGATTATACTTTCCAACCAACTTCATTAATAGTTAATACATATAAAGTTAAATGAAGTTCAATAATAGACTTAAAAAAAAAAAAAAAAGTATATAATAACTTTTTATTTTGTGTGTAATAGTATTTGATGTTTTACATTTTAAAAAAAATTTAAGAGATGAATTGATTAATTTTGTTTTATTTATTTGTAAGTAATGAAATGGAGCATGAACCATGATCTCTCACCTTACAACAAATGAAATAAACTAAAAGTGCATATTAAAATAAATAGATTAAATGATCTCCCTAAACTTTTGTGCATAAAAATGTTTCGTCATTAAATTTGTTTCTAAAATAAATACGCAAAAAAAATATATTTTTAGTTAGTAAGATGTGAACTTGAAAGTTTAAATCTCGTACACCATCAATATCATATGAATATTGTATGGGTTTATGTCGGATAAGAATTAGTTAGTTAAACTAGATTTGGTTTGTTTAAACTAATTTAGACATTCCTCATGTTTTTGAGTGAATATACTGATTAACACACCCTTTCAAAATACGAGGAGCCACGGGGGCGAGAGGCCAATTGAAATAAAGCTCATGAGAAAGTATTGTTGAGAGCTCTTTCTTCTTGTGTATAAAAAGCCACTTCTATCTATGGATCAATTTTACATTTGGCTTTCATCAATATACAACTCTCACATTAAACAAATCTATTGCAAGTATCTAAGCCTTTAAGATAAAAACGACCACCATATAAAAATGAGAATGTCTCTTTAATGAGATCTTTCAAAACAAATCAATTGATTCCTTCAATGTAGTCGTAAGGAATGATATTAGAAACTAGATAAATAACCAATATCAGAGTTGATACTGGAAAAGAACAAGAAAAGCTTTAAGCATTTCAAATAATTAACAACTATGATTGGCCATACACAGCCACACCCAAATGGTGCTCTTCAAATATGTATATGTACCTTTCAAAGAAAGAACATAATCAAACCAGCAATCTTTCAAAATGTGATCCATCTGCTAAGCTCCAAGGAACTGAAGATGGTTCACTAGATCAAACCAAACACATAAAGCTACAGCACAGAGAGGCCACAGATAACAACCACGGCATAAACACTAAAATCAATGAAAACTGCACGAAAAGCTTGGTAAAACACCAAACCTCTCTCCAAAACTTTCACAGCTGAGTCCCAGTTCTGTGCATCTTCCTTCATTTTCTCACATTCTTCCTCTGCCTCCCCCCTGTCTTTCTGTTTTTCAGCCAACATTCTCGCCACCACAATCGTTGCGTTGGTGAGCAGTAGAATGTAGAGAGGTTTTGAGGCCATCACAGTCTCTGACCTCACCGTGTTTCTAATTATGGTAAGTGGGATATCGACTTGCGATAGAATGGCCAACGATGCAATGATCAGCGAACAGAAAACTCGTGTGGTTTGAGAAGCTAAAATGCTGGCATTCAGTCGTTTTGAAGTGATGAGTCTAGGCTTTGAGGGCTTTGTTTTTGGCAGTGGTTCGTTATCAATGCAGGCCTTCTGAACCATTGTTACGGAAGACGGACTTAAGATTAGTTCAGTGCTTCCTTCTCCTATGGGGTCTAGTTTTTTAGGATTGAATTGGTATTCTATGGCAGCATTATTATGAACTTCATTGATTGAAATATGCTTCAGTAGAGGGGGAGCCTTTTCATCCTTGGGCTTGGAAACATCTGCAAAACAAACGGACTTAAAAGAGTTTTTCTTGTAAAACTACAAATCAGAGTGATTTTGGTTTCCATATAATTGTCTGTATCGATCAAACAAGACTATTGACTTCAAATAAGTTAGTTCAAGTGATAGAAATTCTAATTCTCATTTATATACTAACATTCAAATCAATGTGAGCTAATCCAATCATCTCTCATGCATCAAGCCAGAATATGGTTGTCGTTTTGATATCAATTGTTGTCGAATGAGATTTTCTCATCCAAAAAATTAACCCACATAAAATCATGATTTCAAATTCCCATTACAACTGCAAGAAAAATCAAATGACAATTGCTAGCGAAGTTTCAAACAGGAACAACAAACAACCAAAATAGATCTATGATATTGGTATCGATTTCTTTTTTGCTTTATCATTATGCATTGAATAGAAAAGAAACTAACGTATCATGTTTAATACTTGCCAATAAAATTTCATAACTATCAAAAGATTTCTCTTATTGTTCTTCCCAACTTCATAAATGCCCAAATATACGATCATTAACAAACCAAAGTCTGATCAATATAAGTGTACTTTTAATGTCTTTCTAACTGCATTGAGATAGAATACTTTCCGTTATGGCTATTTCATTCGAAGTTAGTTCATTCAACATGAAATATAAAAGCGATAGATTCATTATAGATAAAGAAATTTGTACAGGATGATTATCTTTTTCATTGTTATATTATAGCAATGTTATCTAGTTGAGTTGAATCTACCACATTGTTGGTATCAGGATGATTATCTTTTTCATGTGATGAATAATTGAAAGAGGAAATGTAAATTTCAACCTGATATTTGAGCAATGATCATGATTTGCAAATATGAGGCTTATCAGATGAAATCACTAATGCCTCAATAGTTACACATAAAACTTGAATCAACATGCGGAATGCATGTGCTAAATCGATTATTTATCTAACGGCTATAACAAGAAAGTTCGTGTGTGTGCATATCAAAATCCTAACATTTCCTGCAATGTAGACAAAAACGATTGATCTCCAATACGTCTATGGATGTTCCATGCAAAACTAAGCGATGCTTCATCGCCAAAGAAAAAGTACGAATTAGTTAATAAATTTGGGTTCTAGATCAAAATTTCAAGGAAGATATAAATCAGGACATCTAAAAGAAGAAGGAACGGAGAAAGAAAAATCAAACAGTGGAATCTCAAAATGTGAAACGTCTGGATGCGATTGACATGAAGAAAAACAGGACATGAATGAAGAGAAGAGAAAAGGAAGAATACCGTGGTTTTGAGGGAGAGGACCGGAATCAGGATTCTTGTGGGTGTCCTTTGCGAAGAAGGACGGGTTGATTCCAGTGTGCGAATGGCCGCGTTGATGTGTATAATGATGAAAAAATGGCGGCGAAGAGGGAGAAGGCGGTGGCGAGGGAGGCAGATTTCGCAAGCGGCCGGTGATGAGAGCCATTCGATCCCCTTCTCGGCTTGAAATTCTTCTTCTTCGCTCCGCTCTGACATCGGTCTTGGTCGCCATTTCCATCTCTTCCTTTTTCGCTTTCTGATTTCTCTCTCTCTCTCCCTCTCCTCGGAGTGTTTCGTCTGGTACTTCTGTTATAAAACTCGACGCACGATGGCGAAGGAAGCCATGACAGTGTCGTTTTAAGCTCGTGGGCCCGCTAGGAGAAGTGGATCTTTGGGTCGTGGCTTGAATTTTTAAGGCCCATTTCTAATTTTTTTTAATTTTCTTTTTGTAAAAAGAACAATCATTTAATTGTCAGATTCCAATTTCCACGAGAGCATAGATTGATAGGCGACGAGTGAAATCGGCTGAGAAAAAGTGGGAAGTCTGTCTGTGGCCTCAACTTTTCCGGGAAAGAGATTTCTTTTCCCGGAAAGAATAACCACCGAAATATCCTTATTTGGATAAAGTTATCAGTTTTTTCAACAATTTCTTCCGTGCAAGCAAACTACAAACCAAAAACTCGCGGATTTTGTGTGTGTCCATTTGTCTTAATTTGAAGAAAACCCAAAAGGAAGGAAGAAAAGAAATCTCGTAGATTTTCAAAAATGGATTTCTGGCCGGAATTTCTCGCTAGCAGTTGGGGAAAAGAGTTCGTCGGCGGCGGAATCGGCGGCGTTGCAGGCGTCGTCTCCGGCTACCCACTCGACACCCTTCGCATTCGACAACAACACTCCACCTCCGGTTCCGCCCTAAGCGTCCTCCGCAACATCGTGTCCAATGGCGGCCCCACCGCTCTCTTCCGAGGAATGGGTGCTCCACTCGCTTCCGTCACTTTCCAGGTCCAAATTTGTTCGTCTTTTGTTTAATCTTCAACCAATTCATTGAAGATTCCAGAATATGCCCACTATACCCAGAAACGGTTACAACAAAACCCATTTGTTAATTCGTTACTTTTTCACGCGAATCCTGCAGAACGCCGTTGTTTTTCAGACAAATGCCGTACTCTGCAGGGTGATCGATCCGGCGGCGAGTCAAACCCGTCCGCCGTCGTACAAGGCAGTGGCATTAGGCGGATTCGGCACCGGAGCATTACAGAGCCTAATTTTAACACCCGTAGAGCTCATCAAAATCCGTCTTCAATTACAGGATTTGGGAAATTCAAGCCACTCAGACGTGGGATCGTCTCGGCTCGGGCCGATGCAGGTTGCGAAGAACATTTTCAAAACCGAAGGCTACAGAGGGCTATACAGAGGCTTAACGATCACGATGCTCAGAGACGCTCCTTCGCACTGTTTCTACTTCTGGACTTACCAATTCATGAGAGAAAAGCTTCATCCCGGCTGCAGAAACACCGGACAAGAGTCCTTGAGAACGATGATCGTCGCCGGCGGACTCGCCGGAGTCGCCAGTTGGGTTTGCTGTTACCCACTCGACGTTGTGAAAACCAGACTTCAAGCTCAGTCAAAAATTTCGTTTCAAAAGTACAATGGAATTATGGATTGTTTCTACAAAAGCGTCAAGGAAGAAGGGTACAGTGTTTTGTGGCGTGGATTGGGAACTGCCATTGCCAGAGCTTTTGTGGTTAATGGCGCCGTTTTCTCTGCTTATGAGCTCAGTTTGAGGTGTCTGTTCAGCAATGGCGGCTTGCATGCTGATCATACGATTTGAAACGAAAATGGACGAACAGAGAAAAATCCCACGTTTCTGTTTTCGATTCCATAGATGAAGACTGCAAATAAGTTGATGAATTTGGAATCCTTCTCGACTTTGTCGGGTTCTGTATTTTAATGTTAGTGTAAAGTTAATTATTATCTAATTTTGTAGAATAATACTAATAATTTCTATTATTAAGAAAAAAATTAATAATGATCTAATTGTGTAGAAGAACACTAATCAAGTTTTGAAACCATGTTTTTAAATTTTAGGTCATGCCGCGCATCCGTGGTCTGTCGGTTCTTGGCCGTTGGATCTTCATAGTCGGCTCCACGAGACCGTTGGATGTCAGTATTCCCTCGGCCGAAAAAAAATAGTGGGACCCACTGTAACCACAGGTGACTCAAAGTTGGTGGGTTTTAGGTAAAAAGCTGTCCCCACAATTTGCACGTTTTATCCGGCGTCGTTTAATTGTACCTGCACCACAAAATCAAATGGTAGTTGTGGCCACATGATCCAGAATGAAGTGCCACGTGTATCCTCATAAACAAGTTTAAAAGAAAGTAATCATATTACAGAGTGTTTGACAATGGCTTAATTAAGAAAAAAGATTGAAAAGACCCTCTCGGGTTTCTCTTTCATTTGCCGGTATTATAAACAAATTGTTTTAATAATACTTAAGATGGCCCACTTACAGGCCCAAAGGCCCAAATGTCAAATTTCTAAATATACTCGACCCGACCCAGTATAAAAGTTTCGGAATAGGTCAAAGTTATACGGGTCGGGTTTCATCTCACCCGATTCCATCAAACTCTTCAAAGTTCAAACCCTACACCTTCGCAATATGAGGCCTGCCGCTGCTTGCTCTGTTCTCTTTGGACGGGAGAGGAATTCGAAGGCTTCATCGTCGAATCCGATTAAATGGTAGCGGCGAACATGCTTCAAATTCGTCAAATCTCTTCGCTTTCTTTATGAATGTTGTTGAAATCTTCATTCAAGTTCGTTAATCAATTTGTTTTTTCATCTGTAAATTTTAGGGTAAGGGAACGGGAAGTTTCGGTAAGAGGAGGAACAAGACCCACACTCTCTGTGTTAGGTGTGGCCGTCGCAGCTTCCACCTGCAGAAGAGTCGATGTTCCGCCTGTGCATTTCCGGCTGCCCGTAAGCGAAAATGTAAGTTCGTCTTAATAAGTTTGCAACTTGATTGGGTTTCTTTCATCATTGCACAATTAAATCTGTTTTATTTATTTTTTCATTAGATCCTCCATTATCGACCCAAATAGCAGTGCATTCTTTATGTATATGCTAATTTGTTCGAGTGAATTCACTTTATTTTTGGATTTAGATAACTGGAGCGTGAAGGCGATCAGGAGGAAGACCACTGGAACTGGGCGGATGAGATACATGCGCCATGTTCCACGCAGATTCAAGAGTGGTTTCAGAGAAGGTACTAGTCTACTCTGCATTTTCTTCTCATCAATGTGGTTATTGTGGCATTCTGGTATTTCAATTACATTTGGGTTCTGTGATTAGGTACTGAAGCAGCGCCCAGGAGCAAAGGAGCAGCAGCGTCTGCCTAAAACATTGAAGGTTAATTGTGGCACAACTTTAGTACTCTATTGTAGTTTCTAGGTGGATTTTGTGTTTTTTGGACCAGAATCTATATGAATTTTGTTGGATAATTTTATTACCTTCAATACCGAAGCTCATTTTATTTCTTACAGCTTTGTTTATGGAATTCAGATGATTGGGTTCAAACCACTTGAGTCGTATACTTACTAATCATTTTATGAGGTTAATACTGATCGATATTATCACCCTGAAGGCTGAGGTAGAATGTGTTAGTAAGAAAGTTTGGATGTTGAAATCATGAGTTAATGCTTGAATTTTTACTTAATCTGGGTGTCAATGTTGCATGTATGTAGTCAATTTGTATTATTAGGAGATGTAATTCCAGGAAAAGGGACACTGTATGTAAGGCATCTGATTAGCCTTTTTCACCTTGTATCTTCGTACCACCATTAAACAATAGAGAAGCTTCTTCCATCCTCAAACTTCCGAGTGAGATTCATAGGCAGACAATGTCAGTCATTCCATGAGATTTAACGGCCACTTTGTTCTATCCCCTTGACCACAACCACACTTAAGAAATGATCTTCATCTTGCCTAATGTGTTGCTTGTGACAGTTTATCATTGTTATAATTGAGAGATCTCATATCGGTTGAAAAGAGGAATGAAACATTTGTAATAAGGATGTGGAAATTTCTCCTTAGTAGATCTAGTTTAAAACTGTGAGGCATATGGTGATATGTAACAGGCCAAATCGAACAATATATGCTAGCGGTGAATTTGGGCCGTTATAAATGGTAAGAGAGCTAGACATTAGACAGTGTGTCCGTGAGGATATTAGGTGGATTAAGAGATCCCACGTCAGCATTCCTGGTCCGGTAAGAGTATGAAAACTTCTCCCTAGTATACGTGAGGTTGAGGTTGAGGTTGACCACGATACGTAATGGGCAAAAGCGAATAACGTTTGTTAGTAGTAAGTTTCGACAAGGTGGCTTTTATGCATCTCTATTGCACACCTATAGCTTGTAGAAATTTGATATTTTTTTATGGTTAAACTTGTGTATTCATTTTTTTGTTATTTATTATCTTATAAAATCAAATGATACTTTTAAATAATAAAAATTATGATAAGGAGAATTAAAATTTTGCTGGTTTTTAATTTTAAAATTATCATTTAAATATAGTATTTCACTGAAACCGTCCCTATTATATAGCTCATCTTTTTTTTTTTTTTTTTTTTTTTTTTTTTTTTTTTTTTTTTTTTTTTTTTTTTT
>NW_019272034.1:461407-501316 GCF_002738345.1 Cucurbita maxima | reverse complement strand
TTTTTTTTTTTTTTTTTTTTTTTTTTTTTTTTTTTTTTTTTTTTTTTTTTTTTTTTTTTTTTTTTTGTCTCTTTATCTTGTCTATTACTAATCACGGACTAATTTATTTTTAGTGATGAATATCTTTTTAAGAACAAAATAAATTATAGAATTTATAGTTAGTATTTATTATTTAGATTTGGAGATAAATGAGGATCTCTTTTCGTTTTTAATTTTTAACTGAAGTGACTCACACGTGTTTAAAGCGCCAATTAATCGCGCCGGATCTGCGCCACCTGGCCCTTCTTCCTCTTCCCTTTCTTCCCTACTTGTTAGACGAATTCTACTTACCAAATCTTCCGATTTTAGGGTTTCTAATTTCTCGTTCCCATTCTTATGGACGCAGCAGAAGAACACCAATCCAAACCAGGTCTCTTCGATCAAATCCTCCCTCCCCGTCTCGAAGACGCTGGACTCGAGGATTGTGCCCTTCCTCCCGATTCTATTTGCGAAGCCTTCTTCAAGGCCGCCTCCGCTATCAAATCCACGGCCACCGGTTTTCTTTCCTCCGACGAGGGCGACGATTCCGATGGCTACGGAGTAGAGGATAAGTGGTCGCCTACTGCCGCTCTATCTACCGATGTCGTCACTGGAATCTGGCCGGAACTGGATCCTCCAGCAGCTTGCGCGACGGATAAGGGATTGAAACTGCCGGAGTTTGATCTCGATGGGGTCGTAGTAGGGGGAATGGAGGAGAGGAGAGGAAAGGGTTGTGCGGTAGATGTATTGGAAGGGTTGGAGGTTGGAGATGAAGCCAAGAAGAAGAAGAAGAGCAACCTATTTTAGCGGAAGGTTTTGCTTTAAATTCTGCAGTTTAATTAAGGTCTGCCAAACTCTGCGTTACAAAGTTCAATGAAGTTGTTGTTATTGATAGTGTATAACTTTGGAGTTTGAGGGATTTAGTGGCTGAATTTCGGGTGTTCTTTCCTTGTTTGTGAATATACATTAGATGACTTCTTGAGTTCGTTTTCTTTTGAGTAATGGTGGACGTTTTAGTTTTCTAGTTTAGTCTTAAACAGCTTTCTTCTGAATCTAAAGATTAGATATTTATTGATTACTCTCTCATTGCTAACCTGAAGAATAATCCTGTGTGCTTCACTGAATAGCTTTTCCAGTGAGGTTCTGAAAGTAGAGCCCCATAGTCATAGTTCTGCCCAATTTTCCTCTTCCTCATCCAATCCCTCGAGACCTTCCAAATCTGAGTCGTCATTTTCATCAACTGTGGTAGTTTCAGATGAGTTAACAATGGCGAAGAATCCTTATATAAAAACTCAATAAAAAAATATGAATTATTTTCTTAAATTTTTTTTAGCTTTAAGACCAATATCTCAACCTTTATTTATTTTTACATAAGAATTGATATGGTGATAATACTGCCTTAAATCACTATTTGACAAGTTCTTGGAAACTTATAAAACCAGTAAATGTACTTTAAACAATATCTTCTAGTTTTATTTTTAAAAAAAAAAGGGAATGAGATTTTAAATGTCTATTAAACAATTAGAATATTTTCCTTTCTATCGAATATGAATCAAGAAAAAGGGAACAGAAAGATGAAATAAGGAGAGCTAACATAAAATAGTTTGTTATTGGAATTAAAATATTCTTATGTACTCTTATAATGATTTTCATGTAGAAAGCAATAATGGTAATAATTAGATGCAACAGAAAAAAGTATTTATATGGGAAAACAAAATCCAGGAAAACCAGGAAAAAACACAAGTACAGTGTCGTCAAATGGAACATAGAAGGAACGAGAAGTTAGCATTGGTTCCTCGGATCTTTGCGGTGACTTTTAAGAGAAATAAAGAAACGGTGGTTAGCCGTTCAAATTTCAAACATGTGTGTGTTCCCCTGTTTTTGAGAACCTTTGACCTCCCCATGAAAAACCACAGCCACCCATCCATCTCCTCTCTCGCCAAATTCTCCCTTTCTCTCTCTCTCTCTCTCTCTCACACACACACATCTATCTTATCAAACCCTGCATGTAACCCAATCCCCATTTCAAACAACATAACAAACCAACCTATTCAGTTGAAATTTGATTCCGTTTTTTTTGGGTTTTCCAACCAACACCTCTGTCCTTTTCTCTTTCTATGACCTTTGTTTTTTTCGGTCTGTCAAGATTGCTGGTTTGTTCTCTCTCGTCTATTCTACCAAAAGATTCATCAAAAATCTGAAGATGGTACAAGAAATGGAACAGGGCGACGACAATTGCAGGTCCCAATTCTTTCATTTCAAACATAAATGATGATCCAAATGCTTCACTCTTCTCTTCACATAATCATGGTTTGTTTTCCAACAGCAATCAGGGATCTACTCCTCCAAATGACACCGTTTCGGAAAAATCTCCAACAAATCAACCCGACAAAGGCCCTCCAAAAGCCATGGCCTGCAGGGATGAAGCTCCAATTAAGCAGCCTAAAGATCACCCACCAACAGGTTCATATCTCTTCTCTTTTCTGTTTGGAAAAGATTGAATGCTCTGAGAAAAGAATAATGGAAATCACAGAATGATTTCAATAACAAATTAAAGTTTATGACTTTGTAAATGATCAGAAATAGAACAGATGAAGGAGCGGTTCTCCAAGTTGCTTTTGGGTGAAGATATGTCTGGTGGAGGAAAGGGTGTTTCGTCGGCTTTAGCGCTGTCAAATGCAATCACGAATCTTGCAGGTACGTCATCGGTGTGTCGATCTTCTGTTTTCGGTCGAGAATTGTCACAAAGTCGGTTGAACTGTGCTATCATTTTGATGTGGTTAAAAAAAGCAAGTGTATTATTAGAATGTTAAGTGATGATCATTTTGCAGCTTCTGTTTTCGGGGAACAATGGCGTCTAGAGCCGATGTCGGTGGAGCGAAAAACAAGGTGGAGAAAAGAAATTGACTTGCTTTTATCAGTCACTGACTACATAGTTGAATTTGTTGCTTCCCAACAGAAATCTAAGGATGGAACAAACATGGAGGCAAAAATTTCTCTCCCTTCTTCTTTCTGATCTTCAAAACAAAGACAAACAACAGTTGACATTCTTTGATTTAACAGATCATGGTTACCCGTCAACGCAATGATCTTCACATGAACATCCCGGCGCTGCGCAAGCTCGATGCCATGCTTATTGTAGGAAAATTACTAATTTTTCTCCACATTTTCATGTTTAATAAGTTTTCATGATTGAATCTGTCTAATGGTTTCACATGATGCATAGGATTGTTTGGATAATTTTAAGGACCAATCTGAGTTTTACTACGTATCATCGAAAGATTCGAGTGATTCGAATAAAGACAATGCCTCAAAGAGAAAAGATGACAAATGGTGGCTACCTACTCCTAAAGTCCCTACAAATGGTTTATCTGAGAACTCAAGGAAATTTATGCAGTATCAAAAGGATTGTGTAAACCAAGTCCTTAAAGCAGCCATGGCCATAAATGCACAAGTTCTATCAGAAATGGAGATCCCTGAAAACTACATAGAGTTATTGCCTAAGGTCAACAAAATTTACCTCTGGTATCACAAATTCTCTATTGTTCATTGATTTCGTGACTGAATCTTCGTTTGCAGAATGGGAGGGAAAGCCTTGGAGACTCTGTATACAGAAACATAACGGTCGAATTCTTCGACCCGGATCAATTTCTGTCTACATTGGACTTATCTTCAGAGCACAAGATCCTAGATCTCAAGGATAGAATTGAAGCTTCTATTGTGATATGGAAGAGGAAGATGAACCAGAAAGATGGAAAATCTGCTTGGGGCTCGGCTGTAAGCTTGGAGAAGCGAGAGCTTTTCGAGGAGCGAGCGGAAACAATTTTAATCATCCTCAAACATCGTTTCCCAGGCACTCCTCAATCAGCACTAGACATTAGCAAAATCCAATACAATAGGGTACAAAACATTTTTGTTTTTGTTTTTGGAAAGTACTATGTTTCATGTCTTGAAAAGGGTGGATGGAATCCTAGTAAACTTCTGTTTGCAGCACTCTCTAATGTTATGTTGGTTCTTTGGATGTTTAGGATATTGGTCAGGCTGTTCTAGAGAGTTACTCTAGAATCCTTGAAAGCTTAGCCTTCACTGTGATGTCAAGGATTGAGGATGTACTGTACGCAGATTATCTCGCTCAAAATCCGACACAGGCCTCGAGTAAGAGCCCTTCAAGGGAAACCCCGGTATCGTCGGGGGTGGATAAGCCTTCACCAGGAGAAGAGACACAAAATGCTTCCGAGACACTTACTTCAATGACATTATTGGATTTCATGAATTGGGGTCCTGATATTTCTGATAATGAGACAAAGAAGGAATCACCAATAGGGAATTCAGACAACTTCCCTGCAGAAGGTGAACTGAAGCCTGTGCAGAAGCTTCAAAACATAGTGACTAACAATAAGTTGGTCTCGTACCTCGAGAACATCAGCGGCGGTCCGAAGAGCCCCGTGGCACGACATTGACTCGAGTTCATAAGGGAAGACGAAAAATAAGAAGAACAAAAAGCTAGCATAAGGTTTTAGAGAAGGGGGAGACAGCATAGCAGAAAAACACGGTTAAGCTTAACCTCCTTTTGACTGAATTTCTGTTTAGAGCTGTAATTACCAAATCCATTCAATTCATTCCTGTTGTAAATATGAAGGATGAATAAAAGTAATTGGCTTTGGAGTATTTGGAGTATTTTGAATTTGTTTCTTCTGCAGGGCAAACTGGCAAAACCACATTGATCACATAATAACAATGGCTCAAATAACACTCCCAAATGGTATCTTTGAAACATGCTGGTAGGAGAGTTAAGAGAGAAAATTTACATACAACAAAAACCCGATTCGAAAGCGAATTAGATCTTGCCACGCGGGCCGAGTTTGGGTGGAAGTTGAGGTCCTTTCTTGATTGGAAGAACGTCATCTGGGGCAGTGGCACTGAAATAAGCTAAAGTGGAACCACCACCAAGTAGCAAGAACTTGAGCAATAATCCTCTCTTGGTGAATGGAGCAGCAAAGGTCTCAAAGAATTTGCTCTATAAAATGTACCAAAATAAGTCAATAGCAACTTCAATCCAATGAACAAAGAATTACTCTGTTTTGTTCTGTTCTGATCCATTCTTTATATTCTTTAAAGCAAAACAATGAATCATAAACCTGAAGAGAATTGTAAGGTGAAGGAGCATCAGATCCATACAAATCCCACTGTCCAGTAGTGTTACCCAAATCCTCTAAATCAAAGTAAACGCTCTTGTCACCATACTTAGCCACCACAGCACCAGCCCTGAAACACAGAGAACACACACAAAAAAAACCCCATAAGTTTCATACAATTCCAAACTAACAATAAAGCTTTTTTGGTGATTGATTTTGGCACTTGAAGTTCTTGGGCGTCAAGGTCTGGCGAGAGGGCCTGAGGGGCAGCTTGGTCCCGGCAAGGGAGCTTCCACCAAGACCCTTTACGGCAACCGGCTGAACGGCGGCTAGTGTTGCTAAGGAAGCCATTGTTGCCTTCTTGGTTGGAAAAGGAAGGAACTTGGAGTTGCCAGGTTGAGATAGGAGGTGGATGCTTCAAATGGCTTGTGATTGGATCTTGTTTTGACACGTGGAAAAATGGGATCTTGGAAGAGAATTTTGAGTATCATTTAGGAGGTTCCACGTTGGATGGAAGTGGATAAGGTTATCCTTGTTGATATGGGGGAAGATTTCGGACCTTCCTTATATCTTTCTTTATTTTTTTTAATGATTTTTTGTGTGTGTTTGGAGTTCCTTTTTATTGGAGATTTGATGATTTAGTAACCAGGTTTATTGCAATTAAATTATCCACATTTGTTAAGGTTCAATTAAGTCTAACATTTTCTTTTATGAATGTTTTCACGATTTCTAAAGTTTTTATAAGCCTCTATAAAAAAATGTTTTGTTCATCTCTCTAACAGAGATCTTACAAACTTAATAAATTGTTTTTCTATCCAATGGGATCTCACAATTCGAAATTTTCACAGTTTTAGAAAAAAGGTTTCTTTTCTTCAATTAATGTATGATCTTACAATCCACTCCTTTTGAGGTTCAGCATCTTTGTGTTTCCCTCTCTAATCGACGTAGGATTTCACAATTCACTTCTTTCGAAGTCTAGCATCCTCACAGACACTCATTCTTTCTCCCATTGATGTGAGATCTCATAGTTAAAAAAACTTATTGGTTCAGGTAGGGCACGATGTGGATCAAGTAATAAAATATGAAAGTATTTATCCATTAATCAAGCAAGCTATATATCTCTCCTCAATCCGCAAGCCTTTTCCACACAAAACAAAGAAACCCACATGAGAGAAAGGAAAATAAAAGCTTTACTTACAGTTATAAGATATCTATCAACAATCATCCTCACAGCATCCCAGGCTGCTCCTGATATTTTTGATCGTACAACAAACGATGCTTTTAACGTACTCAACCGAATCCACCGTGGGTTTTGCAGAGGGAGAGGCGTCGGTCACAATTTGAACGGCGGCGGTCAGCAGAGCGCCACCATGGGTGTCGGAAGATTTGTGGTCTTTCTGGCGAGTAATGAGGAGGGACCTGGACTCAGCGCCGTCGGGGAGAATTGAAAATCCCGATGGGAGGATTGTGAGGCTGCCGGAATCACAGCCCGTCATCACCGACTGCATGCCGGAAACGTCTACTCCGGAGTAGACTACCATGGATTCCGAGGAGTTTGTGGAGGTGTCTTGGAGAATCCACATGCTGCTGCTGCTGCTCTCTTTTGATCCTCTTGTCTGAAACAATTCTGTTCAGGTTAGCTTAGCTTCTGATATATAATGAGACTTTTATTGTGTTTTTAAAAAAAAAAAAGTATTAAATTTGATTACTTGGATACTAACTGAGTTGCCTCGATCCTGCCCCTTGGCCAAATTTGCAATTGAATCAACTTTATCTCCACCAAACATGGCGTCCCACTACAACAATATTCATCCCAACATCAAAAAAAAAACAAGGCTAGGCTTTATTCTTTCCGATTTCCGACTTCCAACTGATTTGAGATCTCATAGTAATACTTGGACACAAAATCATTAATTCAGAAGCTTAAACTAATGGGTTATTTTACCTCGTTCCTTCGAGCGTCGTCTCGCAAGAAATGGAAGAGAGTGTGGGGAGGAACAGGCAACCATAGAGAAAAAACTGCACATAAAATAACACCAATGGGTTCACCAGGGTCACTTAGATTTTTCCTGGAACAAACCCTAATATCTTCCCCTGTTTTGCCCACCACTTTGGTCCATGTTTGGTAACTTGAAGCTGCCACTGCTTGGGAGAAGCTTGAACTCATTCTCTGTGCCAACTTCAAAGTGCTTTTTCTTCCAGCCAGAGTCGCAACTCCTGATAACATTTGAGCTTCAATCATTGTTGGAAACATAAATTTTTGAAGTTTTGGTGAGGAGATTTTCCATAATAATATATGATATTGTTGATTTTGAACTTAAGCTTTCGTGGCTTTGCTCTTGATTTTACCAAAAATGACTCGTATTAATGGAGATAGTGTTACTTAGTTATAAATCTATGATCTTTCTCTTCGTTAGTCAATGTGGGACTATTCTTAATAATCCTCGGCAATTCTCCCCTCGAACAAAGAACATCATAGAGTCTCCTTTAAAGCCTCTTTATTTGGAGCTCTCTAACAATCTCACGTTAATCGAGACTCTACTCCTTCTCTAGATCCCTTGAACAAAGTACATCATTTATTCGACGCTTGAGTTACCTTTGACTATACTTTCGAAGCTCACAATTTTTTGTGTTCGACACTTGAGGATTCCATTGGCATAGCTAAGTTAAGAGCATGACTCTGATACCATGTTAGGAATCACAATTCGTATGATATATTCCACTTTGAGCATAAGCTCTATGAGTTTGCTTTTAGTTTTCCCAAAAGACCTTGTAACAGTGAAGATAGTATTCCTTAATTATAAAAATAATCTTTCTCTTAATTAGCCAACATCGAACTACTCCTTTTAATAATTCTCTCAACGATTTTCTTTTAGAATCAGTCAGAAGGAAGAATAAAGGGCTAACCGGTTTCTTTTAGAATCAGCCAGAAGGAAGAATAAAGGGCTAACCAGTTGAGTCTTTGATGGGGATGTTGGTGGCCATAAAGAAAGCAAGGCGTTCGCATTGGAGTTGAAGCGTTGCCATCCAATGTCTTGCTCCAAAGGCAGTGCCATTGTTGACTATGGTGCGGTACAAGTTATGAACTTGGGTTTTTTCACATTCCAAATGCTCCACCATTGTTACCTATAAAAAGCACCATTATTTGAAGTTTAAGATTCTCAATACTCTAACATAGATCAAGACATATACCTTGCAATGGCCATTAGATTCATCCTTAATGATGCAACCAGAAGGACGTTTTCTATACTTCATCAACGATGCATCGATATTAATATCGTCAACGTTGTCGATCGAAACATCGACAATCGCCCATTGTTCAGTGTCGAGCTGCTTGCAATGACGTATAAAATAGATTTCTCTAGTGGGCACCAATGGTGTAAGCAGCTGCACCTCCACAAACATCTACAATAATGGCTATTTAATTGAAACAGCCAATTAACTCATATTGGTGACTTTGTTAAGAAAAATTTCTGATTTCATGAGGGGCTTACCAATTGCACTGCGCCATTCCAATTGGCAACTTCTCCATTACAAATAACATCAATTGTAGCTGCCTTTGAGATCATGGAAGGAAACATCTCCTTCCATTGATTCTACCAAATTAAACGATGGAAGTATATGTTAATTATCGATGTATCTGTAAGTTTATTATTTTATTCATGTTCTTATAGTCTTATTACCTCATCCATGAAGCTTTGGATCAACCTCGAGGGCTCCATGAAGACGACGGTCGTGTCTCGAGAGGCTTCGATATGTCTTTTGAGCCAACAAGTGTTCGAATTCTTGAGATGGAAAGTTTTCAAGTACTCGTCGTAGTTTAAAATCTCTCTTCCTGTCTCGATGCTACGGATCCAAAGTGGCTCGTTTGTGGCAGCCATTGTTTTGAGCTCTTCGAGAGCTTGATGAACCCTCTCCATGATCCTCGACTTTTCGAGCCCGAAAATTCCGGTGTAAAAATCTAAGCAGTTTCGGTTTGTCTCTTGGTCGTTCCCAGACGAATATGAAGGCGAGATCGATGATTGCGAGTGTTTTCCGAGTGCTGCTCGTAATTTTTCGACCTGGGAATTAGAAGATTAGTCAAGAAGAAGAACCAAATTATTAGAGGGTGACATTGATATTACCTCGGCTTTGAGCTTAGCATTCTTAATACGCAATTGCTCCGTAGTTGTGAAGGCAGTATGGTCTTCAGCAGCGTTGGCAGTGCCACAGTTTGGACAGCCAACTTTTTTCTTGGTAAGTTCTCTCATGGCTTTATTTTCTTCTCGAAGTTTCTCCATTTCAGCTTTTAACAATGTGTTTTCATGGCGCTCTTGAATAGCCTAATCAAACCATCCATTAAAACCCAAACCAGCCAGAACAATAAAGGTTCATATAAACTTTCAACATAATTTTATCGCAAATCTTCACAATAGTATGATATTGTCAATTTTCATACCAATAAGGATGTATTCCATACTTATAAACATAGGATCATCCTCTAAATTAGTCAATGTGGACTCCTTTTCTAACTATCTTCCCCTCAAACAAACTACACTATAGAGCCTCTCTCTTGAGACCTATAGAGCCTTCGAACAAAGTACACTATTTGTTTGTCAGTTGGATTGCTTTTTGACTATACGTTCGAAGATTCTGTTGACATGACTAAGTTAAGAGCATGAGTTTAATACTATGTTAGGAATCATGAATCTACACAATGGTATAATATGGTCCATTTTGAACCTAAGTTCTCATGACTTTGTACCAATGGGGACGTATTCCTTGTTTACAAATCTATGATCATCCTCTAAATTAATTAAACTAACAATCCTTAATAAAAACGAGATTAATAGAAGATTTTACGCATACTTTGATTTGGGTTCGACGATTTTGGAACCAAAACTTGACCTGCCTTGGTGAAAGCCCTAATCTCTTGCTAAGCTGCTGCCTTTGCTTCTCATCTGGGTGAGGCGATTCTTTAAATAGCCTACAAAATTATGAACAAAAAAAACTCGACAAACCAAGTCCTAAATTACAAAAACAAAAACAAAAACAAAAACAAAAACAAAAACAAAACGTTGATGGATTACGCCTCCATTTCTCTGATCTGCTCGGTGGTATGCCGATGATATTTCTTCCTTCTCTTTACAAGACATCCACCATCCCCCTCTTCATTTTCCTCGTGCACTCCTCCGCCCTCGAAATCGTCGTCCGATCTCGATCTCACCGGTCCCAAGTTCTCGCTACTAACCTCCGCCGCATCATCCCGCCGCACTTCTCCACTGCCATCGTCAACCTCCTCCATCTCAACATCGCCCTTCTCCGCCATCTCACCCCGGCGAAAAATCCCCGCCTCGAAACAAAATTAAAACAAAAGCAAACCCATGAAAGCGAGAATTTTGAAACCCATGAATCAAAACCGAAAATAGAGGAGAATATACTTACGAGAGTAAGAGAAAGAGCGGGAGAGGAGAAGAAATCTTTGGTGAAAGCGAGGCGATTATTATTATTGGACATGTCGGCGAGCATGGAAGGTGCAAAAAGAAGGGATTGATTTAAAAGAGAAGAAATTAAGATGCAGACAAGTGAAGAAGAAGAAGAGTAGAAGATTTAAAGGACATGACAACAAAATGGGTGAGCTCAGTGGGGTTTTGCTTTCTTTCTAGAGAGAGACTGGTAGAGGTTGACTGTTAGATATTTGCTGTAACAGAGAAGACGACTCAACTAACTTTTAACTCGTTTCAATCAAACATCCAACGGTATTTCCTGGTTTTTTTTTTTCCCCACTAACGGCTTGTTAGTTCAAGCGACCTCCCAATTTTTATTTTCTTTTTTATTATCAATAAATATTATAATTAATTAATAATATGAGAAGGTACCCAGAGTCAAACCAAAAGGTCAACACCAAACCCCATGACGTGGCAATATATTTTCAGGTGTTTGGATTTGTGCTTTATGTGTGTGTATACTTAATGGGGTTGCGTCCAACTTTCTTAATTTCCTCAAAACTTTGTTCCTTCGAACTCTTATTTAAACTTTTTAAAAACCAATAATTAAATTTATGAAGTATCTATAAATAAGTTTCCGCTACGAAACTATAATATGTAATTTCAAAATTGAGTTTAAAATGAACAAATATAATATTATTCGATTCAATATTTGAAGTTTGATCGCATCTGCATTTCAACCAATATTACCCAAAATTTTGTTTTTTAGTTCCCATAATTATTGGGTTGAAGGTAGTTGAGAATGGTAGATAATATGAATAAAAAATGAAAAAAAAAAAGGGACAATTTTTGTAAGAAATCCAAATGAAGAAACAAAAGAAGAAGTAATGTTGTTGAATTGTTTTCTGTGCCTCTCTCTGTCTTCTACTTTATGTCTCTTTTTATTTGGTTTTAAAGCTGTAATGTCTAATCATCTCCTCAGCTAATGAGAGGAAAGACAAAATGAGAGAAAGACAAGGCAATGGAAACACAGAAAATTCAGACTAGAAACAATAAAGGGACAAAATAAGAAGGAAAAGGCATGGGTTAATGCTGTTATGTTTGCCTCACTTGTTGTAGTGATAATGAAGCTAATTTTGCTGTTTTTAATCTTTTTTTTTCTTTCAATTGGAGAGGAAACAAGTGCCTAAAATTATTTTTTAAAAAGCATATAAAGTTAAAAGATAGTTTTATTAATTTATTTAGATTTAGATTTATAATATTTGTACGAGTTAAAGGTCAGATTAATTTTTTTTTTATTAGTTTATTAGGCGGAAGTAACCCGTACTGTTTTATGGCGGGAATATCGGTAAGCGTATACTTTTATTTCATTCAGGTGTCGCAGTAGGAGTGGGCAATAAGATGGTTTACATGTGAGCGGAAGTACAGGCCAAGAATCGCAGCTCCGACAAACATGCACAGGTGTTAGCCCGAGAGACGAGTTCTCACGAGCTTTCAGAACATCACCACATGATTCAGGAACCACTTCCTATGTCCTCCTCCTCACCGCTTTCAATCTTTTTGCACACCAACCGATCCATGCTCAATTTCCGGTTTGCTTCTTTTGTTTTCAACCTCCGGTGCACGCTACCACTCGCTCGCCTTCCCCGATTTCCAATGCCGAAATTAGTTCGTCTTCAATCGGAGCCCTCATCGCCGTTGCTCGAACCACTCTAGCCCTGTTCCGGCGCATTTTAGTCACTCTCTCGGCCCTCTCGCTTTCCTCTTCCGCGATTTTAGAGGTACGCGTGGTTAATTCTTGCCTCTCTCTGATTTAAACTCTAGATTGTTTGCATTTTGCTCATGTCCTTCGATGTGTGTTAAATTGTGCGTATGGTTTTATTTTTTGTACAGAAATTTATGTTTTAGGTAATTTGTATACAATTTATAATGGAGAAGTATGTTAATCTTTGTATATTGAATTCATTGATCATTTGTACTGAGAGCTCTTTCTCTTAAATGTTAATCTCTGTATATTGAATTCATTGATAATCTGTACTGCTGTAATAGACTAACGATTATAACAATTAAAGCTTTCAATACGATAACTCTAATAATTTATAGTTGAAACGATAAATTGTTTTGTGTCGATCGGACAGATTATTACGGAATGTCAACGTGAATGTCTTCTTGTTCGTGTTTTTTAATCAATCTTGGGTCCGTATAGAAATATATTAAGCTGCTGCGGCAAAGAAATTAAGAAATATTTAGAAAAAATAAATGATCGATAGTTATAAGGATACTCTGCATTCACGAGGTGTTTATTTTCTCTGCTAATTGTAACTGTTTTTTTCTATGGACATATTTTTTTTTTTTTGTCCTTTGGGATATTAAGGTCGACATGATGCCATCCTGTTGATACTCAGGATTTTTCATCGTTTCTGTTTTTGTTGCTTTGGTCTTCCTAAGAATTCCATTCCCAGGTGCTACTAGTCACCGAGTTCCTAAGAGGCAGTTGTTCTACAGCTGGCCTTGAGGATAGCTTGTTTATAATAATTAGAATTACGTCATGAGGGGGCGCCATGTTGTGGAAATGTCCACGACACACAAACGTACAGCACCGAGGGACCATTTACATGCTTCCAGTAAACAAGAGAGTCCAGGTGTGGTAGCAACGGTTCTATCAAGATTCTCATGATTTTTTTGTTGTCTGGAATTAGAATACTAACTTCTTAACATCTCAACATCTCTTAGAGCGTTATACTGTTTACCCTTCATGGAAACGCTCCTTGCGGCATGTAGGTGTAGCGACTCTTGCTTCATTTTTACTTGGATACCATCTTGGGTATGTTCTCAATCATCACTATTCCTTATATCATTTTTAATGTTTCCTTATCGCTTGAATTTTTCAAATTGATTTACTCAATAGTTATTTATCTTTGATGTTGCAGTGTAATTAATGAAACATTAGAGAGTATTTCCTTAGACCTTGCCTTTAGTGGGAGCACATTGGCCGAAGGTGATTACATAAACATTTATTTTAGTACTTTTATTTGTGTTTTTGGTTTTTTTAAAAAAGTAATCTAGTTTTTTCCTTAAATAAAGGTCTCGTAGTAAGTACATCCTTAGGTGGCGCCTTTCTTGGATCTCTATTCAGCGGCGTGATTGGAGATGGAATAGGGCGTCGTAGAGCATTGCAGCTATGTGCATTACCAATGATAATTGGTGCATCCATGAGGTAAGCATTACGTGAAGCATCTTCCTGAGTAATTCACTCCTGGTACTAGATAGACCCTCATGGGTAATTGATATTTGGCACCGATTCAAGTGCTGTTCGTCATATTGATTCTTGTACACTGTTTTCTAATTTTGCAATTAATACATTTTTAACCTCCCTCAGGTCATTTCAATAATATCTCCCAATATCAGGTTTTAAACATGCTTATCATATTACTGTCAATCTGTTAATTCAGTTTCGGCAGTAATTTTCTTCTTTTGCACAAATATGATTGCAGTGCAACCACAACAAATCTCTGGGGAATGCTTCTTGGGAGGTTATTTGTTGGGATGGGGATGGGTCTTGGCCCAACTATTGCATCACTTTATGTTTCTGAGGTACATAATATCTTGATAAGTTTGAACAGCTAGCCACACTCTGGAATTAAAATTAGTATCCCACCTTCAGTTTGCCTTGTTTGTAGTTATTCCATATTTATTTTGAGTAGGTATCACCAGCTTATGTAAGAGGAACTTTTGGGAGTCTTACTCAGATTTCCTTATGTCTCGGTCTTCTGGGATCCCTATTTATGGGACTGAAAGCCAAGGGAATAGTGGATTGGTAAGTAATGTCCGAGGGAATGCATGGTTGAAGACTACATCAAAATTTTCGTTTCATGGGCAGTTCATCAATTTGTCTATGAACAGCAGTAGATAACACAGCTTTTTTGACTAGAAGGTTTTCTCAGGTGGCGGACTTGTTTTTGGGTATCTGTCATTCCTGCTGCTTTACTTGCCCTTTTGATGGAATTTTCTGCAGAAAGTCCTCATTGGCTTTTCAAGGTCATAATCTCATATATAATTTCAACTGCCTCTTGGGACGTTATCAACTCGTGTTTGAGAATTTACTTTCTTCATGTGCTAGATTGTAAATTGGTTGAGTTTAATCAAGTTTAGGGAATTACAGGTTCTTTCTCTTTCCTTCAAGCATGCACTTATCTCACTAATTCCACATAGGTATACCATGTCATGTCTAAGTGACATATCTTTTGTTTTAGTCATATACATATTGGTGCCAGGAATTCCGACTTAGGGAACCTTTTTTTATTTCTCAGTTTTCTTCCTTCTTGTTTATATTGGTAAATACCCCAAGGCTTTGATATCTTCCTATTCTACTTCATTTCATTGTTCATTCCACTGGCATGCTTCAATCGGTCGATCAGTTCCATGTGACACCACATGATACAATAATTACACCATTTACTGTCTCCGTCTCATGGTGCTCAAAAGAATATAATTTCAGAATATAAGCAGTAATTTTAAGGGTAAATTCAAGTTATATAATCAAATTCAAATAATAATCTGTTTCTACAATCCTGCGTTGGTCCCTCATGAGTTCTATTGAATGAGTAACAAAATTGATGGTCAAGCATCTCAGACTCACATCTATATATTTGTTTCATGCTCTCCTGTTTGTGGACCATTTCTTGATTATGTTCTGAAGCGATCTCTAACCATCTTTTTTGGATTTGCTTCAGAGTGGAAGAACTGCTGAAGCTGAGGCTGAATTTGAGAAGCTTTTGGGAGGAGTACATGTTAAATGTGCATATGCAGAATTGTCGAAGTCTGATAGAGTAGATGACGCTGATGCAGTGACGTTATTGGATTTACTCCAGGGCCGCTATTTCAAAGGTAAATGTACAAACAATGTAATCACTGATCAGTTAATAGTTTCTCACATACTTCTAACTCCTAATGAAACCTTTTTCTTTCTCTAAATTATTACATTTGCATGTCAATTTTGCAGTGGTTTTCATCGGTTCAATCCTTTTTGCTTTACAGCAGCTCTCTGGCATTAATGCTGTTTACTATTTCTCTTCTACTGTCTTCAAAAGTTTTGGCATACCTTCAGATCGTGCAAATATTTGCATAGGAGTCGCAAACCTTTTTGGTATGTCGGCTCTGACTGGATCATCTCCAGTTCAGCTATGAGATTATTCTGGTATATGCCTTTATTTATTTTCATCCTTCAGGGACAATTGTTGCAATGCTACTGATGGATAAACTTGGAAGAAGGGTGCTGCTTCTTGGCAGTTTTTCAGGCATGGTAATTGTTCTAGTGCTTTTCGGGGGGAAAAAAAATACTCTTTGGTTTAGATAGATGTCTTGGCAGAAACTGAGTCTAAATTTCAAAACGCACGATATCTTTCCCGCATTATTTCTTTTGTATCGTTATGAAATGTTTCTATAGTACTCTTTTTGGGTGTTAAGGATTCAAAACAGATGTATGGTTATGCTCTTTATAGCATCATTTGGTCCCGACTAAAGTTGTAAATTACTTCTGTAACATGTATGAGACTGGTATAACTAAATTAGGTCAACCTAAAAATCCTATACAAATTTCTTGTACGTGAGCCCTTGATTAGGTTTTACTTTCTACTAGCGTTTTGTATTTTTCTGACCTTACTGTGTTTGGTTCTAGGCAGTGTCCATGGGCCTCCAAGTGGTAGGAGCAAGCTCATTTCCATCCAGCCCTGGAGCATTCTATCTTTCTGCCGGTGGCATGTTACTGTGAGTAATTATCATCTTAATAGTCAAATAAACTTGGAATGCTTACCTAGACGAATGAATGTCGGATGTTTCAAAGAGAAGATTATTACCAGATGTTTTGACAAACACAAGGTGGATAATGTAGGTTTGTCCTGACATATTCTCTTGGTGCGGGTCCTGTTCCTAGTCTCCTCCTATCAGAAATATTTCCTGGTCAGATTCGAGCAAAAGCAATGGCATTTTGCATGTCGGTTCATTGGGTACTACGTTTCTCAGTTCAACCGATATGACTTTGTTTGGAAGTTTCATTTCTTTATTTATCTGCTGTGCTTCTTTTGATCTTTGCTTCCATGTCTGATTTTCGCTTTACAATCCCTAGTTGGAACAATAATTGAAAGTGGAAAAAACTGGACCTCGATTAAAAAAAAAAAGCTGTCAGATGTTCACTATTTATTAGATTGACATCCTCTTATGAGATATCAAAATTTATGGTAACTGCTAAACATCTTTACTAGTTTACTTTTTGCCCACAGAAACAGAATTGTTGTATTTGTTCTTGTAATAAAACTTCATTGGATGTTTTGTTCTGGTTTGGCCTGTGCTTCCTTCACTGCTTATGAGCATCTCTTCTGTCTTCCCCTCGCATGCGAACACAAAAGAGTTGTGCCAATTAAGGGAAAAGAAAACTTGTAGATGTCTCACATTCTTGCTGGTTGGACATGAACAGGTGATAAATTTTTTTGTTGGTTTACTCTTCCTGCCGTTACTGGAGCAATTAGGAGTCCAGATCCTATATACAGTTTTCGGTACATTTTGCTTCATAGCAGTGATTTTTGTGAAGAGGAATGTATTGGAAACAAAAGGAAAATCACTTCAGGAAATAGAAATGGCACTTCTACCAGTAGTGTAGAGGTATTTGATACATGGATCAAATCATCCTCTTCTTTGTTTCTCTCTGAAAATGGTAAGAGACAATAGTTTCACAATTATTTACACTCCTAATATTCTACCCTCGTGGTTTTCTGATTTTTCTCCTTCCGAAACATTGTACAACTATATCAATTTCTGTTGATCGTCCTCACCTTCTTTTCAGGGAGGAAACAGATTCATTCAATATTCCTATCATCATCTTGCATATGTCCTTGTTCAAATGGAGTGATTACAAGATCATACAACGGCATCAAAACTTACAGCTTCTTAACTTTCGCCCAATCGCTTTCTAGAATGGTATCGATTTTCTTGAGGGCTGTCTTGTCTTTTTTCCCTCAATTCAGGTCATTCATTATTTGTCTATTTTCACTTCTTTTTTTTTTTTTTTTCTTTCTTTGCCTTGATATAATGAAAAGAAAGTGCACAAATGCCATGGATCACAGTTCAAAGTTCTCTATTCATTGATTATTTATGTAACTTGACCTCTCTGAGCTTCAAAGCTGATGATGCTTATGAGTACTCACAATGCTGCAGGTTTATATAACATACGTCTCTTCTTTTCTTTTTTTTCTTTTTTTTCTTTTTTGTTCAACAATTAAGAAGGATTCCAAATCTGTCCTCTTATGATTTGAATTGAGCGAAATGGTGTTGCACATATTTTACCCTCAAATTTGAGCTTTGCAGATTATTGCAAGTGTCACAGGGTAACATGATGACAAAATATATTGTTTATTTCTTTCTGGGGACAGTTAGTATGTCTGTATGAAGATTTACTGATTGGGCTGTTTTAAAGGGACATGTATTGGGTGGTTGCAGTGTAGTGTAGCTTATGTTTTTTTTGTTGTCACTGCCTATTGTTGTGATGTTGTTGAGGCATCATTGCCAGAGATGTAGCCCCGTAAAAATAATGTGGTCAGGATTGTGATTGAGATTGTGTTCCTTTTCAGATTCATTTTTTGGAATCAGTTTGAATGGTTTCGATTCGAAGATTAAAATATTCCAGTTTTTTCTTTTTTCTTTATTTTGGGTTGAAATGTCAAAATCAAAAGGATTTAGAAGGAATTAAATGTCGATATTGTGAACCTATCAACTTTTTAGGATTATTGATTAAATATCAACCTTTCAGAAACAAAAAAAAATATATATATATATGAAAATGGAGAAGTTTTCAATAAAAATGTTTTCTCATTCCAACTTAAGTATTTCATTTGGTAATATTTCACAATCTACCTCTTAGAGGCCAGCGGCTGGTATACAGCATTGCTCTAATACTTTGTAATAGTTCAAAGGTATCTACATTCAATAATTCAATCATACTTAGTAATTGTAACTTAATATTTTTACTGACAGAAGAGAAGGAAATGGAGACTAAAATTTCAATTGGTTCGGCTACTACAATTTTATCAGAGGAATAGGGAAGATAATGAAGAAGAATTTAAAGGACGTTTATTGAAAAGAAAGGGGAAAAAGTTAGCATTAATTCCTAATAATAAATATAGAGAAAATGATAGCAGGAATTAGCATAGTTGTTTGATTTGTATGGGTGCAGGTAGCGAGGGACTTAGAAGCTGCCATTGTAAGCTTGAGCCCAATAATCAGCTCCGTTTATGTCACTTTGTACATGTTGTGTACAAGATACAGGTACCAAACAAAGCCCTCTACTCCTCAACTCATTTGCTTCTTCTTCCTTTTCCTGTTCATCAATAATATACTCCCCATAACTTTTTTTATATTCGTGTGTAATAAATTTATGAACTTTCAACTTTTATGTCTAATACATTCTCGATATATTCGACCTTTTTAAAAAAATTAATGAATTTAATGGGTGAACAATTGAAAATTGGGTGAAAGAGATTAGTTTTAAAACAGTTGAATTGGTTTAGGTCAAAGCTACTGGACATTCTTTATGCGTAAAAGAAAAATCAACAAATTAACTATATTTCATATGCCTATAATCCTAAATATGATAATGAGAATGATGGGTTTGTAGGTGGTAATAAACTGATAACCCTATAATTCCTAAATATGATAATGAGATGATGGGTTTGTAATTGGTAATAAACTTACAGAAAGAGATTGTTGAACTAAAATAAAAAAGATTAAAGGTCACCTGGGTAGGAGGTAGTTTTCTTTTCAGGCTGCTGTCATTGAAGAGCTGCAATGGCCAAGAAAGCAAATTTTAAAATAAAAATAAAATAAAAAAGTTGCAATTTTTAGCTAACCCTTTAATGATTCCAAAACAATTAGGAATTCACAAAGAATGCTTTTAGGTAACTTTTAAATAATGCTAAAGTTGTATGAAAAGCTGAGAACCTTGTTCTTTCATTTCTTTCCTTTATGAATAAAATACAGTTTTTATTTTTATTTTTATATATATAATATTTTTAGATGCTTTCATTTGAAGCCCCTCTCTCTTTTTTGTTTACTTGATAGATCCAATAAAGCATAATACCTAAGCAGGGTCTTCAGGAAATTCAAATTTTCTTCCATTTTCAACTTCAAATTCTCTCAATTTTTCTCAAGTTTTCATGTCTTCTCAATATACTTACAAAAAGATAGAATTTTGGTCAAAGTTCTCAACTTTTTTCAATTTTAGGGACTTTTGTATTTGGTAATTGAGAAATTTCAAGTGGGTTTTGGATAGAAGACACTTACAAGTTGATCCGGCCTTGTGGGTTCTGATGAATTATTGCCTAAATATGGAGAGATGAGAGCCTGAAATATAAACAAAGAAAAAAAGTGAAATAAAAATCAAAGCTTGGGAGAAGAAGAAGAAGAAGAAGAAGCATTATTATATTCAGAAAAATGGAGCAGAATAAAAAAGAATGAAGAAGTTAGGTATGTATAGAACTTGACCTCAATTTGATTGTGAAGGAATCTAACATACCCAATAGCCTCTGACAAGACAGAAGCAGTGTCAGTCTGCAAAACACACAAAAAAAGGAACAAAAAAAACACCACAACATGGGGAGGTATTCTTTTAAGGTTATGAACAACAACAAAATACCAATAACAAACTGGAAATAAGGTTTTTTTGAAGTGAAGAAGAGAGTTCAGAAACCCCCCCATCATCTTTAAACCTATGCCCTTTCTTTTAATTAATTAATTAATTAATTATTTAATTACCTTTCCGAATGGAGAAACCAGCTGGTGGAGAGCTGTGATTCTGTCCCCTACCTTCTCCTTTCTCACCTGATTCTTCACATCACAAACAAGAACTGAATTTTAATACTAATTTCAAGAAAAACAAAAGTTAAATTAGGGTACCTTTATCGGAGGCTGGCCGGAGACGGGCTGAACCCTAGGCTTCTTGCACACTCCACCAGTGGCAGCTGTGCTAACACACTTGATCATGGAACAAAAAAATTGTTTTTTTTTAAGGAAAAAAAAGAACCCCAATAGAGCTAAAAGGAAAAAGAGCAAAAGAAAAAGGAAGAAAATATGTTATTTTTGTACCTCAGATGAATAAGTGTGATCAGGGATTTGATTATTGGAATCAAGTTTGTTGAAAGAGAATTCCAAGATGGCATTACTATTGACAGAAGATTTAGGAGAAGAAGAAGTAGGTGGTCGTGTTTGAGAGCCTTTCACTGATATGGATGATGATGAACATGATTCCTTTTCACTCCATAAAAATGACAAGCTCTTACCACTTTGAGAACAAGTTTGTTGCTTCAAAACATGATCATCGTCATCATCATCCCCCACTCCAAATCTTGGAAACGGAATCAAAATTCTCCCCTCCAAATTATCCAACTTCTTTGGTTGAAAATGATTATAATTACTATTCAAAACCAACCCATCTCCACCCCCTTCTTGCAATCCACCTCTGAAAACAAACACAAAGTGAAGAAGATTCAACCAAAATCCCATGGAACACAAAGAACATTAAATAGAGAAGAAGTAGAGGGAATTTGGTTTTACAAAAGTAGTTGGCTCCATGACTGTGAATTGGGATGTTCTTGATTGGGATGATCAGCCATGGAAGTGAAAGGAGGTGAAGAAGATCCAACAACAAACTGAGGAGGAGGAGGAGGAGGAGGAAGAGAATTAGGTGGAAACATGTTCCACCAATTACTAGGGTTTCCACCCATCATTTGCTTTCAAACAAAAATTCCCTCCTCACAATATCAGCTTTTTCTTGAGTTTATGCTTTCAAAGAGAATCAAACCCACCTGAAACAAAAACAATACTTAGAAAGAAAAGAAAAGAAAAGGGAACAACTTTACTTTGTGAGCTGCTTTATTACATCAATACTTTGTGATGTATTTATTTCCTTGTAGATACTCCAAACAAGAACTGGGTCTGCTAATTTATAATAATCCTATTCTCTTCTTAAATTTCTATACATTTTCCCTTTGCTTTTGTATAAAGCTATAGCCTCAAAAAGCTGGTGGGCTGTTTTTTTCAGTTCATTAAACTTCATGAGTTTTTTTAGGACCTAAAATGACAAAACTTCAAGATTTTGGGGAATTTTTTGGATTTAGGGTTTTAGATTTACTATATTGATTAAATATATGTTTTACTTGAATTTCTTTTTTTTTTTAAATTATAAAAAATACAATTTTTTAAATAAATATTTTTTTTTGTAAGGGTGTGGAACTATTTTCCTAGTAGACACGTCTTTAAACTGTGAGACTAACGACTATATCTACTAGCGGGGTTTAATGATGACAACTGACCAACTTGGGAATTCCCACTAATAGTGCAAATCATGTTACCCGAAAAAGAAAACTCAGTATATGTTAGGGTTTGGTATATAGGCATATAGTTTATGTACTACTACTTAGTATATATTTCTGTAATAATCACACATTAATTTAGAATATAATATAATGTGTGTGTGGTGCAAGATCTAAGTGGATTAATAAAATAATGGAGGAGGAGAAATGGAAGGCCATGGGAATGTCCTTGAGATTGATGAATGTCATCCCTATATTTTTAATGTTTATTTAATCTTTTAAATATTTACCAATTAATTTATGTGAATGATGTGATAAATGACGTCACGCTTGTCTTTCAACTTATGAATTTGTGTCTTGAAATTTTAAATTAAAAGAGCATAAAATAGAATTAGACAAGTACGAATATTGGACGAAATTATAATTATAACATTAGCTGTATGAATATTTATTTTATTTATTATATATATAAATATCTAATTATTATTTTTTTATTATGTAAGTTATATGATTAATATGCTAATATTATTAATTGTGTGGTGAAGTTTTATAGGTTAATACAAATTCTACCTTCTTTTTTAAAACTAAAAAGATGCTATTTTTAAAATGATCGGCTAACAAGTATTTTATTATTTGATCGTACATGACGTCAATTTTGGTCCTTTTTTTTTTTTTTTTTTTAATATTTTGGTATGATTTGGGGTTTTTTTATTAGTAGGTTTAAAAATTGGGAAAGAAAACAATTGATGCAGATATTAGGGAATAAAAAAAATCATAAACTCTCGAAATATGTGATGAATGTCATTGATTAAGTCCACTAAACATTTACTATTATATTAAAAAGGTAATTAATTCAAATAAATGATGTGGTATTTTTTTTCTACATCTTAATGATTGAAATCGTCATAGATTGGCGTGCAAAAGAACTTTTTTTTTTTTTTTTTTTTTTTCCTTTTATACCAAAGGTGGTAGCTCTGTTCATTTAACAAATAAGATTTATTTTTTTAGAAAATAAAGTAATGACAATTTTGGTTTTTTATTATTGTAGAAAAATAGCCAAATGACCAATCTATATGACTTTTAGTCGAAATTAAAAGAGGGCCGTTGGAAAAAACCAATATACCCGCTCCCTTCCGCGCCTAAAAAATAATAATAATAAATAAATAAAATTATATCCATAATTTGTAATAAGGATGTTTAGCAAACTTAAGATTGAAAAATCTAGATGTCTTTAACTTTTAAGTTTATTTTAAACAATTTGTATAAAAAATTATCATATTCCTCTTTATTTAGTAGAAAAGAATAGGAGAAAGAAACAAAAATTCACTCTAATAAAACCCATTTAATTAAATAAGTATATATATGAAAGTGTAAAATTATTGAATCAAAGATAATAATTAATATCATATCTACTGAACTATGTAATATTCTCCCGCCTATCTATGTAATTAGCACTAAATAATATCAAGGAAATAAAGAAATTAAGATAAGACTACTCTTCCGTGGGAAAGTGACCACCTAGTCCTGAGAAAAAAATAAACAAGCGTGGAAAGTGCACAACTACCATTATTACATGTTTTGAAAGTGCAACCACTGTCACCAATGTTTCAAACATCATCAATCCAATATTCTAAAGTTGTTGATGATTAGACTCATTCCAAGATTTATCCAAAGAAGTCAGTAAGTGTTGATTTTCAATCTACACCGTCTAAATGGTCCAATTGCCCTGTTATACAGACTATAGAAACAGAACTACAGAAGAGGATCAATAAAACAGGTTAATATAATTATAGGCGAACAACAAAACTAGAATTAAACTTGCACAAAAGTTTAAGCAAGTTTATCATTATAAAGTTTACACAGGCAAGATTGATTTTATACCAAACAAAAAAGACGACAAGATTGATTTTATACCAAACAAACACGACAAGATTTATTATCGACTAGGGATGGCACAAGATTTCAAGTTCCAGAACATGTTTTGAGGAGGCTTCAAACATCTAACCTCTTTGTTGAGGGTACATGACTAAACTAGTTAAACCATGGTCGGAACTGAAAATATATAAATTTCTATCTTGGGTTGAAATACTCTCCTACCTCTCTTTGTGCCTTTTATAAGATAAAAAGGAAAAAGAAAGAAAGAAAGAAAGACAGCATAATGTTTCCTCTTGTAACTGCAGGGAATTAATCACAAGATAATCAGCGAGTACCTATACTACAGATGTACTAGGAAACTAAAAAAGAATGAGCCCCCCTACGGCTACTACACAATACAACATATGCTTTTCCAGGGAATTTGATTTTCTGTAAGCATTTATGCTTCAAGCAACAAAAAAAATTAATTGCAACATTGAAGCAATTTTCCTTTTTCTTATTATAATCACTATAAATTGTATTTGCTTCCTCTGCCCAGGGATTACCGTTTGGGATTTGCACTAGTGCCTTCGACATACCGCTGCATGGCCACCACAGGCTCGCTGCATCTTGAACATCTAAATGATTGAGCTGCCATGCATCGTGTTCGGAGGCAATAGTAACAGTATCTGTCAGAAAATAAAAAACCAATGGACGTTAGTAATACTTTTATATAGACAATTATAGACCTGTGAGATTCAATGTAAACAATTATATAGACATGAAATGCAGCCATCTTTGTCTACGAGCGTTGGTCGACAATAACCGACAGTTAAATCAGAATCTTAAATCTTAAATCAAATATTCTGTTGTTCTTTTCAATATCTAATTGTGAACATAAAAAGCCTGGACTGTCGAAACAACTCAAAAATTGGTGAAAGATGATGAATGCGAAATAGACTTGTTTCTCATGTTTCTATTTTAAATATATGATCGTATGGACATAAATCTCTCTGGAATTTTCATTACAAAACTTAAAGTAGACATTGAATTATTTAAAATTTGTTTATTTGGTTAGCGCATATACTTTCACTTTGCGAAGTTTTAACATTTAGAACTAATTACATCAATCAACGTTGTTATATTTACAACGTTTATTTTATTACCATAGTCAATTTTTTGTTTTTGAACGAAATCTGTAATATGCACGTCCAAGCTATATTCATTAAAGAAATAATTCTATCGTCACGTATCCTCCTTGTTTTGTCTGTCTTTCGAACAAATGCATCCTAATTCTATCGTTGAGTTTCTGCCTTTTTTATATAACAAATAGTAGTTTTTTGGTTTAAAAGATAGAGTGATGTGATAAAAAGGCCTGACCTGTGTTGACAAGGTAAAGCCAGAAATGGAATCGTAGGACTTGCCAGGCAAATTGGACAAGCACTGTCATCCTCGGCTGAGCTTGAGGACTTCTCCTTGGAAAATGGACGAAGAAAGTTTCTAACAGAGGAAGAATTTAGAAGAGGAAGAAGCAACAGCAACATTTCCTGCCATTAGCACAGAAAAATAAATTCTCGAGGGCAAATGTTCCCTACTATGGATAATAAAATTGTGATCAAGCATTGGGAAAAAGAAAATTGAAACCCTTCCCATATTCATGCACGCATGAGTATAGTAGACGATATTAATCACTGTAAACCAAATGAATATCCTATATGAACCACTTGAAACTTGTAGTTGATTTGAATTCTATCTAGATGATAACTTTCGTCAAACACACAGTTTTTCCATGCTAAACTTAAAACAGCACACAATCTGAGAATATATACCATGCTCGACTTGAAATAGAATTCTACTTCAGGAGGAGGAAAGGGAAGAGCGTGAGCTAATAATCATATGGTTAAGAACAATAGCACATTCCAAGAATATATTTCGTTGAAATGAAGCAATAAGTGAATAAGTTCTAAGCCAAAATAAGAGTTCCAATACTTCTGCAACTAAATATAAAGGACAGAAAATTACCGAGAATTCATTCCACACTAACTGGCGATTCATATACTCAAAGCTGACAGCCCTGTTCATATTAGGACTCCCATAAACAAGCCTGGCTCTGAGAACTCTCTCGACAAGATTTCTATACCTGCACCACACAAAAAATACGATGCTGAGTTGGGCAGAAAGTAAACTACTTATGATAGTCGACAAGCCACCAATTTTTATTTGAGTTCCACTACACAAAAACTTACAACAATAGAACCAATACAACTGAGTGAAAAGCATATGTGACAACCAACAATGCACAAGATTCAGCAAGAGTGAAAAGTGGTGCAGTCAGATGTATCTGCAAAATACCAATTCAGATTGATGACAAAATAACTCAACGCTCCCTATACATTAGCAGATGCATTAAATATTAATTTTTAAATGATAAATAAAAATGAAGCATCCATTCTTTTGTTTCTACTGACATAAACTTCTAAACTGCAAACTGAAACATAATAGTTGAAGAGATGTCATTTGACACAGGTAAGTATGCTTTTTACTTGGGCAGATTCTTTCGAAAATGCCCTTTTAGCATTAATATTTAACAAATAATCACTTCAAGCCGCTCAGAGTATAACAGTTCACTGAAAAGTTAACTTATCAGCAAGGATGAAAATATCCGTCAACCATTATTATGATGATATTTCCGTAAATTGGAGAGTTCAACATCAATATTGAAGATTAATCGATATCTCTAATATCTTTTATATACAATCACAATATAAATATAAAAACTAATAACAGGCCATGTTTTAAAAATCGGTCACGGAATAAATCTTGAGGCGCTCCTCAAGGTGATGCGGCAGATTCATGCTTTAAGGCTTACGCCTTGAGAGTGTAATATGAGGCTTGCGCGCCTCTGTCGAGAGAGGCGTAAGTCTCAAAGGCTACAATGCGTAAGCCATTTGGATATTGGTTGGTGGGCCAAGTGCCCATGCAATGCATCATCCAACGGTGCATTTAATTGAAGTTGGTGATGTCTTCATACTAATTTATGGTGGTTGGCCATGCGAGAATATTGAAGAAAACATAAAGAACTGTACTTGGGAAACAAAATACTTGAAAGCTTTTCCTTTTTGTGTATGTGTTATTTGAAGTGAACATAACGCAAAGAAAAAAAAACTGCAAGGAATCACTATTTAACGAAAACGCAGCACAACAAAAGCGAGTTTCATTCTTCTTCATCTTGTTGTTCTTGTTTTTGTTTTATTTGTTCACTTGCATAGCGAGTTTAATATTTTTTCTTACTACTTCCGTTTTCATTTTGTTCTTTGTTTGTTCGACTTTCTTTTCTTTTCTTTTGTTCTGTTTTCTTCTGAATTTCGATTATTATTTTTCTTTCCGTTCTATTTTGCTTTTTTTTTTTCCACTATATTTGAATCTTGAATATTATTTTCTTTCCCATTTGATTGTCTTCTTCGTTTTCTTTCTTAATATTAGTTGAATAATTATCCTTCCAATTTTTTTCTGTTTTCTTCTTTTTATTAGCAGTTATTTATATGTTCTGATCTGTTTTCCCGCCTAAAGTTATCTTTCTTAATGGTTATAACTAGCTACCTACTACTATTATTCATTATTTTCTTTTGAAGAAGACTTTTTATTTCCCAAATGTCTAATTGGTTTTTAGTTCTTGCTACTATTACGCATTAGTTATTGAACATTTAGTATGTCAGGTTCATTAAGAAATATTATATCGTTAGGAGCATATAATGCTTTATGTTTTATGTACATTTTTTAAATTTAAAATAAGGCTTATGCCTCATACCACCTCATGCCCCAAGGCCCGCCTTAAGCCTTTTAAAACATTGATAACAAGATCTATGACTTAGTTTCAAAGTTAAGAAAAAAGGGGAAAAACTTAATTATTAATTTAAATAATTTAAATAAAAAAAATTATTCACAAAAATATTCATCAAGGTATGTGAAAATTTGAAATCTTGATATCAATACTCTAATCCGGCTTATCAGATGCAGAAAACCTACCTTCCTGTGTAAAGAAATATGAGCAAGTTGCCAAATGCAGCAGCTTTGTATATTCCTTCAATGCGCTGAATCAAAAGCCATGCTTGCCTCGCCAAGGACCTCTGAAAAAAATACAGGGACATAAGAATGCCTATTTCATTCGACAACAATACCAGCACAACAAGAAGGTAGTCCACATTGTTAGGGGTGGTGAGTTTCTGAAAACCAGTACCTGCTCTGAATCTCCCCATCTACGAAAAGCAGAAAATGATTGTAACCGAGTCCAAATGTATTGACCACCCACAGTGGCCACGCAATACCAAATCTTTTGAGCAACTGTGAGGCCAGGTCCTTCCAATCCAGTTCTGACTGTATTGCAGAGAAGTCCAGAGCCAGAAAAAATTGATTATAGTTTTCAATAAAGGAATTAGTAAGTGACTGCCACACATTGCTATGAAGATTTGACAACAGCAGTTCCATGGTTGCTACAGTTTTAATTCTCAACTTCATACTCAATTTATAATTATTTATTTTACATGTCAGTTTGGATAAATTCAATTACATTCCTACACCGTACTGACCGTAACAATCAGTTAAACAAGTAGAGCATGGCAGGGAGCTGTTTAGATCATTTCACCTTTTCCCGGAATTTCCATTGCACGCTCATCTCTATACCGCAGATTCATCAGAGCAATTCCTGGTGTGGGCTTGTCTACCCAAATTGAAAAGCGCCAAATAAGGAACTCCAGAAAAGCATCAAGCTCTGCTTCATATTGAAACAACATTCCTGGCTAATCCATCAAAATAGAAGAAAATACTTTATGACACCTAAATAGCTTTACTAGCCAAGTATCTACATCTCAATGCCCGAATAACAAGCAACTTATACCTTCATCAAAGCGAAGACCTTAACCAACTGCTCTTTCAACATGGCTGACATTTCAATATCTAGCCGCGCCGCATCCACTTGATTAACTTTCGATATCGAAATTGGAATTGGCGACTGCAGAACAGATAGAAAAGAAAAAGAAAAAAAAGACTCCAGTATCATAAATTAGTACAGATGTATCAACCAACATAAAATTACAATAAATATACTGTTCAAGGTGCAAGTAGAAGAAAATTTAACTCTCGCATGGCTTGGACAACGAAACAAACAGAAAGTGAAGCTCAATTAACGCGAATGCAATCTTTCCCAACCATGTGTCAGAAATGATCTTCGGTAAAGCTATTAATTAGAAACAAACTCTAGTATATACATAGAAACGAACGGACAAAAAGACCTACTCCACAGAATCAAAAGGCAACTATGAACAAATAAAAAAGGCAACAAATAAGCAGACAAAACTAGGCTCGGCGCGAGACAAAGAGAGAGGGATGAAGGTACCAAGTGAGACTGGGAAAGAGATTTCCAGCGAGGAAGTAGTCGCTGATAAGCAAGACTCCATGCATCTTGAGGAGGTGGAGAAAGATGGGAGGTGCTGGTGGAAGGCGAAGACGAAGAGGAGGAGCCGGCGGAAGCTGCAGCTAAGGATTGTATGACCATGACAAATCGATGAGTTGCAGCGAGAAGCGAAGAAGGGAGAGGTCCGTGGCGCTGTTAATGGCGGGAGAGTATGTGGAGACGAAGAGGAGGGATTGGTAAAGAGCGACGCTCTGTTCTCGTACAGAACGCCAAACGCGGAGCAACCGCTACCTCATCAATCAGCTCCGCTTGGGTCTGTGTGCCCTTATTTTCACGGGCAGCAGAAATTGGATCCTCCGCTCCAAACACGGTCCAACTATTTTTTTCCTCAAAATAAAATAAATGTGGCAAATTGGGAAAAATATGACGCCATCTTTAACCTCTCAATCAAATCAAATGAAATTAAGAGTATATTTGATTTCTGTTAAATTATATTCACTTTTAACCATTAAAAAATGAGTTTGGTATTCATTTAAAATTCATTAATTGTTTCAGGACGGTATTAATAATTATTTACGACTATAGGTATATACTTGAGTTAAATTCACTATCATCTCCTATTATATAGAGAATTCTCGTATTTTATTAACAATTATTTTGTTAAGCAAAGTATAAACTATAAATTTATTAAATGAATCAAAAGGTCCGCACCAACTATTTGACATTAACATGTAATTGTAGAGGTATATAATCATTATGGTATAAAATTATTAGGACAATCGAACAACTTAATTTATACCGATTTCTTCATATTCACCTCGGTAAAAAAGTTATGGAGTGAAGCTTTTTCCGCCTGCCTTCCATCCCGCGTTTCCCTGCTCGAATTTGTGAAAGACTCTTGCCGCTCCTTTCATTTAAGCCTTTCTTTCTTTCTTGGATATGCTGCTTTCTTTCTTGGATATGCTGAGTCCGAGTATAGATGCTATAACGTAAAATCCAAGAGATTCAAAATCACCACTTTGTCCTAATTATAAATTTTAAAAATAGATAATTATAAATTTGAAAAACTATTTTTAAGCCCCTGAAAAGTTGTTTCTAGGGGACTTTTTCCTGCTAAGTAGAGAAATCTGATTTTGTATGCCTGATTTATGGTTCTCATTCCAATATCTTCTGAATCAAATGAATTTATGTATTTTTCTTGGCAGAGCTCTCTTAGCTAATTCGGCTGCGGTTGCACAAACACGAAACACGAAACACGAAACACGATCCAGTTGTCCTATCAACCTCTATCCAAAGATTGCTCATAGCCATAGGTCTTATTCATATATTCACAGAAGGGGAAAACAGTTTGCTAAACTCAATTGAGGTCCGATATGCTACAACAGTGCGAGATAAGACAAGCAAGGGATCTGAGTGTGGACAATATATAAAACTGCCACCAACAAAACCACTAGGAATATGTTTGAACACAAAGCATTTGTCCCTTAATTGACTCAAAAATTTGAATAACGGTGTGGTATAGGAAGAAAGACTACAAGCTATTGACAAGTAGAGTAAAATGCCTAACAACTATTGTTTAGATATCTGAATATAGACCATTTGTGTGTATCCATTAAATACAGAAGTCTCAAGTCGAGTTAAACCAAGTCGCTGGAACAAACCATACCTGCCATCTTCCACAATAGGGCTCGAAACACGAGCAGGATCGTATCTAGTCTGATGTGTTAAAGAAGGGCCAGCAACTGGAGGGAGCTCCCAATACACATCAAGAATCGACTCCAAGTACCTGCTGTTCTGGAGGTGCTCTGCGTGGGAGATAGCCCTATTGCTGTGGTTAAAATCATCACGCATGTAGCCTCGGACACCCCACCAAGCCTCATACGGTCCACAAAGTTCTTCTACATCCACTGCCTTTTCCCAGAACAACTTCCTTTTTGCTCTGATTCTAGCTTCATCGCTGTCCTTGAAGCAACTGTGCCCACCTCCTAAATCAGAAATATACAAGCATTGAAATTAACTTCTCAACTTAAATTGTCACAGACTCGCAGAATCACTTTCAAATCATTGGAAGTAGCATTGGAATATAATTTTGACTTTATTATGCCCTTAAAAATATTTTACGTGAGATCTCACATTAGTTGTAGAGAGGAACAAAACATTCCTGATAAGAGTGTGGGGAAGAGACATGGTTTTAAGGGGAAGCCATAAAGGGAAAACCCAAAGACAGTATCTGCTAGCAGTGGGTTTGGGCTGTTACAAATGGTATCAAAGACAGTCACCGGACGGTGCGAGGCACTGGTTGGAGTAGGGCTAGACCCTCTCCATAGTAGATGCCTAATGGGAAAGCCCATACAGGAAAGCTCAAAAACCTTGAGGGGAAGCTCAAAAGGGAAAGCCTAAAGAGAACAATATTTGGATGAGTATTCGTTTTGTTGTGTAACTTTGAAAGACGCATTTTAAAAACCTTGAGGGGAAGTCCGAAAGGAAAAACCCAAAGAAGACAGTACTTGGATGAGTATTGGTTCCACTTTGTAACTCTGAAAGACACATTTTAAAAACCTTGAGAGAAAGCCCAAAGAGAACAATATCTACTAGCGGTGGGCTTGAACCGTTACAAACGGTACCAAAGTTAGGTTCCAGGAAGTGTGCCAGCGAGGACACTGGCCCCCAAGGGTGGTGGATTGTGAGATCCCACATCGGTTGGAGAGGAGAACAAAGCATTCCTTATAAGGGTGTGAACACCTCCCCTAGTAGACGCGTAATGGGGAAGCCCATAAGGGAAAGTTCAAAAACCTTGAGGGGAAGAGACGCGTTTTAAAACCTTGAGGGGAAGCCCAAAAGAGAAAGTCCAAAGAGGACAATATCTACTAGCGGTGGTGGTTACCTATTATGAGGATCACATAAATCCGTTCTAAATTTCTCATTAGGTTTCAGTTTCTTTGTATTAAGGAAGGCACTTAATGAGACAACCATTATCTGATTAGCCAAATAGATGGTGGGAATAACAAATTGTGTTGTCTTTTTACCTAGGAATATTCATAGAGTATAAAAACAAAGCAAAGTGGAATGAGATACAAGTGGAAGAGCTGGCACCTCTAATATAGAACTGATCGCACATCTGCCTTAAAGAATAGTGATCTCCTGTGCCAGTATCGTAGTTATCCTCAAAAACAAGGTGTTGAAAGCCAGCTTTCAGAGCCTGACTTATTCTGCCCTCAAATTACAAGACAAATTTTCAGCATAATAGAGTGTATAAATAGATGGTGAACAAAAATAATTGATTGCAATGAAACTCAAGGATACCTCTTTAATTCATTCTGATGGTCGTCGAAAAATACAAGGACATGGCTAAGATCATTGATTCCATGTTGCTTCATCACACTATTCCAGGAAATACTTCCAAAATCTACAAAGTCTTTTCCAGCAAAATATGTGCAGTTAGCATCAACGTAAGCAGGTCCCTTCTTCAAGTATTTTTCGGGGTGACGGGGTGAGAGTGAAATAATCGGTGTGTCTGGCATTGCTTGCCGCAACACCCAAGTTGAATGTCCCTTGAATGCGCCACTTTCGATCATCAAATCTGGTTTTAGCCAACGAGCAATGAACCAAAGGCCAAAGCTATGATCAAAGCCCATACCAAACAGGTTGTTCTTTATTGGTCGAGTCTCATAAATTGGTACAAACTCTTCCAAGCCCTTTAGTAAATCTTTTGCAGTCCATTCAACTGTCTTTCCATGTTTCGATCTGCCTTTTGCCAAGGATGGGATTATAAGGATTCAAACAAGCAAAATTTTTAGGAATTTCATAACATTTAATCAGACTAGAACTAGAACCCAGGACTGTGAAGTCAATGAGAATAGTAGTTCATTTATAAGGCATCTTAATCGTAAACCAACAAATCTAACATTATTAAATATTGCCTTGACTCTTCACTTTCATCACATAACTTGAAATTAAAGGTTGTTCAACAATAGCCTAGCCATTACTCGAGGAACGGATCAATGCTAAGGCCACAATAGACGGTCCAAGATTGAGTAAAGAAAATATTTAATGTTCCAAATTAGGAAAAGCTCGACTGATACGAAACAAATTTAAACTACGATACACAGATTCAATTCTATAAACGACGCCCCGTTTTCGATATAACCAATTCATCATACCCAAAACAAATTAACGATAGTTCTTCTCCATTTTTTTCCATTACATACAGACCGCCATAAACCCGGAACACGGATCTAAAACTCAACATTTCCAGAGAACTACAATGGATCAGATCCAAAAGTGATAAGCAAGAAAACTTACACCAGGGCACACCAAGAGAACCGAAATCGGAATCGAGCCCATCCATGCCAAAGAACCCAGAGCGGGAAACAGGATCATAAGACGAAACGCAAACAAATCTGCGGGAGTGAAAGAATATCAAGGACGAAATCATGAGAAGGATTAAACCAACGAGCGCAAGGCAGGCCCAAATGGGTCCGATTCGAGTGAAGTAAATGGAAAGGCGGTGAGTGAATAAGGAAAATCTGTTCTTCTTCGTCTTGGAAACATCATGGTCATCGTCGTCATCAAAATCGCCGCTGTGATGAGGGGCTCTGCGAGAAGAGAAGGCACGCTCGAGCCTCCGATTGGAAGTGGGGCTTTGAGGGGTTGAGGATTGAACTCTCATAGTGTCGAAGCTCATGCTGGTGTTGCTATGGTCGAGTTCTTAACGAAGAGTTTGCTTGGCGCTTGGAATCTTGGGCTTGCCATGGCTTCATCTCCTTCCCTTTTTTGAGCAACTGAACAACAGGGGTAAATTAATTTTTTACTTTTTTTTTTCTTTTTTTCTTGACAATGGAGTGAATTAAATGGGTAATTCAACCCATTGCTTAAAACCATATAAACTAAATTTGACCTTTTTAAGAGATTAAAAATTTAATTTCACACTTGTTTGTATGTGTGTATATATATATATATATATTTGTATCGAAGGACTAAAAGAGAGGGAAAATAAAAGAGGGAAAAATTAGACTTTTATTATTTCAGAAGGAAAAATCTAGAAGAATTAATCGCAATTTGCAGGTGGCATTGTAAACGTGAGTTTCAACTGTGGGCCGACATGTGGTCGTCACCTTCACGGACAGGGTGAAACCAAAATTCCTCCAATTTTCCGCCATTTTTTTCCCTCTTCAGATTGCTAGGACCTCAATTCCGATACCCAATTACGTTTCACGTCTACCCCTTGACGATCTCCAGACAAAGATCGCCTGAATTGGGAGCTGCAAAAGTTTCAATTCCAGACGAATCTGAGTTGGTTTGCGCGGCGAGACTGCTTGGAGAACAAGGAAAACATCGACTAAGCCAAAGGGTTCCTGCATTTCTTTGGTTTCTGGGATTTGGATCAGGGGTGGGATTGGTTTAGGGTGGATCGGATCTGAAGCGATTGTTTTTGAGTTGGTGATTTTCGTTGGTCAATATGGATTCGAGTCGGAGAGCTGTAGAGTCGTACTGGAGGTCGCGAATGATCGATGCGGCGACTTCGGATGAGGATAAGGTCACGCCGGTGTACAAATTGGAAGAGATTTGTGAAGTGTTGAGATCTTCGCATGTCAGTATTGTCAAGGAATTTTCGGAATTTATCTTGAAGAGGCTTGAACATAAGAGCCCGATTGTCAAACAGAAGGTGTATATAATTTTTTTCTTTTTGCTTGTTCTGATTTCTCTCGTGTTAGTTTTCAACTTAATTGGTAGATATGTTATGAGCGAGTAGGATTTTTGATCCCTGCAGTTAGGACTTTTGTTCTCTGATTCTTCTTTGGTTTTTAAATTTGATACTGTTCAAATGTTGATGGAAGAATGAACACAAGAACACCAAGAACACGAGTTTTTTCAGTTGAATGACTTCTATTATGTATGGTTCTTGTTTTTGAAAATTTTGGATTTATGCTTTGATTTCACTACAGGCTCTCAGGTTGATCAAGTATGGAGTTGGGAAATCTGGTGTGGAATTCAGAAGGGAAATGCAGAGACACTCTGTGGCTGTCCGCCAGTTACTTCATTACAAGGGACAACCAGACCCCCTTAAAGGTGATGCACTTAATAAAGCTGTGAGGGATACTGCTCAGGACGCCATTTCTGCGATCTTTGCTGAAGAGGACAACAGGCCTGCACCATCTGAGAATCTTAACAGTCGAATTCAAGGTTTTGGGAACTCAAATTATGAACCACCAGCAGAAGATAAAAAATCATTTCTTAGCGAGGTAGTTGGTTTAGGAAGTGCATCAATCAAGCAAGGATTAAGTAATCTTGCACAAGGTCATTCATCGAGAAAGAATGGCACTAGTGGCCACAGGGGTCCCAATCTTCAGAGGTCATTGACGACTGAAATGGAGTATGACAATAGATATGAACCAGTTGAATATGGCCGTGAGACTCTCGGGACATCAAAGAGTACGATTAGTGGACCGTGGAACCCGGATTCTTGGGCAAATAAGGTGGAAGCTACTAATGGGAACCTGAGTTCTGGGTCTTCGGAGAGAAAAACTCGAGAAGAGAGGTTACTGGAGACCATTGCAACAGCAGGTGGTGTGCGCATACAACCAACTCGAGATGCCATTCAAGCATTTCTTGTGGAAGCTGCAAAGTTAGATGCAATGGCGCTGAGTAGTGCTCTTGAATCAAAGCTTAAATCCCCATCATGGCAGGCATGTTCTTGCTGTTAATATTTTTTTCTATGATCCAGGCTTTCTGTTTAGGATTGAATAATGACGGTTGATTTTGTATCAATGTCACTCAACCTGTTTTGATGAGAATTTCATTCTTCAGGTTCGTTTCAAAGCTCTCTGCGTCCTTGAGTCGATCGTTAGGAAAAATGATGACGATCATTTTTCAATTGTGGCATCGTATTTCAGTGAAAATCAAGATGCAGTGATTGGATGTTCTGAATCTCCCCAAGCATCTCTTAGGGAAAAAGCTAGCAAGGTAAATCATCAGTCTATCTGCAAACGAAAGTTGATGAAATTGCTGAATAAATTCATTATTTAGATTTTTATGTAGCATATTGTAAGCTTGAAAAACATGTGATGGATCAAAAAGTAATGTATTCTCAACTTTGGGTTCTTATCCCGAAATGATATAATTTTGTCCCTCGACTCTTTGGGCAGGTTATGCCACTTTTAGATGGAGGAAAAGGAGTCCCCTCCATGAATGCTTCTGAAAAGTCCCTTCCAAACAACCCCAGTTCCACTATTCAGATGCCAGACTTAATAGACACAAGTGATGCAGGTGTTTTAGAGGTTGAAAACCTGTCGAAAACTCCATTAGTAGACGACTTATTTGGAGATGGCGTAAACACCATCACAAGCACCAGCGAACTAAAGAATGATGATGACCCATTTTCAGATGTCTCTTTTCAGACAACTGATGATGGAGAAAATCCAGATGATCTTTTTTCTGGGATGATCGTCGATAATAGTCAGGTTAGTAATGAAAGTAAAAGGCCTGCCTCGGAACAGAAAAATGAACATGGAGTTTTTGATGTTTTTGGATCAAGTTCTGAAGCTGCAGTACAAGAACACACAAGGAAAGATGTTAATGAGTTAATGAGTGGTTTGTCCATCCATGAAGATGGCTTGAAGAGTAATGATATAGGAGATTCCAAGGATTCACTGTCTGAATCTTTATATTCTGTTTCCAGACAGCCAAACCATCAGTATCAGACTAAAGATTCTTCTGTAAATGGCATATACAGTTCACCAATGGTTGGGACAAATATGAATGCTGCCCTCTTCCCTGGAAGGACATATCTTCCGTCCGGCATGATGTTCAATCCAGCCTTTTCATCTCAGCCAATGGGTTATGCTCCCACAGGAAACTTCTTTGCTCAACAAAATTTACCATCAGCCATGTCCAATTCCCAACAGTTTGGGAACCCTCATCTCCAATCGAGTGGTGGAAGTGCGGGTAATGGAGGATATTCTTCTCCCCTTCCTGACATATTCCAGCCAAATCTTGCAACACAGCCATCTAGTTCCGTGATGAATAGTTCAAAGAAAGAAGATACCAGAGCTTTTGATTTTATCTCAGTAAGTTTCATTTCTTCCAACTCTTTGTTGATTTTAGTAGCTGTATGCCCTGCAGTCTGATACTGATAGCATTACGATGTATTTTGTAGGAGCATATTGCAGCTGCTCGGGATCCAAAGCAGGTAGTCTGAGTTTAGGATTGTTGGCGACGTTGGTGATGTTGGTGAGGTGATGAATGAAAGCCACAGTTCTGTGCCATTAGAGATTGATGGCTCCATAACGTAGGCACAACACGGTACACACTTGGGAAAAACGGGTAGATAGAAGTAGGAAAAAGAGAGAATGGAAGTTTTTACATAATCAGCTGTTTATATTGTGGTAATTCCTGGACTGATTGTGTTCCAATCTGTAGAGTCTCATTCTGCCCAAAAAAGGAAAGAAAAAAGAAAAAAAAAACGTAGTATTGTAGTGGTTATGGTAATAATGCAGCTTGTTCTTTGAATCTTTTAATGCAGCTTGTTCTTTCATGTATATGCCTGTGGTTTTACTTTATGCTGAGTTCTTAGATTGATACTCGTAAGCTGAGTTATTAATGTAAAACTTCATTCCAGAATGGTACAATCACTTTTTGTCATACATGATTTGCTTTAGGTATCATGGATTGACACAAATATTCTTGGCTAGATTTGTTGATACCAATCTAGGTGATCCATTATCCAAATCTATGCATCATTCGTTCAAATAAAATCAACCATAGTTCAATTTATTATAAATGGGTTCTTAATTTAAATTTATTTTAGTTGTTAATATTAAATATTAATATAAAAAAGAAAAGACAAGGCACTACAGGGCATTAATAAATAATGAAAAGCAACAACTTTAATAATCATTTACTACAAAAATCAAAGCTTTTTCGTTCGAGTGTTTGAGAGTGGGAAATGTATTAGGCCATTCTCTCCTTTTTCTTAAAAGGAAAATAAAAAATAAAAGGTTTTTTCTTTTTTGCCTTCTTCCTCCACTGCTTCCTAAAGTAGCTGCCAGTCAATATCAATTGCTTTAAAACCCATTTACTTCAAACCCTTTTTGGTTTCTTTTTCTCATGTTCTTGTTGCATAAAATTTTCATTATGAACCAACAAACATATACCCAACTCAACATCACTACGGAACTGCTTCTTCTTTTTTTCTGGGGAAAATATTTGTCGCACACAGATTTGCCCTAATCTCTTCCGCCCACCTCAACTTTGCCTAAACTTTTTGGGCTTTTATATGGTAAACCTTAAATTACGTCCAAAATGAGGCATTATTAATTTCACTTTAATTTAGGCCCTAAACTTCACACCTTTGTCTTTAGCTTCCAACCATACCTATTAATAATTACAACTATGCTTTCATTATATTCCATTATTATAATCAAACACACAAATTCATCCTAATAACTTTCCTACCACCCTTGTGTTTGTTAGCAAAATTTTCACATCCTTATAAAAAAAAATGTTTTGTTCACTTTCCTAACCGACGTGAAATCCTACCGAAGCCATATTTTTCAAGGTGGTGGCATGGATTCACTTTAATATACGACAGAGGTTGCATTTGGAGGATTGATAGCAGCTATGGAGAAGCTTCAATTTTGTTGTTTCTTGAAATTTGGATTCTCATTCTCAACATGGACTTCCTTTGAATTATTATTATTATTATTATTATTATTACAAGTATTTAAAAAGAAAGAAAAAAAAATGGCCACACAAAGCACAATACGTACAGAAAATGCAGGCACCAACCACGACAATATTAATGAACACAAAGATTAGACAAAACTTAGCACCCTTAAAATTTTCAACCCGTCCGACGCCACCTCACAATTCATCTTCAAAACTTCCCTTTTACTCCCCCGTCTTCTGTAACCGAAGCTTTTTATAAAACCGATTTATAAATTCCTCAGCCGCTTTATCCACGTGGCTGTCCTCCACGGCAGCTCCCGCAACCGGACACGGCGGGTCAGTAACTCTCAGCTGCCTCACCACCATCGGGCTTCGCCCAAACTCGGGTAGCGCTGGGGACCCCATGTCATTGTTCAGAACTTCCAAAACAGTCTTGAAAGCATTCATCGCGCCCACGTCATCGTCCAGCGTGTCGGGTGTCTGAGTACACGTGAAGAAATGACGGCGTTTGTTAAAGTAATGGAAGCTGGGAAAAGCAGGGCTGTTGCGGCAGCTGAACTCGTAGTGATCGGCGGTGCCATCGGGGTGGTGGTTACGGCGAAAAGGGGCGAGGGAGAAGGCAGAGGCGGCGCCATCGTGGTGGTGGTGGAGCATGAGATTCGCGATGGCTTTGCCAGTGATTTTGCGGCGTCTGGACATGAGATTTGTGAGGTCGGCCATAAGCTTGCTCTTACAAATTCCTTTTCTCAGCATGTAATAAGCTATACGGACCATGTTCACAATTCTCTTCGAAATCACTTGTAGATTTTGATCCATTTTTTTCAACAGTTCTGTAACAAAAGAAATGAGATTTTTAGAGAGAAAAATGGGGAAGTAATTTGGTTTTGATTGAGAATTGGAAGGGTATATAAAGGGGCCGTTGGAGAGAGAGAGAGAAGAATAAAAGGGTTTCTTCAATATTAAATTTTAAAATATATATATATAATATGTTAATGCGTTTCTCACTTAAAATAAATATCTTTTTTTTTTTTTTTTTTTTTTTC
>NW_019272034.1:458827-461291 GCF_002738345.1 Cucurbita maxima | reverse complement strand
TTTTTTTTTTTTTTTTTTTTTTTGTCACAAAGCCAAATTTTAATTTCCCCGTTTATTTTATCAAAAAAAAAATAACTCTTTTATATTATATATAATACACGAGTATAAACTATGTCATAATTCAATCAAAGAGGACGGTTGTGAGATTTCACATCTATTTAGGAGGAAAATGAAACATTATTTATAAAAGTGAAAGGGTAGAAATCTTTCCTAGCGCAGATATCCCTCCTAACCATGACTTAAACGGGAGTGGAGGAGGGCCCATAGGTATATAGATGGAATAAAAGGGCCTTCAGGTAGGGGTGAATGGGTGCTATGGGCTGGGCTTCATTATCACGTAATACTAAAATTTGGTTGTTAAGATGGAAGGAAGGCAATCAAAATGAGAGGTGAGAGAGCCCATACATTGGATGTTCATAAGTCCTGTGTAGACTCAATTGGTAGGGCCCCTCACGAAGTGGGTGTGTTGTGTTGGCATGTGGCTCATCTGATGCCAATATCTCTGTATTCACTGCAAGAGCTGACGGTGGTTGGGACACTTCTAGTATGGATGATGAAGCTCACCCAGTAGGAGTCAGGTCTGTTTCATGGGCTCCATCCACTGCACCAGGTGCCCTTGTCTGCTCCGCATTACTCCATCCCCTTCCCAACCTTTGCTCAGGTGGTTGTGACAATACGGTGAAGCTTTGGAAGCTCCATCTTGGAAGCAGCCTTCGCACATTTTCAGTATACTTCACATATTTTTCACCCCCCACCTCAACCAAAGGGAGCGGTGGATCATAAATTCAACATTATTTGTTTTTCACACCCCCAATATATATCTATATATCTTAATTATTTTAAAGTTAATTTTTATAAACCATACTAATATTTAATAGGTTTAAATCTCCATTTTAGAGAATTTTAATATTTAAAAAAGAGAGGATTTATATGACTATAGTTTGGAGGAAAATAAAGAAGGTGCTTTGGAAATGGGGTGGATGGGATGGATTCTGCACGTGCCTTGCATGACATAGACAATGCACGTGTGAGGGAGCATCCAAGAAAGTTAATTCCAGATTGGCCCCTACTATAGATTCCTGAGCTCTTTGTGAAACCACCCCCTTCAAAGTTGACAATGACCCAAACAAAATGCAATTTTATTTATATTTAATTATATATTATTATTATGAATTTTTTTATAAAAAAGAAACCGAACCTGTAAGTGTCACATGATCCCTGACACATTCCCACCTTTGTCACGTGCTTCTCAAACCCTACTACTTCCCCCCTTCATAAAGTCCACAATTTTAAAAAGTCTACTCTAAATACATTTTTCATTTTAATCTAATCAAACTTAACCAAATATTCAATTACTTTAATTATATATTTATTTCCTAAACTAGTTTTAACCATTTATTTTCTATCATAATCATTTTTTTAAATAGGCCTTCTTCTTCTTTAGCCAACTTGAACATAGTTGTTAAGAAATATTTTCAAAAAGTTTAAATTCCCGTTTATATATAATGTTATACTATGGTTTAAATTTTAAGATAATTTCAACACCCTTCTTACCAGTTTGGTCCCTACTTTAAGTCTCCATCACTTTAGATTGGTTATCTTTTTTGTGTTTATCTCAATATTTTTTCCTATATAATTTTAAACTAAAACGGTTAATCTAATATTTTGAATTTAACAGGAGAATCATCTTAAAAATTAAGAATCTGAAACGGACATTTTAACAAAATTAAAGCTGCACAATCAGTAAGAGAGATTTTATACGTCGGGTTGAAAAGAGAAATGCTTGCACATGCCGTCATAAATTGGCCAGTTTTATAACTCTTTTTCAATGGTTATACGTATCCATCACATTTTTACAAAATCAACTAATGTTTATTTTTACAAAATCAATCCAAAGTATGGGGACATAATTGGAAATTTAAAAAATTAAGAATAGAATAAAAACAATCATTGAGCCGAAGTGAGTTGGTAAGTAAAATTGGGTTAAATTGAAAATTTGATTTACTGGAATATATTTACGGAGCTTACAAAATTAATTATCCTTAATCTTTAAACCAATAGAATAGAAGGGTTTAAATTTTACAAAGTTGAGCTGTAGGCATCGTGCTTAAACGTGGGTTTAGGAATATAGTTAGAGGTTAAAGATGGTGATGATTGGGCAACACCCGAGCAATAATATAATTATATTAATTTAAATTAGAATCAGAAATATTAAAAAATATTAAAAATCACTTATCCCAATAAAATAAAATTATTAGGTGCAGAGGAATCGTCCGTAAAAATTTGGACATTATTGGAGTTATAAGTCACTTCGACATAATCTGCAGGGTTGATTCTTTACGGTTTATTTATTTAAATTTTAATACCTCTTCTTAATTATTCCATTTATCAAATTACGTAAAAATAATATATGATATTATTTTAGTCTGTTGGTTCCTCTTTTTTTTTTTTTTTTTTTTTTTTT
>NW_019272034.1:382780-458482 GCF_002738345.1 Cucurbita maxima | reverse complement strand
TTTTTTTTTTTTTTTTTTTTTTCTTTTTAAATTACATTTATATATTAAAAAGAAAATAGAAAATCAGAAAATGAAACACAAGGGAGAGGATAAGTAAGTAAGTAAGTCAGTAGTAGTGCCCGTGGCCTAGAATTAGATGCCCCAAAACGAAAAATAATACAAATTAAGTTAATAATAACTTTACAGAACCTTCATGTCACATGCCCTTTATTAAATTCATATTTATCTGCATGCATAAAAGATGCCCCCAACTTTTCATATTTGCACTTACGCCCCTCCTCCGCCTTCTCATAAACCCCTCATTTCACTCCTCTCTCCTGCAACTCTAGTTACTCTCCTCTCCAACTCTGCTCTGCTTCAATGGAGGTGCCGGAGTATCTCCTTGGTGGCTTCTATGGCGCCGGAGCCTCTCAATTTTCGCCCGAGAAGCACCATTCCTCTGCTGACCATTTTGCTGTCGATGAATATCTACTGGACTTCTCCAATGACGATGTGGCAATCAATAGCGGCTTCTTCGATAGCGTCGCCAGAAATTGCAGTGATTCGTCCACGGTCACTGCGATTGAGAGCTGCAATTCATCAATTTCTAGCGGCGATAATCAGGCGTTAGGGAATTTTGGCTCTGCGAGCTTCGGTGAAGCTCAATTCTCCACCGAACTCTGTATTCCGGTATTTCAATATTTTGGTTGAACTAGAATTTGTTACTCCTTAGTTCGATTGTTGAATTAGAAGAGAAATTTGTGATTATAATTTTGTTTCTTTTTTTTACCCCCCCTTAGCGCGACGATTTGGCGGAACTCGAATGGCTTTCGAACTTCGTTGAGGATTCATTTTCGACAGAGGAGATTGAAAAGGATTTTCCACCTATTCCGTTCCTCACCGGCACGGCGGCGTATCCAGAAACGCCGTCGTCCTCCGGCACCACGGCATTTGGTTATGGAAGTGTAAAAACGACTTCATTTTTCGAACACGAAGCTCTCCCCGGAAAGGCTCGAAGCAAGCGGTCACGCGGTTCTCCTTGCGACTGGTCCACGCGCCTTCTCCAGGCGGGGGGTCCAGTGAAGTCGGAAACGACGTCGCCGTCTGGGAGGAAATGCCTGCATTGCGCGGCGGAGAAGACGCCGCAGTGGCGGACTGGGCCAACTGGGCCGAAAACGCTGTGTAACGCTTGCGGGGTTCGGTACAAGTCGGGGCGACTCGTACCTGAATACCGACCCGCTGCGAGCCCGACATATGTGTCGACGAAGCACTCGAATTCTCACCGGAAAGTGATGGAGCTGCGACGGCAGAAGGAGGTGCAACAGCAAGAGCAGTTTTTAAGTCAAGGTTCGATATTCGGCAGATCCAACGGTTGTGATGAGTATTTGATCCACCGTCCTAACGGCGGTGATTTCAGGCACATGCTGTAGTAGATTTTTCCAGTAAAATAAAAGGAAAAAGAAAAAAAGAAAAGAAAAGAAAAGAGAGGAAAAAGGAATTAATAGATTGTGTACTTTTTTATTTTATTTACCATGCCACAAGTAAAAACCTTTGGAGTTGAGGGCGGTGAGAAAGAGGGGACAATGATTATGGTGGGACTGAGTGGATGTACGGAGTTTTAAAACTAATTAATTTATTTCAAGCATCTTTTTCTTTTGTTTTTTTAATAACATTAATTTGTTTCATTTTCACAGGGAAACTATTTATTGGGTAAATCTTAAATTGAGTTATTAATACCATACAAATAAGTAAGGGTCACTATATTCGTAACTTTATGAAACTCTTTTATACCACCGTTAACTAATAATTTAATACATCAGATACGCACATGCAACCCCAATTTAAAAACCAAATAAATGCAAACAAAAGAAATCCATTTCAATACATATTTATTTATTTAAAAATAAATGAGATTGCTTAGGCCACATCACATGACACATGTGAGGGATGATAATCAATCAATTAATTAATTGTAAAAAGGAAATGGAGGTACGCTCACATTGAGGAATGTTACCCCTGTCCACCCAATCCTCGACAATGCCCTATCCATGGGTCCTCCAGGTTTTTCCTTTAATTATATATTAGTTACTTAAGTAAATAATGATAATAATAATAAAGCGTGCACCCAAGTATACAATATAAGTACACATGCTCCGTTTATATTCTTATCTCAATGTCGTCATCATATTTTTTTTCTTTTAATTCCCAGCTGAATTTGCCCACGCAATCCAGTCCCCTTAGAAAGAATGGCCCAGCATTCAATTGGGGCCTCATTTAATGACATGGCTACTATACGATGGCCCAATTCTAAGTTCCCAACACAATATTAATGGAATTACCCATTTTTTTAAATTCGAATTTTGGATTTTCTCATCTAAGTTCCTCAGATTTTAAACTGTCGTGTCCTAGTACAACATATTATCATTTTCACATTTTCATTGGGAGAAACAAAAAAAAGAAGCCAGATTTGGATGATCCACTTCATATTGACTCCAGACGCTCCGAACTCCGTTTAATTTCAAATTTGAAATCTTACTTGATGAAGATTTAGACGCAACCTAATTAGTTTAATTTCAAATTAATTATCTTTCTCATTTCTCTTTCTTTCTCTTTAATGTGGAAGGCTGACAATTTATTTATTTATTTTATTTTTCATTCCCAATCGCCGCCGTCGAAGATGACCGGAATCGTACTCTGATAGGAAAACCCTCCAACGAAATCAGTTTCCGCCACTGTGTACGGCGGATTCCCCCACCAATCCACCGAGTCAACCAACTCGAATTTGTTCCACGACTCAGCGCTGATTTCCTCTTCAATATTGGGCAATTCCACAATCTCCCCCAATTCATCCGACCCTTCTTCATCGTTGGACGACGAAGTTGTGGGCATGGTTGAATCAAAATCGACCATCGCCGCCGCCTTGGCTGCCGCAGCCTGAATATCTCTGGGCATTAAGGAGACCGGGCGGGGAAGCAAACCGGCGAGTTGAGGGAAATTGAGAATCGGTTTAGCGGAATCGCCTTTGATGCTGAGCAGGGCCACGTCGTGTGCACGTGCTGCCATCTCCGGCGTGGTGAAAGTCCCTAGCCAAATCCGAGATTTCTTCCTGGGCTGACGAATCTCCGACACCCATTTGCCCCAACTTCTCTTCCGTACGCCTCTGTAAATTTGGTGCTTTCGATTTCCCCTTTTGATCTCTGTACTCTCAGATTCTAAATTCGAATTGCTTGCCTCCGCCATTGATGCCGAGAGAAAGAAAAGAATTTCCAGACACAAGAGGAAGAAGAAGACGAGCAAAGTGACATGTGAGAGTATTGTATAGAACATTATATTATATAAAAAAATAAAAATTGGTAGGCTCCTAACAAAGCGACTTCTAACCAACCAAACCTTCTATAATTTGACATTAATTCCTAATGAAAGCCCCAGATGAAGACTTTTTTAGGATTTCCAATAATTTTACACACACACACACACACACATGTATGTATATATATATATATATATATATATTTATGTATTTGTATATCTTTGGACAAGAAAAACAACTCTTACTATTATTAATTCATTTAATGCTAATATGTGCTTACCTACGTAGATTAATGTACTAATAATTAATGACTCTTCACCCGTTTTAATTTTTAAATTTTCTATATTATTTGAATGTTAACATTCTATTATTAAAAAAGTATGGCTTCATTCAATTAGTTTTGTAATTATTATATTTGGTAAGTTATTTGTAGTAATTTTTGTTTCTTTAGATTTATTTTACTCACATGCGTTACGAAATCAAATAACAAAATAATAACAACATTAATATATTAATGAAATTACAGTTATTATTACTTAACTCAATCTCATTTTCTAAAAGCCATTTCTTTTCCATACGGCACTCTACTAAGAATAAGATGATTGAAAATTAATATTTATTTTGATCTTCTAATACAAAATAATTTGTATTTTGAAGTGCTACATATAGAAAACGTGTCAAGTTTATAAGGTTTAACTCAATTATAGGGATATATTATTGGGGTATTAAATCCTGATGTGTTATAACACTAGAATTTATTTGTAATAAACTTTATTATAGTAATTAAAAGTTGATAGGTATGAGTGTAGTAGTGTTTATTAGGACATAATTTGAAGCAGCAAACAAAAAGAAAATGGTATAATAAAAAGGAAAAGGAGTACACGAAAGCAAAGAAGTCTGTGTTGAGGGAATGATTGAGAGATTGAATAGAAGAAATAAAATAAATAAAAAAGAAAGGAAGTTTAAGTGAGAAAGTATAGGAAAGCGTTGTAAAGAAGAATTAAGAAGAGAGCAAATAGAGCTTGATGGGGCAATGAAAGAGTGGGGGGGGCATGGGAGGGAGAAGAGGTCGGAGCAAAAAGAAAAGCCATTGATATGCCAATGCCATTATTGATGCTATTCCCCTTTTCTTCTTTGTAAATTGGCCTACCAATCACATGCTTGTACTGCCCCCCACTCCATGCCTGAATCTGGTCTCCCACGGTGACCATAATCGCGGATTCCTCCGGTACAAAACAAACCCAACCTCTCTTGGAGCAAACATGGAATACACAAGAAGACGAAGATCCGTGCCAGAAATGGAAGCACAAGGCATGAGACAAATCACTTCCTCTTATAAGCATTCTCATCACATCATGTTTCAAACACTTTTCCAGTTCGTCATTCTGCTTCTGCTTGTACACACACCACACTGATCCCTGCCCCGAACCCACTTCCTTCTCTGCCACTTTCCCGCAATTTTCCCGGAAAATTTTAACGATTTTCTCCCCCATTTTCTCTGTTACTTGTGTCAGTGCTTCCATTTTGTTGCTGCCAGAGATTTTCAAATCAGATTAGTGGGGTGAATATTGGAATTGATGATAAATAGTAAAGAAACAGAACATACCTGAAATCCGAATATCCAAATCCCGAAATGCCCTCCATCTCTTTCCTCAGACCTTCATCTCTGCTCCACACAAATTCTTCACTCACTTCACTCTCATCCTCTCCATCCCAATACTCCTCAAACCCATACCCCTTCTCCGGGGACCTTGTCACCACCATCTTTTTCTCCCGCGATATCCCAAAAACCCCCACCGCCGCCGCCGACGCAGCCGCCCCAATCAGCTCCGTTGGAATCCCATGGTTCCCCAATTGGAAGCACCCAATGCTGCCCATTGAATCCAAAATCCTTACAACAGAATCATGATCCGACGATTCAATGGATCGAAAATCAATCCTGGGTGGGGTCTGAATGAATCTCTGTCTCGGGAAAATGTTTTCGGGCAAAACGAGATTGGGGACGCGGAGAGAGTGCTCGAGGAAGTCGGTGAGAACGTCGTCGTTTGTGACGGAGGAGCGACGGCTGGTGTTGATAGGGGAGGGCGGGGGAGCCCGGAAGTCGAAGGGGATCGCCGCCGTGTGCTCAGGCGACATCATTCCCATCGTTGGAAAACAGAAGAAAAACAGGGGGGAATGGGGAATTTGATGGAGAGGGATTTTCCGGTAAGGTTCGATTTATTTTTTGAAGTGATGGAGAGATTAAAAGGGGAAAAAGGAGACGAAGAAGCAATGATGGGTTGCCACGAAATTGAGGGACATTATGGAAATCATCTTTCTTTTGTAAGGGTCTACTCTGTTTCTTCCTTTTCTCTTTGTTTCTAACTGTGCGTGCCCGATTCATCGTCGTCTTCTTTCACTTTTCCTTTTTGCTTTTGAATCCTTTTTTTTTTTTTTTTTTTTACAGATACAATTGTTGTCGATGTGGATCACAGCTGAGACTGTGACGCAATTATGGTGTGGTGGCCATTGCAAATCACACAGCTTTTCTCTAATAATTCTACGCCATCTTCATTTTTTATGTATTAAATGATGATAATTACCATCTTACTCCTCACCCTTTTATTTCAACTATGTTCAGATTATAATACAAAATACAAACTTAACCATATACTATTAAATAATAATAATTATAACTAAGTGACAACAACACGAATTAGCTTTCACTTTTCATTTCTTTAATGGGTATTAGTTGATGTAATGATAATAAAAAGGGTGGAGGTTGGAGTTATAAAGGAATAAAGTTAATGAAAAGAAAAGGCTTCCTCTGATTCGTGTGGGCTTGGGTGGGTATTAGCCATGGGCTTACATAAGAGTTGGGGTTAGGTGGGTGGGTATCAGGCATGGGCTTGAACATGGGCCTAAATTTAGAAGATTTATTATCAAATGAAAGACGAGGGTAGTAAGTAAAAGTGAAGGCAATAATGGGAATGAGAGTTAGTAGGGGAGGGGTAGGGCTAACGGCGGAGCGCCCAAAGCCGAAGCGTGTGGCGAGCATCGGCTGACGTTGACACCCAATATTAAAGAACACTGTATGAGGTGGGCCCTCTCTGTTTTAAATCCAAAACTAGAGGCCGCGAGTCGACGCGGCTCGTCTTCTACCACGACCACCAACTCTGGTTTTTAGCCGCCCTTCTTGATTTTCCCCCCCTCTAACTCATAATTCCACATCTTTACTATTACTACATTTCATTGCATATTTTATCTCAAAATTCTAAAAACTATATAATAAATCTCCATCGGGCTTAATATCATTTTAGACCTAAGTTTAAACTTTACAATACAACCCTGTTATTTTTCTCCTGGTTTGTTAATTAGAGAGTCTACCATTAAACTGCATTTATGTCTCCAACCATACAGCTAATTACATGACTTCAGGGATTGCGTGTAAATGCGTGGAGTCTACATCTTCAAAGCTTATTTTATTGCTTTCAGAATTACTTACTCTCCCTTGTTTTGAAGGAATGATGACAAAAATTTGGGGTTTAGTCATTGGAGGCACTCCAAAATAGGGAAGTGAGTGAAAAAAAGAGGAAAATTCTTGGAGGGCGGAGATGGCCAAGAAACATACTTGACAACACACTTTGGACTCCTCCTTCTTTTGAATCATGATCATTATCATTATTTACACACCATCTTTTATCATTAAATTTATATTACAAGATCCCACGACCAATTAAAAGAATTTACTTCCAAATTAATTGTTCCAACTATCGTGTTATTATCAACTCCATAAATGGTGTGTTTTAATACCAAATTTGAAGTAGGTAAACACTAAACTGTCCTAATTAAAATTGAGTTAAATACTATTCAACCTACCCCTTCCTTCTAACTATAAAATTATTAGTCCAACCAAATGCTTATTTTTGTAATTATACTCCAACCATGATCAAAATTTAATATTATTCATGTATATCAATGTGTCCGGTTAAAATATTTTTATATTTTTGAAAAAGATTAATAGAGATAATTTTAAATTCTCACTTTCCCAGGTCAACAGTGTTGTTGAGTTCGTTGTAATTCCATTCATTTTTTTTTTTTAAATATACTAAAAAAAAAAAAGCGATAAAAAGCATTATTATGCCATTGGAATCCAATGAAACTGGGTTGGTGTGTGTGGTGGTGTGGCGTGGAAGAAGCGACTTTAGGGTTGTGGCGTAGAGAATGGCTACGTGCTCGCCCAACCCACCACCGATGGTAATGCCCAACAAGCTTTCTTTGTGGCACTTCAATTCATAATCCAATTCCCCTGTTGTCTTATCAACAACACAATATCTTCTATTTAATCAACCAAACCAAAGTTCGTAATAATCACCATCATACTTTGTGGACATTTCTTCCCATTTAATTATGAGATAAGGTTTGAGCTTTGGATTTGTTCAAAATTTGATGTTACTATTTCAATTATATAAGTATGTGTGGGACATTTGCATAGTTACCAGAAAAAAAATGATTAAAATTTGACAAGAATTGGTTTGTCGAATTGATTAGCAATGTATCATAAGAAAGTGATTGAGGCATTACAATAATGCACTGATCAATAATAATCTTCTATAGTAATACGGTAAAAAAATACATATTTAGAGGTAGAATTGCTAACCAAATGAATAGAGACGAGAAGGGAGCACATATTCATAGTGATTGTTTAGCTCATACGAAGAAGAACTACTGCTCCTATATTCTTTATCTAATTGAAAATTCGTGGAAAACGTGATAGTTCGGGGTGATTGTTTAACTCATGTGAACAAACTGCTTACTACTGCTATATTCTTTACCTAATTAAAAACGAATGGAAAGTATAATAGCTCAAGCCCACCATTACCAATATATTGTGATTTTTGAGTTTTCACTCCAGATTTACCAAATGCGTTTGTTTGTTATAGAGAGGTTTCCACTCCCGTATATAAAAAAAATATTTCATTCTTACATTCCACCCATAGTTCCCCTCTCCAACCGATATGGGATTTCACAGTCCACTCATCTTTGGGGCTAGATCACTCGTTTCTCTCTCCAATCGATGTGAGATCTCACAATCCACCTCCATTTGAGGCTCAATATCCTTGTTAGCACACTACACGATGTTGATACCATTTGTAACAGTCCAAACTCATCGTTAATGGATATTGTCCTCTCGGGGTTTTTCTTTTCGAGATTCCTCTCAAGATTTTTAAAACACGTAGGCTAGTAAGAGATTTTTACACTCTTATAAATAAATGTTTCCTCCTTCCCTACCATCCATCGATGCAGAGGTAGAGGTAGAGGTAGATGTAGACGTAGATGTTAGGGAAGAATTAAGAGGTACAATTGGGAGGAAACGCCGGTCGGAAAAAATATATGGTTGCAGTTTCATGCCAAATGTGTGGTGTTATTATATCAAACCCTGGTGAGTGAGGCCCACACAACCTTTATTTTTGTTTCCCCCTTATTTTCATCAATTCAACGTATTCTCCTTCTCTATCAACTTGTCCACCTTTTGCTTAACGTTACCGACGGTCATAGTAGCACACAGCATGTTGTCCACGTGTACTTGCCCTATTTGATTCCCATTTTTTCTCGCATCGGGGTTTCATGTACACCAAAATTTCAAACTTTGAATCTTGTTTTAGTGGGTGGAATTATGTGTTTACAAATAAATAAATAAATAAATAAATAAAAAGTTAAAGGGAAAAATCGTTTTCATTTTCCAACCTGGTAAAAGGGTTGAGTGGGAGGGCGAGATTAAGCATCAAAATCTCGCGAGTTGTTGTGAAATGTTAGGAGAATGACAAATATGGGTCCCTCCACGTCTACATTCGCCGCACTGGATCCTTTCTCCTCCCTTCCACCTTCACCCCCTGATTCCTTAACCCTGCTTAGATTAGCTTGATCTCTCCCTGTTCATTATTTAACCTCTACTTCAAGATTATTAATTTATAGATGGGTTTAGTTTGTTGATTTGACAAATTCAGTAGGCCATCAACTTTGCCCAAGCTTTTTAATTCAATTGACAATAAATAATAATAAATAGGCACACATTTTTCAGCTTCCCCTAAGTTTCCCATTTCCCCGTCTTTGCATTCTCTTCCCAGCTAAGGCTTTCAACAAAAAAAGCAGCAGAGAGACAAACAGATCGGGGGGGAGGGGAGACTGAGAGAGAGAGAGGGAGAACGGATTTAGCAGGAGAAACCGGAGGAGATTTTTCTTTCTTGAGATTCTCATTCCATTCCCCTTCCTCATTCTCTATTTGTCTCTCTCTCTTCGCACCCTTACTTAAACAATCCCTCCATTTCTTCCTCTTCCCCTCAATCACTTTTCACCATGATCTCCTTGAATAGAACCACTTTCCTGGTATTGCAATTCGATTCCATTACTTTTTCACCTTTTCTTTCATGTTTTTGTATCTGGGTCGTTTTAATTTTTGCGGGATTCCTCTGATTCGTTCAATGTTGCTCCATCTTTTTTTTTTTTTTCTCAGACCCAGATGGGTGTCTCTGGAGCTTGCTCCACTTCTTCCGCCACCGGAAGACGGCATCCGGTGTCTCTGAAGGTGGTGTCGATGGACTCGAATGGCCGAGCCGGCGACCGAAGCGGCAGTGTTGTCGTGGAGAACAGCACTATGAATGAAATTGCCAAGGCACCATCGCCGGTGGTCGAGGTGGAACCCAAATCTACCGCCAGCAGCTGGGCTCAGGATGCGTATGTTGATGATTCCGCCGCCGCCACAGAAGAGCAAATCATGACACCTTGGAGCGTTTCTGTTGCAAGGTGAAAATCACGATCCCCATTTTTTTTTTTTTTTTTTGGTTGATTGTTTAATTTATTCACCCCCTTTTAACCTTGTGTCATCTTATATTATAATCTTAACTTGTTTTTTTGAATTTTATGGGAATTAACTGATTGCAATTTGCATCATATTATATTGGTGTAGTGTTCTTGATAATCTTCTAGACCTATATGTTATTTGTTGAGTTTACATTTCATATAGCTGCTGATTTGTGATTTCCTGCCGACTTATTTGAACTCTGCAAACCCTTGAGAGAAATTTCTTTATGTTATTTCTCTCACTTTTCTGCTGTCTTTTGTTCCAATCTTTCAAAGCTGATTCTTTTTCTTCTCCTTGTGTTGGTTTTTCGCTGGAAACTCAGTGGATATAACTTATTGAGAGACCCACGCCACAACAAAGGGCTTGCTTTTACTGAGAAAGAAAGAGATGCTCACTACTTGCGCGGTCTGCTACCCCCGGCAGTTGTTGCTCAGAATCTTCAGGTTACCCTTTCACTTGAGATACCATTCAGGCGCATTGTAAATTTTACAAAACCTAGATTTTGATTCTTGAAACTATTTGGAACAACTTTCCAGGTAAAGAAGATGTTACACAATATTCGTCAATATCAGGTGCCATTGCAAAAGTACATGGCTATGATGGATCTTCAGGTAGCCATTTATTGATGTCATTTTTTTAGTAGGAATTTCAAATGATTCTTGATTAAATTTTTGGATTTCATCTTCTTGAACACAAAATTCTGAACCTTGTTGAACCAACGTTCTTAATATATGCATCAATCCTTGTAAGTACATCAGTGGAACTTATTATGAAATTGGACAAGGTTTTCTCTCCCAAGATTGATACTTTGCATATCAGATTCAGTACTATTTGTCTTATAACCAAGCTTTTCTATACCCTTTTTCAGGAGAGGAACGAAAAGCTGTTTTACAATCTCCTTATCAATCATGTAGAAGAATTACTCCCAGTTGTGTATACACCAACCGTGGGTGAAGCTTGCCAGAAATATGGAAGCATCTTCAGGCAACCACAGGGTCTTTACATCAGTTTGAAAGAAAAGTACGTTTCTTGATTGTGATGCATTTCTTTCTTGGTTTTTCGTGTTGAAATGATCAAGTTTCTTTTGCAGGGGGAGGATCCTTGAGGTTCTGCGGAATTGGCCTGAGAAGAACATTCAAGTCATTGTAGTAACTGATGGGGAGAGAATTTTGGGTCTAGGAGACCTTGGATGTCAGGTTAATTCCCTTTGCAACTCTTTCGTAATGAAACTTGTTTACAAGTATTTAAAATGATGATCCTCCACTGAAGCTTGAGATTGAGCGATGAACTCTTTCTTTTTGTCTGTTATTGAACTTAATGATCCTAACACAGAGCTAATCCATGTAATTATTTTAGGGGATGGGCATACCCGTTGGAAAACTCTCTTTATATACTGCACTCGGGGGCGTTTTTCCTTCAGCGGTGAGTGCCTATACGATCTCATCCTACTCTTCTATATAATTGATTTTCAAAACTAACCTTGCTTGATTCATTTCCTTTCTCGTTGTCTCAATATCTAATTTATCAAAACTTTCAGTGCTTGCCTGTGACCATTGATGTCGGTACGAACAATGAGGAGTTGTTGAATGATGAGTTTTACATTGGACTCAGGCAAAAGAGAGCTACTGGGCAGGTTTGTATTTTGCATCTATAGTTTAAGGTGACAAGCTTTATTCATTCCATTCCAAGCTTAAGTGGGATGCTTTTACTTGATATAGGAATATGCGGAACTTATAGATGAATTCATGACTGCGGTCAAGCAGTGCTATGGGGAGAAACTACTCATTCAGGTACTTTACAGTAATCACACATACTTGTATAGTTGGGAAAATCTAATCTTTTCTTTCTTAATCATTCTAATATTCATCTAAAATTAATTCCATTTTCACATTTTGAAGTTTGAAGATTTTGCAAACCACAATGCATTCGACTTGCTAGCAAAATACGGTGCAACTCATCTAGTCTTTAATGATGACATTCAGGTTAGAACCTTGGACTTTTCATTTCACTGTTTGAATAATTTCAACCAACTTATCTCTGATATCTTTGTCGCATTGAATCTCAGGGGACAGCATCCGTCGTCCTTGCTGGGCTCATTGCAGCCTTAAAATTCGTTGGCGGATCCTTAGCTGACCATAGGTTTTTATTCCTTGGTGCTGGAGAAGTATGTCCATATTTATTCATGTCCAACACCTCAAATGTTCCTCCTAATTTTGACGTAATATATTAACGTTTGGTGTTCCTTTCATTGTCTCAGGCTGGTACTGGAATTGCAGAGCTCATAGCCCTTGAGATATCAAAACAGGTTAAAATGAATAGTCATTTTAGACTGTAGATTTTCCTCATACTTCGTTCAAAATTTATTTGGTTAATCTTCATCTTAATTAACAAGGGCTAGTCCTTTGTGTAGACCAATGCTCCCTTGGAAGAGACCCGCAAAAACATTTGGCTCGTGGATTCGAAGGTAACTAATTCATCAAGCTTTATGAGGCGTTCATCATTCATTAAGTTTTTTGAAATTGTGATTTCTGATTACTTGTTTTTGTTCATTCCTCAGGGGCTGATTGTAAGTTCTAGGAAGGATACGCTCCAACATTTCAAGAAACCTTGGGCTCATGAACACAAACCTATTAGGAAACTCATAGATGCCGTTAAGGTGTGTTAAATCTCTCTACTTACCTCCACAAATGCAAATTCATAAATTTGAACAAAGTAATAAGTTCCTTTTTTACTGTTACACATCAGGAAATCAAACCGACTGTCTTGATTGGAACATCAGGCGTTGGAAGAACGTTCACTAAAGAAGTCGTGGAGACTATGGCCTCGATCAATGAGGTATTGAATCCATCTAACTGATCGTTCCTTTGTCTTTTACTTTAAGAAGAGTATAAGCAGATCATGTTTTGGTTAACTTGTTGCAGAAACCTATCATTCTCTCTCTTTCCAACCCTACTTCCCAATCTGAATGTACTGCTGAAGAAGCTTATAAATGGAGTCAGGTAAATACAATAGCAATTTTTCAACTGCCTCAGTTTTGCCATAGGGTGTCCTCCTCCATATTCATTTTGTATGACATTGTTGGGTTGTTTTGCTCAGGGTCGTGCCATTTTTGCAAGTGGGAGCCCATTCGACCCAGTAAACTACAAGGGGAAGACGTTTGTGCCTGGCCAGGTTCCACATTTCAATTTAATTCTGTCTAATAAGCCAAACGTATATCAAGATTTGGGTGTTAACATCATTCTATGGTGATTTCTTTACAACAATGCAGGCAAACAATGCGTACATCTTTCCTGGATTGGGTTTGGGGTTGATTATGTCAGGCACAATCCGTGTTCATGACGACATGCTTCTAGCAGCCTGTAAGTACTCATAAGCCTAGCAAGATTTAAGTGCAAGATGGGACTTTTGTCCATTGCTATGTTTAAGTCATCGTTTTTATCGGGTCGGGGTCCAATCCATCCTAGCCTAGCATATTAATGTACTTGTTTATTACCATCAGCGGAAGCCTTGGCTTCACAAGTGACCCAAGACGACTACAACAAAGGACTCATCTATCCTCCATTTACCAACATCAGAAAGATTTCAGCACATATTGCTGCTAGTGTGGCTGCAAAAGCTTATGAACTTGGTGAGTCTTCAACTTCATTTCCTTTTCCCAAACTTTTCAACGAGTTACAATTTGCTAATCATTCAATGTCTCATAGGTCTGGCCACTCGCCACCCTCAACCTAAAGATCTGGTGAAATATGCTGAGAGCTGTATGTACAGTCCTAGCTATCAAAATTATCGGTAGATTTGCGATGTCTCTCGTAGCTGTGCCGTGCTGTGTCGTTCGTTTATTTTCTGATAATGTATCTTCAATTTGTATTACTTTCTTTTGTTATGTTATGTTGTAAGTTACTTGGTTGTTTAGAAATCAGTTTATAGTTTGTATTAGTTGTGAGAAAAAGAAAAAGAAAGAAGAAAAGAAGAAAAGGGAAGGGGAAAAAAGAACTCTTACAAGTGTTTCATGAAATTGAATGGAAACTTGTGCTCAAAATCTTTAGTAGATTCATGGTTTATTGTTGGAGATTTCTGTTGAATACTAAACATTAAGCCAATACTCTGCAATTCACTCAGATTGTTTGGATGTGAAATAAAAAAGCATTTTTGTGTAGAAGGGTAATATCAATGTCCTGAGTGAGATTCTAAGCTAACAACTACAGGAGATAATGATGTGAAATATTCTGATCCTTTGTCTCCCACTATATTCCACTTCTCTTCAAATATTTAGCTCATTACCAAAAGAAGCTGCAGATGTGACACTACAAGACACCTCTTCTCTGCTCATCTTTCTCACATAGGAATGGCAGAAGAAGAGGAGGAAACTCCTGATGCTCTTGGACTCTCTATTAGTGGTGTTACAGAATACTATGGTTAGTGCGTAAAGAGCCGAAAGGCTCTAAATGAAGATATATTCTTATTGAAACCTAAATATGGTATGTGCATGGAATATGCTACGAATGACTGAAATCTGGCAACTTCTTCTAAGTTTCTCTAAACCTGTGGGAATATGATAGCCACCATCTCCTCTCCTACAGTCTCCCTCTTGAAGGCTCAGATGCTAAATCTCAGCATCTGGCCTACATGCACTGCTTCCCTCTATTCTTCTTTCTTTTCTCTTGTTTCTCCTCTTTATAAACCTCTGGATCCTAACCATTATGTAACTTAAACTCATCACCTCTCAATAATCTTCCTACTCTGTTCTGTTTTCTCCCTTTGATATTTTGCTTGAGATGGAAAGGAGTCAGTTGTTGAGGCAATCACTCTTTGATCAGGTCCTTTTTATCTCACTTAAGCATCCATTTTCCTTAACATCTTTTATGAAATCTATTGATGTAAAGCACTAAAACCAGATATTGCTCTCTTTAGGGACTCCTTGATGAACAATTCGTTCAGTTGGAGGAGCTGCAAGATGATGCTAACCCAAACTTTGTTGAGGAAGTTGTAACTCTATGCTACCGCGACTCATTGAGATTAATCCTGAACTTAGAGCAAGCATTGTAAGTAAATTCAGAACCTCAAACTCTTTCCCTTCTGTAGTTGTAATGATCACCATTCTAACAAATCAATTTCAGTGCAGAAAGAAGAGCCCTCTAGACTTCAATCAGTTGGATAGCTATATGCTACAGTTCAAGGGAAGTATCTCAAGGTAAAGTCACAAAAGAAAAAAGAATAAGAACAATAATTAATCATAAAGCTAGCTATATTCGCTGTCGGCTTTAATAAAACATGTTTCGTCCTTAATCATGAATGGATGCAGCATTGGAGCAAAAAAGGTGAAAGATCAGTGCACACTTTTTAGGGAATACTGTACGGCTGGAAGTGGAGAAGGGTATTATCTTTTTCTTAACCTCATCACGATTACACTCAGATTAACCTACGAGCATATATGGTAGTTTTTTAATACTGATTCTGATGCCTTCTGTAAACATGTTAAGATGCTTTAGGACTTTCCAGCGACTAAAGAAAGAACATACAGCTCTGAGAAAGAAGTTCGAAGCTTACTTTCAGGTTTATATCTCACTACTCAGTTGACAAAAAGAAGCAAAAAGTTGGGATTTTTACTATAATTTGTGTTGTTTTCTGAGCAGCTGAAAAGGCAAGCTGGTCCGAGTCAAGTTGCAAGTCGTCCCAAGTAAAGAACAATGGGCAAACAAAGGCTAGCACTTCAAACTTTAGTTGTTAAGTTTCCTAGCAAGCTTATGGAAATCATGCATACAAGTTGTTCAAAGCCCCTTATCTTAACATTTTGGTAAATGGAAAGTAAGCAAGTCTTCGCCCTTTTGTACAATCTTTCTCTCCCAATTAGCTGTCTGTCCACCAGCCAAACAATATAGGATGCTTTTGAAATAGCAAGGACCAAATTTAAAAAATGGCACAAGGTTCAAAGTACAATATGTAGACGCATGCATCTCTATAATCCAAGCTGAGTGGTTGTCCAACATCAACGATCATAAGAAAAGATTATACTTGGCAAGCTTAAAGATAGATGTAAATCAGAGTCCAAATATTCCAAAATCTTTAATTTATACCGACTCATTTACTCAAATACGCTCATATAAAATGCTCGGAATATCTGTGGAATGTCGTGTACATTAGAGTACGATGACACCGGAATGATTTTTACAACCATTGTATACAGCTTTTGCTCATGCTTATGGGCAAAATGTAGCTTCCTACACTTGAGAGCATGTTCTTTTCCAGCATCATTACAGGGTTTATCTTTCTACGCACCTTTAAGGTACAGAAGAGTACAATTTACAAGATTGTTTCACCTGGCCGAGGAATGCACAAGCGCAACATCTAATGCAATGCCCTTCCCGGTTCGCACTTCCAAGTTGTAACAGCAGTTCCGCAACTAATCACATGAAACCTCGTCCAGCATGTCCAGGAAACCTTTCTTTGATGTCTTTTGAAGAGCTTGATCAAAACGATATGGATTGGCTGATGCTGCTTCAAATTTCAGCCAGAGTTCTTTTTTAAGAGTCTCTTCGCCAGCACGTTTGCCAACCCGAAATACACTTTCACATTCCTTCAACATGGGAGTGCTATCTATGTGCGGCAAGCTGACCCCAACTGGACCTTTATGTAAATTTTTTTAGTCAGAAACGTATCACAAATCATAGGCCAAACGCGATATTGATATAATCAAAATTATCTATAATTAAACAGAATCTAAACTGATTCATGAGCAGGGACGAGTGGTAATTGAAAAAAGAATAATACCTTCGTCGCCGAAAGATTTCTTGGCTTCCTGACATCCGTAACAAGCAGCACTTTTCACTGAATGAAAATCAGACGGCTCCAGTAAAACACATGTTTTTGGAGGTGACATAAACCAGTCTGGTGAGGCTTCAACCTCCTTTCTAATTTCTAATTTGTGAGCCTGTTGAATTCCCAAGAGTTCTGGGTACTTTAAAGCCAGTCCATCAGAAGCGTCACCGCCAGAGGAGTAATCCTGAACCCCAACGGGAAAAGGTGTGGCCTTATAAACCATTTTTTTGTCTTTATGTGATGACTCAGAAATGGGTTCGAGCAGCACACAAGATTTTGGAGGCGACATTTTTAAGCAGGGAGTCATAACTAGCATAGAGCAATTTTTCTTTGATAACATAGGTGGGGAAGCAAATCCACGCTGATGAGTTATCTCAACTTGTGCTATATCAGACCCAGAAGGCTCAACACCACTAAGCACAATTCCACTACCTTCTAACAAATTCTCCCCCAGTTTAGTTAAATTAGACCCAGATGGCTTACCAGTACTTGGCGCAATTCCATTACCTTCAAGCAGATTCTCCCCTAGTGTTGTTAAATCAGGACCAGAAGGCTTACCAGGCTCAAGTATTTTACCTTCAAGTTCATTCTCGTTTAAATCTGCACATGCAACAAAACATGGTTGTGCGCCCTCGAGTATGCTCGAAGTCATTCCACTAAGTGCAGATTTATAATATTTCACATGTTTAGATGAGAGTGATTTAGAAATAGGAAGAGGTGTGAGTAAAAACAATTGTCTTCCTCTCTCAATATTGCATCCAGCACGCCATGATACGAGGGGTGAAGGAGAGATCAGATCTCGAACTTCAGCTTGGCCTGGGCTGTCAATAACACTGTTTTCCGTATCGTTAACCATCACATTGCTTTCACTAGACAAGGGTTGTTCTATATCACCATCAATACCTTTTGATGGAGACGAGAGCACCTTCTGAAGTCTGGGAACCCATGGCTGGATTTAAGATAATTATCCCACACGAGCTATCAGGATGAATGGAGTTGCAAAATAAAGTCGGTTAATGAAAATTGAAAAATTACCTTCAAAGAAGATAGCATATCAGATAAGATATGAGTGAAAGATTCGATCTGTTTCCTCCCTTGTTTGCCCATTTCCTTCAGTTCAAATGCTTTCACAACAAGTTCATCAATCTGCCAATCCAGTACGGTAAGATGAAACTATGCAACAAAATAAACAGAAGAACCAACCAACTACCACACGGATTATAGAGAATCTTAAAATAGGTGCAATTGTGTACCGCCCAGTTTAAGAACACACACTTACCTTTAAGTTCATTAATTCCTAGAATTCATATGTACGTAATCTACCCTTCTAAACTTATGTGTTGTTCCTTATTACCTAGGAGAGAACAAAGTCTTGAAGAAACAAGTTCATTGTTTGTTCCTGATGAACTACTTAATTTTCTTGAAGAAAGTGTTGATAAACCCAGAAACCAATGGTTTTCTATGCTGCAAAGAATTAACTTTATATGATTTTGACATCCAATTTTCCTCTCAGGCCGGCTAATATAATATATTCGTGCAACTCTTAAGAAAAAGAAGGGAAAAAAAAAAAAAAAAGAATACAAGACTTGCCAGTATCAAACACCCAAACATAGACACTACGGAATATTAACTGCATTGGTTAAGATCCAAGCGAAGCTTGAAATTAGAGTTCAATTAACTCCAATGAAGAGATAAATCCGGCTGCTTCTATGCCCTGTCTAATTCACTTCCGTTCTCCCCAATTTTGAAACAGAAATCAACCCAAACGAAACACCATTATGAAACTAATCCACACATGAAAATCAAGATGAACAGAACAAAAGTTTCGTAGATAGTTGAATCAGAGCGAACACCAATTCTCGAAAAGGAGGCTAGTTCGAGAGAGATACCTGATTAGTGAACGCTGAGAGATCGGACTGAACCAGAAGGAGACGATCGAGAGAATCATCTTGCTCTTCAACCTTAGACATGTAATCATCTTCCTTTCTCTTGGCTGTAGCGACAGATTTGGAGGAAGTTCGGCCGTATTTTTGGTTCGATACATCCCTCAGTGGCTTCTTCCCTGATTTCCCCCTCATCGGCATCCTAATCGCCGCCGGAAGCCTCCCCTTAGGAAACCTGCAAAATTTTCTCTCTCCCACTTTTTGAATCTCTCCAATGGCGGGCTTTTACGTGCCTGTAGTTGTACAACGTTCCAGAATCTACGATGAAAGCTTCATTAGTGCAAAATGGAATGGGCCAACGCACTCAATTGGGCTTTGTTGAAAGCCCATTTCTATTTTAGAAAAAAGAGTTTTTACATGAAAAAAAAAAAAAAAATTATAAGTTAGTAAATTTTGAGTTTTACGTATGGTTCATGAATTTGAATTTTATATCTATTAGGCTGGAGACAAATTTAAAATTTAAAAAAAAAAACTGAATTTTACTGTCAATTTTATGGAATTAGATAAATGTTGGAATTGTTTTCTGAGATGGGAACCAGAAACTTTGTTGGCACATTATTCTTTCCTTGCCTTCCCCCATCTGTGCCTTTTATTTTGTGTTCTTCCAAAGCAAAAGCAAAAGCAAGAGAAGTAATATACATCCCAACACTATTACACTTCAAATTGTAGCGTTTCCTACTCCTGATGGCAGGCAGACATCCAACAAAATAAATGCACTTGTTGTGGCCTTTAGAAAGTGAGAGGAAGAGTATTCAACACCGTAGCCCCATCCAGGAACATGACTTTACTGCGTGCATTCTCGAGCGAGGCGCTGCTCTGCAGGAAGATGAACGAGGGGAGAGGCTAAATGGGCAAAAGTAGACGGCCCAACTATCTTATCTTCCTTGGACAAGACCACTAAAAACTTGGCTGTTACCAGCTAGAGTCGCTTCCCACTCTATTGAAGACAGTAGGATCTGTGACAACGATATTACCACTTCCTTCATGTCCGGTCGTAACATGGGATCCTCATCCACACACTGCTTTCCCAACATCGCCACCTACCACAAACACAAGTGTACCAAACACATCATCCTAAATATACAAATCACCATCCACAATCAAACACCGACAGAAACGTGTTTGAATGTTGAAGTTTCGTCCGCTTTACTGATAGAAGAACTCAGAATGAATGTACCTTGAATAGACAGTCATGGGGATACAAATCCATCATACTTGGATCAACTTGATCTTTTAGACTTCCCATATTCATAGGATCGGGTGTGTTACGAAGAACACCTAGCATCTGCATAATGCATCAAAAGGTTAGCACCAAATGCACATACTTCTACACAAAACATTTATCTCCAAACTAGCATATATCCAGCATCATAAAACTTACAATGGATGCCAACGAACGTCTTTCAGGATTTTTCAAAGTCGTGCCCTCAGTTCGTATGATTGCCTCCTTTCCAGATATAAGCTCAAAAATAACAACACCGTAAGCATACACGTCGCTTTTAGTTGTGGCAAGTCCGTTACTCAAATATCTACAACAAGTGAGGGTTAGAGAAAGAAACAGTTCAAAAAGATATTGTCAAGAAATATACATCCTTCAAATTCTCATCACTTACTCGGGAGCCAGATAGCCATATGTACCCACAACTTTCGTTACTGTAGCTTCACCCTCATTGGTTCTTCCAACAAGTTTGGCCAACCCAAAGTCAGAAATCTAAGCATAGAAGGAGAGCAGGATTTCAGTGGAAGCTTCTTTGCCTAATTCAACAGAAAGAACTAGTAGGGTGCTTTAAATATCACCTTCGCCCTAAATGAACCATCAAGTAAGATGTTGCTTGTCTTGATATCTCTATGGACATAATGAGGTTTAGTGTGCTCGTGAATGTATTCGAGACCTCTCGCAACGTCCAAAGAAATTTGGAGTCTCATAATCCAAGAGAGTGATGTATGGCCTGTAATTAGGAGACTAACATGAATAGTAAGTGCCATGATTCATATGCACGAGGCACAGCTGCTCTCCATAAAGCGCAGTCGTCACACGATGACAAGCGGCATGATTTACTTTTTCACATAAACTAAACAGATAGTCTTACAAGATCTAAGGAAATAGTGAAATTCACAAAAGATAAAAGCTTTAGGGAATGATTTGATTAATGGAGTGAAAATGCAATCTTACCCTTGTTCAGAGGATCATGTAAATGACTTTTGAGTGGACCTTTTTGAGCATATTCCTAAATTAGAAAGAGCTCCGCCTCACTGGCTGCATAACCAATCAATTCTACCTTGAAAAAAAGAAAACCAAGCAAAAGTCAAGGTTTCAAATTGTAACCTAGTGGAAATAAATACATCAGCATTCATGAAAAATAGAAGATTACCAGGTTTGCATGATGAACCTTGCAGAGGACTTTCATCTCTGCCAGAAACTCTTTAGTTTTTGTTGCAGTCATTCTCTTTATAGCAACTTCCTAAAACGTCAGATTCGTTGCGTTAGGCAACCAACAAAACCGATATCCTTAATCCAGTAGTATGCCTTGAAGATGTCAGGGTAGATAACCACAAACCTGGTCACGCAGGATGCCATGATACACTGAACCATAAGTTCCATGGCCAAGCAGACTCGACTCGGAGAAACCATCGGTCGTGGAAAATATTTCTTCGCAGGAGAAAACCACAGGTTTGTCTACATTGAATACATTGCTCTCAATAGCTTCATGAAAGAAGATTCAAGTAACAGTTAGACATCAATCGAGTAATTTAGCAAACAAAGGTTGAAGCAACTAAAGTATAATGAATTGCTTGCATAGGCTATTAACTGTGCTTCTAATTACCTTTTGGAATTGCACTCTGGTTATCGCTCGACTCCCTGCTGGGTTGTTTCCAATCTGCAGAACTACAGCAAATATACCTTCCTGAAGCACAGCAGAAACTTGACTTCCCAAGAATATGGAACTTGTGTGAAACCTTGGCACCAGGATCCTTGGAGTGGCTACTCCTTAATCTAGAAAAGCATTTCGACCACCTACAACAAGCATAACCTCCTATGCCTAATAAAATCAGAACAAGAATAATTCCCAAACTCCCAACAATCCATATATAAGGAGGATGACGCTTGGAGTTCTCAGCATTATCTGCAATTCATAATGCAATAGGGTTACAATTTTTCTTAAGTTCATAACAAAAGTAGGCAGTGATCAGAACTCAGAAGTTGAATGTAAGGCCAATACTGAGGGGAAGGATTTCATAATAGTGATCAAATTGAAAAATAAGCAGCAGCAAACAAAGAACACGTGGAAACAGACAACCTAAAGGATCTAGAAGAACTGCAGTGCTTCCTCCCAAATAGAAGTTCTACACGAATTTCATATAAAAAATCATTTCTGAAAGATCGCTAGATATAACCTTCAATTTAAGTCAGTAGATTTGACTTAACTCAAAAACAAAGGACCACCAAGTTTAATATTGTTCCCAGACACAATTACATCAACTAGTTGACTTTAAGGACGATTTCCTAAAAGTATGCAAGAAGCAAGGACATGTTGTCTGAATGAGAAGTGTCAAAGCAAAGTTCTTCATATCCACCTGAGAAATTGTTGAGAGAATAGGAAGGAGCAGGAGTAGGAGCAGGAGAAATGTGCGTCTCCAATGGATAAGGATCACCAGGAACTACAAAAATTCACAAGTTAAACGAAAAATGGCAATGGAAATCATAACTCAATAAAATTACTTTGATAAAAGAAACACGAACCCGAATTCAGGGGAATATAATACAAAGCGCCCACAGTGACATTGCTGGGATTTTGAATTCCATTCACCGACTCAATGCTATCCATACTGACCCCAAATCGGCTAGCCAAAGACTGAATGGTATCGCCATCTGTCATCACATAGCTCATCAAATAGTTCCACAGCCCACTTGAACAGGCACAAAACAGCCGCAAAGACACAACAGCGCCGTTCCTCGCCATTCGGGTGGTGTTGGGCAACAGCGCAAGCCCATCATACGCTTCCAAGACTATGTCATACACAAAACCCCGATTCGATTTGATGGTAAAAGTGGTATTGGTGATGTATTTCTTCAATCCAGAGGCACAGGAGCAATTCTTCCTGATGAACACATAGTCCCGGCCATTGCCTTCGACAGTGACATCTTCAGGCAATACGTCGAACATACTCTGGATCACAGAAAGCGTCTGATTTGGCTGAGGCTTGAAAGCCAGAAACGAGGTGCATAGACGGGTTGTATCCGTACAAGTTAAGGGCGAGGGAGATGAGGAACAGAGGGAATGATGTTGAAGAAGAACGGAGAAGTAGAGAAGGAAGAACGAAGTGCGAATTCGCACAGGATTCATGGACGAAAACATAGAATTCCAGGTCCAAACTTAGGGGGATAAAGATAGTGAGTTGGACAGTGAAGAACAGAAAGTAGTGGCAGACAAAGGTCGATCAAAATTCAAGGCACACCCATACAGAAAAGGAAAAAACAGTATGTGGGTAAGTCAGAAAATGAAACCCAATACAGAAGCAAGCAGGAAAATCATAATCTTTATACAAGCCAACTAAAAAGCAGAGAGGACTGGGAAGTTGAATGAATGAATGAATAAAGTGAAGACTTGGAGGAGAAAAGAATTGAAAGGAGAAGAGGTGGAAAGAAAATGGAAAAAGAAGAATGATGGGGTTAGGGAGGAAGAACAGAGGAAAGAAGTGAAAAAAGGGCAGAAACAGAGCAGTTGTGGAAGGCAAGAAGGAAGAGGGTTTCTTTTGCTTTTTCTTTTGTACAGAGTATGTAAATGGGGTGCCATGCCAGTGGGGGCAGGGAGAAGAGCTGGCGAAAGAAAGACGACAGTTGGGAATGGGCCCCGCAAACGAGTCACCGATCTGTCGTCTTGGACCCAATCACTTGTCAATCCTCACCCCTAACCCTAACCCTAAAGTCCACTTCACTTCTACCCTTAGATTATTAACTAACCGCCATTCACCAGTCCTGAAAATTTGTTTGAATAAGGTTAGAATTTTTACCCACAAATACAAATATTAAATAATGATATTTACACGTCATTGTCATGGTAATTGTCACTGGAGCTTAACTAATTATTGAGGAATTTAAAATGTGGTTAACTTTGTGGATAATAATTCAAATAATAAAGGCAAATTTTCCGTAGGTATATAGTGGCCAGGTAGTACCAAATTATATTCCAAAAGAGGGAAAAGATAAATAAAGCGTATTGAGAGAATTGACCGGGTGGCCCGCACGTGGACTACAGACAACTGTAAAATTACGTTTTCGCTGCGGACTTACTTGACGTGCAATAAGCTTCCAAGGGTTAAAATAATAATTTCAATTTTTTAACGTAACACTAATAATTACCAATAATTGGCTTAATGTTGCTCATTATTTTATGTTATTAATAATTCTTTCTGGGTATATATATTTTTACTAACCCACCATTAATCATTGCTCTTCGAATAATATATGTTTCAATAACGTGCATGTGTAGACAAATATTATAATTAATAATTTAGTTTTGTGTGTATATATATATATATAAGAGATGTAAAAAGGGCAAAAGATATGGTAATATGTGGATAATAAAGACAAGGGATGGTGTCTTTTTCTTGTCTGTCTGGACAAAATTGTGAATCAAAATTTGTGGAACATTGGGTGAGTGTTTTCCTTTTCTTTTTTTTTTTTTTCCCATACGGGAAATGTTCTTTGTCGGCTTGCACTTGTTTTTCCCTTATATAAAACAATTTACCTTTTATCATATAATATTTTCTAACTATAACTAATACAAAAAAAAATCTAAACTAATATCGGTATTAATTTATCCCTCAACTTTTATGACCATATTAATTTACACTATCTCTCATATTTCGTTCAAAAAATGGTAATTTAACCTCAAAGGTATAATAATAATTACATTTTTAAAGTGGTAAAATTAATTATTTTTAAGTTAGTAAGTGATTAATGAATATTAACCAACTAAGTTCGAATTGTTGATGGGAGCATTTCTAGTGGCCCATTTGGTTGTATTGAAGCCCAATGCCCCTTCCCTTTCTAGTGGGCCAAACAATTAAGGCCCATACTTCATGGGCCAATTTTAGATTTTTTTTTTTTTTTTTTTTTAATTATGCTTGATGTTCATAATTTCTTTAATTGTGCCATAAGCTTTAATGATTTACCACATTAAAAATTAATATAATAATTAATCAATCAAACGAAGTATTTTTTCTTCCTTCTTCCTCTTTTGAATTCTTTTATTTTTTTGGTTTTTTTTTTTAATTTAAAATTCTGTTTTTTGGAATAGGAAATTATATATATATTTGAAACAAGTCTATAAAGATAATGATTGGGCAATGTGTGACCCAAACAGCTTTTGGCTTTTGGCAGATGATATAAAATTAATACGAAAAATTAAAAAAGCTTATAATAAGGCATGTGGGCTTTGCCTTTATGGGAGGGTGCCCCAAATGAGAGTGGTTGTAGGACATTTCCAGGAATATTAATGCCTTTTGCATATAATACATAATTTCATATTTTTTTTAATGTTAAAATCATAAAATATTTTTAATTAATTTTTTTATATTATTATATTCAATATACTACCTTGAGATCTTATAAACTTATAAAAACACAGTTAATATGGACCACGATCTCATTCTCCCATAATGACTTTATTGTGATTATTACATATCTAATACATTATTTAATCATAAATATATATATATATTCTTCAAAAAATTAATTAAATAATAAAAAGAAGACTGGGGCAGTTGAGATTGGGGATGCTTACAATAAAATGCACATAATCATGAACTATGCAATTTTCAATTATAATTTGTTATTACTTTTAAGCATTTCATCTTTTTTTTTTCTTCTTTATCCAATTCTTTTGGTAAACAAAGAAGATTCTTATAAATTTTTTATTTGCCTAAATATTCATTAACTCAGTGTAATCATACTACCATTCTTCATTCGCCTAAATTTTTATACTTTAATGAGAGATCCCACGTTGGTTGGAAAGAGAACGCAACCTTTTTTTATAAGATTGTAGAAATCTCTCGTTAGTAGTCACGTTTTAAAAACTAGGAAAACATGAAAGAAAATCTCAAAGAGAACAATATTTGTTAACAGTGGGCTTTAAGTGGTTACAAATGGTATCAGAGCCAGACATTAGGTGAGAATGTAGAGCTCTAAAAGGGGTGGACATGGGGTGGTGTGCAAGCGAGGACGCTGGACTCCGAAAGGGGGTGGATTGTGAGATCCCGCATCAGTTGAAAAGAGAATTGGAGTAGACATACCTTTCCTTAGCAAACATGTTTTAAAAACTTTGAGAGGAAGATGGAAAGAAAAAGTGAAAGAGGAATCTAGATATATTTTGTAGTGAGTGAATGTTTGAAGCTCTTACCTTGTGTCCAATCATGTAATGTCATAAATAGTTGAGTTATACGATGATGATGGATGTGTGTGTATGTATATATATATATATATATAATATTTAGGGGAAAGTGGGGATTGATAGAGCATATAAAGTGTATGTATATATGAATAATGGTACCTATCACTTCCAATTCCGAGCATAACGGCTTTTTTTCTTTTCCATAAGGAAGAAGGAAGGAAGGAAGGACAAAGAAGATAGATGATGTGAAAGCCATTAGCCATCTCCATTGTATTTCATCAACTTTTTTTTTTCTTTGTTTTTGTACCCATTAGTTTATTTTTCATTTTATATATAATTGAGCGTCTTTATCTCATGCCCATTCGATTAGTAAGAACGAGAGAGTTGATTGTTGGAAATTGTTGGTCGAAGAAAATCAAATAAAAAAAACTAACGAGGTACCCATTTGAAAAAAGGATATGAAGAACATGATTACCCTTTATTTCCTCAATTCCTTTGCACCTTTTTAACTTCCAATCTCATGCCTGTAATACAACAATCTTAAAAAGTTGGAGAAACTTAATACATTTAATATTAATCGACTGCTTTAAATAAAACACATTTAAGTAAGAAGTAAAAGAAAGTGCAATAAAAATGAGGAAACTTGAGAAGTAAATTATTTGAATTATCATTAACCATTTTTTAAAATGATTGGAGGATGGATCCCACCTTATTATTACTTTATAATTGATGAATAAATATTGGGCAAAATAGCGGCGCCTGCTTTTATGAGCAAAAACAAAAAAAAATGAAAGAGAAAGATAAGAATAACATAAGTGGGAAACATTATAATTATAGTAATAATACTAATACTCTTATACTTTTGATTAAAATGTTAAAACGATTAATAATAATAATAATAATGAAGTGAATGAAAGGAAATTATGGGATGGAATATGTGGAGGAAAGAAAAAAAAATGATTGTGAAGAATCAAACCGTTGGGATGAACCCAAATCCATGAAGTAAAAAAGGTTGGATGGTTTGATTTGATTTGACTTCTTGTCTTACTTACATCAACTTCTTCTACTCTAGTAACGCACACACCGAATCATTACCCATCTGATTTAACCTTCTCCCCACGCCTTGCTTCCTCATCACCGTCCATTCCCTTCTTCTTACAAAAATAGTTTAATTTTTTTAGATTAATGTAGGTTAAGTGACATGGTACATCTTTTATCCACCTAATTTAGAATTTAAAGGTGACGTGTAAAGTTGAAGGCACGCGAGTATAAGAAAAAGGCGAAGGAAAGTGGCAAGTTAAAAAGGCAAAGGGGGTGAGTGGGGGTTGTAGTACGGCCGCGTCAAATCGCATAATAAATAAGAATTTTCAATTTATATACATATTGACGTGGCATAAGGCAATTATAAGATGACAATAATTGTTGCTGACTTGGCGTTCTGAAGGCATCCATCCTCGGGCATGTTGGATGCTCGGAGGTGAGAGAGTGAGATAAATCAAATCGACAGGAGTCCAAGTATGATTGGGTTTGAAGGCTCTGCCAATTTGAGAGTTTGAAATAATAATGGATACAGATTTATTTAAGGGTTTAATAAACTCCTATTTGATTTGAAATTATAAGAATGTGTTGTTGAGTTGAAGCTAATTCAAGATTGATGGAGTGTTTCCCCACAAAAGCAGGCATGTTGGGTAATGGTTGGGTTGTTGTGCAAGTTACGGTAATCCCTTGTTTCTTTGTTTTGTTCTTCTTCTCTTGCTGGTTACTGGCATTGCATAGGGAGACAAGAGAAAGAAAGAAACTTTTGGGTAGAGAGAGATGAGGAGAGTATCTTTTTAGCACGCTTTGCTTCCTGAGCTGAGTAACCCACCAATATATATTTTTGTTTTTTCATGTCTTGATTGGGTGAATAATAATGCTCTCTATATACTGTTCCCTCTTTTGGGTTCTTTTGCTCCTCAAATACATTCTCCTCCTTCAATCTCCTTTCATCTTCCTCTTCTCTCCTTCTCCTTCTTCTTCTTCATTATATATATATATATATATATATATATCCTCTTCAACCCTTTGCTTCGCTGCCTATTTTCATTCTCTTCTCGTCTTTCTTTCCACGATTTGAGATCCGGGTCCTCTTTTTTATCATCTCTTCTTCAAGATTTCACCAGGTAATTGGGGTATTTCGTGTTATCTTTTTGTTTCTTTATTTGGGTTCTGTTTTAGTCTTTCAACTAATAACTGCCTCTGTTTCTTACCTCTTCTCTCCTTCTCCAACTCAGTTTTCTTTCCTATTTTCTCGACCAATTTCATTCACAAAGGATACCAATTCGTATTTCCTGATTTCTCCCATCTGGGTTTCCTCAAAAACCCCCAAATCTTTCAATGGAGATGAATGGGTGTTCTGAGAAAGACGAGGATTGTCCTCAGCTGTTGGATTTGATCCCCAAACACCGCCAATGGCTTTCCGCCGTAGATGTCGCCGGAAAAACGCAAAGCTCCGACGACAAGAAGCTTGAGCTGAGGCTTGGCCTGCCTGGAGATGCCGACTGGTCCCGCAAAGAAAGAAATGACTCTCTTCTCTCTTTTGGCCATTTTCCCACTTCTTCAAAATTTTCTCCCTCTGAGAATCCGTGGCCGTCGTCTGCAAATTTCCTTGGAAAGCTTCAACCCAACAAATTTTCAGTGTTTTGTTCTAAAATGGGAGATTTACAAAATGCTGAAGCTAAATCATTTCCTTCCTCTGCTAACACACCTGTTTCTAACACTTCTCAGAAAAGGTACACCCTCTCTTTCGCTTGGTGTTTAGTATTATTTTCATGGCTGTTGAAACTCGAAGCATGTGTAAAAAGGACAAAGGGTCATCTTATGACAGGCTTGTGTTCTTGTGGTCCATGTCCTGTCCTTGCATCTTTTTTAATCCTTTCCACTTGGTAATTGAAAAATGGGTCTAATCTTATCTTTCCTTTCCTTTGTCTGTTTGTTTTTTGGCATTAGTCTTAATCAAAGCTTCCCTTAACAAGAATCTTTTTTTAGCTAACTTTTGTTTCAATTTCTGAATTTAGATAAGTGAATGAATTTGGGTTGTAAGGGTCAAGTTGATGAACAGCTTTTAGTGTTGATTAACAGTAAGAATTAGGTAGTGAAATACACTAATAAGAATTGCGTAACTGTGTGAACAAATACAAAGGACTGCGCCTGCTCCAGTTGTGGGATGGCCACCAATTCGATCCTCGAGAAGAAACCTCAGAAGCAGCAGCTTTGAGAAGCCTGCAGTGGAGTCCTCGGATGCCGCCCCGAGCAAGCTCCCGGCTCCCCGGGAAAAACGGGTCGAAGCTGGTGGGAAGGGACTGTTTGTGAAGATCAATATGGATGGAGTTCCCATTGGTAGGAAGATAGATCTCAATGCCTATGACAACTATCAAAAGCTTTCGTGTGCTGTTGATGAACTGTTCCGAGCCTTACTTGCCGGTAATCTCCACAAGAATTGTTCAAACTTTCCTATTAGTTTCATTCAGAGATTCGTCTTCTGAAATTTGTTGGTGTGCGTGCAGCTCAAAGAGATTCGTCAGGCAGTGGCGTGTTGAAGAAGCAAGAAGAAGAGAAACCAATCACGGGTTTGCTGGATGGAAGTGGAGAATATACGCTTGTTTATGAGGACAACGAAGGCGACAGAGTTCTTGTTGGCGATGTGCCGTGGCAGTAAGCATAACTCTCTGCACATCCTTTTATTAGCATTACATAACAGTAGAAGTGTTTTGTAATCTCCTGTCCTTGTGTCGCAGAATGTTCATTTCCACGGTGAAGAGGCTGCGCGTGCTGAAGAGCTCTGAATTGCCAGCGTTGAGTGGTGAGTTGAAACACAACCAAACCAACATTCTTGTTTATTTCCTGATTTGATGCCATCGCTTTTCATTAAACACACACCGGATTTGTTTGATTGCAGTGCTTGGTTCGAGGCCGCAGAAGAGAAGTTAAGTTGTAAGGTGAAGGTTTAGAGAAGATAGAATCACTCATGCTTTAATCATCATCCCCATACACTAATGGGGTTATGCTTTTCATTTTGTAATTTCTGAAATTAATTGCAATGTAAAATCCAATCAAATCGCCTAAATTAGCCGCTCATTTGGTGTTCTAATATAAATTCCTTAATAAGATAAGATTAATCACTAAGATAACTACCAACAAAAGTTCAGGTCAACTTACTTTAAAAATGAATCGATTCCATTTTATGGGGAAGAGTTAAAACGCGAACTTTCGAGACGTAGTCGTGTAGGATGTATTATTCGAAATGAATGAGTAAGTGTAGTATTTGAAAAGGGTTTTTGAGTTGGGAGAAGGAGGAGGGCATTAGGGACATGGTTAGAAGAAGGGCATATGGAATGGGAACAAAGGGATGTGGTGGCATCCATCAGTTGTGTCACTGTCATTGAGAACTGGCCTAACTTTGGGCCCAAAAACTGACCAACAAGTCTACTCCTTTTCTGTTCACAATGAGTGGTTAGGGGTGGGAACATTTCTTACTTTACGCTTTGACAACAACATTGCATCCTTCGTTTCAGATAGAATAAGGACTGTGATTAATATGTGGCCGACCACGCCAACCCTTGGGTCGGTCTTGGCCTCAAGCTCATGTCGACCATGACCGTTGGTTCTCTTTTTGTTTGATTCACTATCAAAGCGTCTCCTATCTTAATATAGAATAGTAGTAATTGGGAATGTTTTTGGAAGGTTATTGCACACGAGGAGGATGGGCAACATAATGCAAATTGGGGTCAAAACCTATGAATCTACCTTCCTATATCACTCAATTATTAGCATTACCATAACTCTAAATTGATGATGTTTTAAATAATTCCTACACTAATGTAAATGTCCTACAGTTTAGTATTCAATATCATTGAAATCAATTTTCTTTTTAGATCATAATTTCCTCATTAAATAATATTATTTTTTTAATTTGGTCAAATTTTCACTCTTTCTATTCGAATAATCATCTTAGCTGTCGTACTCCAATGATGTAGCTCTAATTTAATGCGAATTTACCTTACTCCAGCTGATGCCCCCCTAAAAAAATGGGCTACACCGAACACATTGGGCCTATAGTATCATTATGATGTGCGTGATCAAGTGTGCCCTATTTGGTCCCCTAATCCAACGACCCAAACTCAATTATTGACTTTGATTGTCTGAAAAAATTTGGTTTTTTTTTTTAAAAAAAAAAAAGAAAAGAAAAGAAGAAACTATAGGTTGGTTATAGATATGAATGAAATAGCGAAGTATTATTGGTTTGTGAATTATTGAGTTGAATAATGGATGAGTTAGATGCGTATTAATATTATGATTTAATTTAGGGTAATATGATTAGAGTCAAAATGAAGAAGAGACAAAGTAGAAACGAGTCAAAAGAAGGAGGGCAGTACAATTATAGTGAAACTCTCTGTAATTCTTTTACTGTCTTTGACTCAATTTTCTCTCTCTCCGATTAATTTCCAACGGAGGAGGAGGAGGAGGAGGAGGAGGAGGAGGAGGAGGAGGAGGATGAGGAAGAGGAGGAGGAGGAGGGTATTCAAAAGGCAATATGATATCCACACACAACACAACAAAAAAGAGAAGAATCTCACCAAATCAGAATGGGAAAGGCGATGAGATTGTTGAGGGCCTTATTGGGAATGAAGAGAGACAAGAATGCCGATCACAATTCATGTTTACCAGCCGATGGTGAAATCAAAGAGAGGAATCGGTGCAGTTTTTCAAAGTCCGGGAAGGAATTCACCGGAGAAGTTCAGAAGCTGCCACCGTCGCCGAGAATGGCGGATGCTGATTGCCAGAGATCTTATCCTGCAGAGGAACACCGCAATGAGCATGCGATCGCTGTCGCAGCAGCATCGGCTGCTGCTGCTGATGCTGCTGTGGCGGCGGCTCAAGCGGCGGTGGCTGTTGTTATGCTTACCAACCAAACTAGAGGAGGTGGTTTGTTCAATGGAGGGAAACTGATTTCGGCCGCTCTTACAATTCAAAAGGTTTTCAGAGGCTTTTTGGTAAATCAATCGGTTTCATAATCCTTTTCTCTTCTCCAATTACTATATTTTAAATTATTTGAAATTTGATTGCAGGCGAGGAAGGCACTTCAAGCATTAAGAAGTTTGGTCAAATTACAAGCTTTAGTCAGAGGCTTTCTCGTTCGAAAACGAGCAGCCGCCACATTACAGAGCATGCAAGCTCTAATCCGAGCACAAACCACCGTCCGATCGCAACGAGCTCGTCGTTCAAACAACAAAGAGAACAAATCCCTGCTGGAAAAGTCTCCGGATATCGGCGACGTGAGATTTCTTTTCTCTGACGAAATCGAAGACCCCAAAATCGTGGATATCGACAAACTATTCCAGAAACCCAAATCGAGGTCCCGTCATTTCAACAATCTCCTCTCAGAACTCTCCGACGACCGACCGTCGCCGTACCTCTGGACAATGGCGTCGCCGGCCAGGTTCTCAGGCGGGGAGTGGTGTTTCACCGGCGGAGAGGAGTGCGGGAGGATGTTGACAGCCCAGCGCACGCCGCGTGTGCGGAACTACGGGTGGAAGACTGCGGCGGCGACAGCGACGCCGGCAAGGGTGGAGTACGGCGAAGGGTTTTTCCGTCAGTATACGAATTTTCCGAATTATATGGCGAGTACGAAATCGTTTAAGGCGAAATCGAGGTCGCGAAGCGCGCCGAAACAGAGGGCGGAGGGTTGGACGAAGAACAGAGTGGCGTTGAATGAGATTATGGGAGGCAGGAACAGCACCGGCGGCGTGAGAATGCAGAAATGTTGTCATCGGATTGAAGGAGATGAAGGGTTCGATGAGTTCTGATTTTTGTTGAGACAAGTTTGGAAGATTGAATCAGAGTGATCCTGTAAGTTCATAATTTCTCCATCAATTTCTTACTTTTGTTTTGTTTCTTTTACATAAATGACAAAAATCATGTATGTTCGTTTTTTTGTTCATCTAAATTTAGCCTTACTTTTACTACTCACTCATATTCACATTTGAATTTGATTCACAAGTTTCATAGGTTTGAATTTGAATTACAGATTTGCCCTGTCTATTAACCTTCATCCATTCATGTTCAAGCTAAAGGTGAAGAAGATGAAGAAGAAGAAGAATTGAGGATGATGATGATGACCACTTGATCAGCAAAATGGAAAACAATTTGAAATCTCTAAACCCATTGCTCATCAATTCATTTATGATGTAGAAGAAGAGTACTAATTTTCCAGTTTCTACGCGTATGAATTCTGTACCCAGTTGTGTTATTAACATTCATTCCTCCTCTTACAACTAACATCTGAACTCCATAATAGTTTAGATCAATATCAATCATTCCCCTATTGTACAACCAAAATTCCCAACAAAAATGGGCCAATTTAATGCTGTAAACCTACTACTCAGACATCATATACAGAAATGGAAAGCTATCACAACCAACCAACCAACCAAATCACTGCCTCTCATAACCGGGACAAGAGACAGAGATCTTCTTGGATGACGATGATGCCTTCTTAAAACTGGGAGCCTTGGGAAGAGTATAAGCAGCACATTTGTGGGTGTCCAACCCTCCTGCATAGCTCTTACATCCGCTCAATCTACTGCTGTAAGGGCTTCTCTTCTTCGGAAGGTCTTCTATGCTTCTTACGCTTGATAGCGATGTAAACGACTGGGATTTCCCTTCATAGAACATGGACAGTCCTCTCCTACACAAACAAACAGTGGTTGGCGTTACAAATTTGAACTCTTTTATGGAGGGAAAGGGAATTGGAAGCATCGCATCAACACGACAACACTTACTTGATCGGGAGTTGGGCAAAAAGCTCTGTAAAATCCTCCAACGCTCCAATGGATGGAGATGAAGAATTTGAAGTGGATGAACACGCATCATCCGACGAATTGCTTGAATCTTCGAAGGAAGATGTGGAAGAGGCAAGGTTGTAGTGATACTCACCGCCCTTGCCCCATTGATCTTCCGACTCTTCATGGAACCCTTGGCACAGAGCAACAGAACAAGGTTGATGAAGGAATCCACCCATATTCAAGCAGAAAGATGAAGAACAGCAGCAACACAAATAGAGAGAAACAGAGAAAAAAAACCAGAAATTGATAGAGGATGCTTTGATGGGATAAGCTTTTGATGTATTTATATTATAACCCCTTCAACATAAACAGCATTTGAGTCTTATCACATTTCTTGTGGAACATTTATAGGCAGCAAGAGAAAATTCCAAGCTGTTGCTTTTTATTTTTTTTATTTTAAATAAATAAAATTAAAAATAAACAGGGGAATTGGTGGTCTCGCATGAAAAGGCATAGAATTCCCAAACAACCAAAGACCCAAAAGCAAAAATGTCAACCATGAGGCATGAAAGCACATAAACTCTATACACTTCCATCAAATTCCAATTCCATGTCCATATCTTAAAATTTAGTTTTTATAATTTTAAATGTTGGGATCAGTAGATAATCTATATAATATATATAGTAGAAGCACAAAATTCTAACGGAGGAACTAAATTCTGACTTTCTCCAAACTCTAGAAATAGACTCGTTTTCATAAGATTCTTCCTTATCTTGTGAGGGTATGGTGGCATGGTATGAAAAGGAATAGATTGAGGTTTGAAAAGGAATAGATTGAGGTTTGAAAAGTAAGGGATAAGCTCAAAAAAAGATAAGAGATAAGCATCCATCAATCCATTGGAAAAAGGGTCGCTATCATCCTTCATTTCATATGAAATTTTGAAGAGAGAAGGTTTGGTCAAAAAGAAGAACACATGGGTAGTAGATGGATGCGCATGCACATTTGGTTGGTGGGGGAACCACCATTTTTCAATTACACAACTAAATTGAATACAAAATATATTATTTTAGTACCCAAAACAAAGCCTTTATAAAAAATAAAGAATAAATATTACTTTTCAAAAAATAAAATACGCCATACTTATGGGTCCCTTTTCGGCTGTTGAAATTTGGAAATATTTTTCTGATAATTTAGAATCACTTTTTATCTTTTTCCCTTTTTCTTGGATAATTTAGAATCATTTTTTTTTATCTTATTATAAAAATTAATATTTTAACACATTTTATAAAATTTAACTCAATAAATATGATTTGCCATCAATATAAAACATATGCAACTCTCTGTTTCTTTCTTTGGTTTTTTATGCTTGTAACTTTTGAGAATATTGTTGTTAAGAACAAAATATATTAGAGAATATCTCGAAGATAATGGTGCCGTAATTTATGCCTTTGATCGTAAACATTGCAGCTGTATAATTCTCCTTATGTATCAAATTCATTGTATTTTGAGTCCAATTTAGAGATTTAATCAATGGTTAATCAGAAGATCAAAATGCTTATCCACATTTTCTTCGTTTAAAACATTATGAACCCTGAAAATGCTCGAAAGAATCAAAACAAGTCTCCAACAAAAACCAGTGGCGATTGCGAACTGATCTTTACGGGATCCAGAAGTCGACCATTGGAAAAACAAACAATCGTGTGTGACATTGTTGTTTAGTAATTCAATGTTGAAAAATCTTTGGTTTGGATTCGATGCGATTCGAGTAACTTAGAATTAAAAGAGGGAGAGGAATGTGATGTAGGGAAGATGATTGTTGAGAAATCAATGGGAGATGAATCACAACTGCCCACCTTCCCTTGAGGATTGGATGTTGCAGGGAAGTCTTTCGGAACAGAGTGCACTGAGATTAGCACTACGCCGATACACACAATCCCTGCTTTGCAACCTCTAATGTTCTAAATCGGAGTCACTGAAGGATAAGATAATTTAGCAGGAACCTGAATCCAAGCAGACGGCGGAAGAACAAGGAGAAATCTGAAAAATAATGCCCTTCTGAATCCCTTGCGGTGGCCTGGTTATATAGAGGCAGAGCCACAGCTAGGGTTTTGAAGATTCATCCTTACACGTTCATAATTACGAAAATGCCATATAACCAAATGGTGCCGTTACATCACATGAATAAATATTTACATTAACATTCACACAAATAAACAAAATAATGCTTCACTAAATTAATAAAAATATTTATAAATTTTATATTCTATCTAAAAAAAGTTTCAATAGGAAGACTAATAAATTTCATATTAACCACCCTATGTTCTTAAAAAAATAAAAAAAAAAAATTGAAAAATGGTCTATGTACTATGAGTATTTTTGAAAGGTAATACTTTTAAAGTTTTTGAATGGAAGCCCTGATCACAAATTTCAATATTTATATCAAAACCAAAACAGGGATACGTGAAATACTTTCAAAAACTCATATGTGAAGTAGTGTATTCGCAAATACACACAAAAATATAAGCCAAAATACATGGAATGGGTAGAAATCAGCGACCAAAATTTACCACACTCCTGCTATTCATCCTGATTCTTCACACTGTTACTTTGTGTAACAACTGAGTTCACAGCTATATATAGCAGGACACCACCTAAAAGTCCCAATTATGAGTAGAAAAGAAGACGAATGAAATTAAGATGAAAATTACATGCCTTGATCAATCAGGTAATCTCCCAACTTCTCGACAATCATGTTGCACTGTCCTGGAGTCATGGGTTCATCATATAACCCAAAAACGAGTGCTTGGTTTGTTTTCTTTACAGTGAGCCCAGAAGTGCCCTGTCAAATGGATGAAAATAAGAAAGATAAACACACAAATCACCCAGAAAAAGCGTTGTTCCAAGAAAGCTTCATCACAAGAGAAGCTGCCACTCATGTTTTGTTGATTTGTTGAAAGAAGTCGACAGCCTATGAAATATATCATCAACATTGAGGATCGATTATAATAACATTCAAAGAGAACCATGGGAAGATTTCAGGTGCCAAGGCGAACCTTCTTTCCACGGATAACAGCTCCAGATTCCCCCTGGATAACCATGTACTTTGATCCAGCAAGGTGCAAACCAGTCGGGGCAAGAGATCCAGGCTCATCAAAATCCTTCATAATGGCAGACATCTCTTCAGGCTTGAACTACAATAATCGCCCAAAGAAGACAAATATTTATTCGTCCGAGATACTACTACTAGCCAACAACATTGCGAATACGAACTTACCAATCACTTAACAATAAGAACAATTGCGAATACGAACTTTCCAATCGCTTAACAATAAGAACAATTGCGAGCACGAAGTTTCCAATCCCAACACAACTATTCATATCTGAAACAGATTTCCTCAAATTCCTGCTGGGACTAAACATAAATTTCAACTTTCTGATCCATGTTCTTACATACGCTCATTGCAAGTTAACAAGAACCAAAACAGCAGAAAATAATCTGGAATCATCTCAACAAAGCAATCAAAAAACCTACAAAACTGAAGGTTCAGTAACACTCTGATCATAACAAACGATGTAGACGATCGATTTTCGGCATACTCACGGAGCCTGATGGATCAAAAACGCCTAAAACAACAAAAAGGATGGGGAGAAAAAACAGCAACGACATAGAATTATTTCGGAACAAAACGAGAAATGCGGGATTTGATAAGAGGAAAGAGGAAAACCTTGGGGAAAGCGGGGCTCTGAGCCCAAACAGCACCGTCGTTCCCGATTATAGCAGCGGCTTGGAGATGATGGCCATCGACATCATACATCAATTGATCATCAATGTAAGATTGCCACGACATTTTGGATCTGAAGCAATCAAATTCCCTCTGTATTTTTTCGTTTTTTCTGGCTCTTACACAGCTTCCGTGTCGTTCGAGCCTGAAGTTGGGAGAGGTTTATATATGGTAGTGTTTGGAAGTTGCAATTTGCAAAAGCGCTTTTTTGTGGGACCCGCGGTAGGACCGGATCCGTATGATTGAGTTTTGGTGGTCCCACCTAACGTATTGTGAACCGTTGATTTCGATTTGATCGAACGAGTGTTAATCCACAAGACTCGTTCGGAGTCGGACCCAATGAAACGTGGTAGATGGGAGCTCTGATTCGCTGTATCCACAATCATTTTCCCCATGCAATCGTAGCCGTCCAATAGTCTTGCCTGCCTTTGGTGGGTCCCACCTTCTTAAAATTGTTTGTAACCTCGACTAAAGAAAAGAAAATACTTGAACTTTATCCTTTATTTAAAAAACATCCCTCAATTTCCAAAACTTTAAAAAATAAAAAAAATCTTTTAGATCAAATTTGTAATACTTTGTTTCGAAAAAAACAAAACTAAAATTCATGTTTAGTTGTGATCCATATAATAGTGAAGACAAATACAATGATATAATGAAGTTTCTCTAAAAAAATGAGGTTTTTGATCCATAAATTTCAAGCTTTCCATTTGAAAGTTTGTAAAGACGAAGGCTTTAAATGGTTGAAGAGGTGGCGGTGATGATACCACACTCATATGGGTGAAGGTAAGGGCAAGGCTAGGGTCATGCAAGAAATTCCTAACAATTGGGACCAAACTTTTATATATATATATATATTTAGAATAAGATTGGATTTTGATTGGTTTGTGTAATGTGATTGCAAAATAGAGGAAGGAAGGGATGAAAAATGAAATGAATAGTTTGGAAAGCAAGAAAAGGGGCAATGAAGAAGTTGAGAAGCATTTTGAACAGCTTCCCAACACTGGATGTTCATCAAAATATCAACAAAAAAAAGTTGATGTGGATGCCCCTTCACTCTTCTAAATTTAGGGTCACAGAGTTTTGGAGGTTGTGTTATAAGCTGCAGAAGAAGAATGTGTTGGGGAATGGGGAGTGTTTTCTTGGGAGGCCCAACCCTTCCATGCACGCACCGAATCTTCAACGACTCCCTCTTCGCTTGACGAAACCCATTTTCTCCCCATTAAAACAAAACCCTTCCCTTCATTCTTCGCCTTTTGCCTTCCTTTCCCATTTTCTGCTTTTTTGTTCTTCGCCTTAATCGCCCAAAAGGTTAACTCCCATTCTTCCTTTTTCAAAACCCCATTGCGGTTGCTTTGCGTCTCTTCCCCTCTTCGAGTTTTGTTTATTTTTTTTCCTTCTTTCTTTCTTGGGTTTCTCTCAAAATCATTTTCGTTCGACGGTTTGAGGGGTTGCTTATCATTGGACCTGTGGCGACATTGAGAATATGAGATTCTATTTTTCTCGTTAGAAACCTGGTTCTTGGCCTGAATTTCGTTCCTTATCATGCGTTTTTTCGGATTTTACGATTTGAAGTCCCACAAAATCATTTTTCACGGATGACCCCCACTTCGCGGTCCTGGGTCCTCTGATTTGCGATTTCCTCATCGGCATTGTAATCTGGGTCGCTGTATTTTCTGTGCTTTTCATCAGCTCTGTTTTCGATTTCTCTGCTTTATTACAGAGCATGGGTTGTGTTCTGGGAAAGTGTTGTACTTGCAATCGCTACACGGCGTCTTCTGAAAGCGATATGGCCCAATTCTGTGATGCCTCGCCGTGTGGTTCACGAGGGAAACATATACTAACGGGAAGGTCATTGGAGTGTGTTCGTGTGCCTTCTCACAACTACTATATGGAGTACTCCCTCCTGACGCAGCGCGGCTACTACCCTGATTCCCCTGATAAAGGAAACCAAGATAGCGTCTGTGTTAGTACGAAAATTCGAGGTAACCCAAATATCCATTTCTTCGGTGTTTTTGATGGGCATGGTCAATACGGATCGGATTGTTCGAATTTCGTTAAGGAAAGGGTTGTGCAAATACTATGTAAAGATTCAGCGTTGTCGCAAGATCCCGTTAGAGCCTATAATTCGGCCTTTTTTACCACGAACGATGAATTGCATAAGAGCAAGATCGATGATTCCTTGAGTGGCACAACTGCTATTACTGTTCTTGTTGTTGGGAATATGCTTTACGTTGCGAATGTGGGTGATTCGAGAGCAGTGATAGCTGTTAAAGATGGGAATCGAATTATTGCCAAGGACATGTCCAATGATCAAACACCTTTTAGGAAGGATGAATGCGAGAGAGTAAAGCTGGCCGGGGCTACTGTGATGACAATTGATCAAATTGAAGGGCATAAGGATCCGGGTATTCAGATATGGGGTGATGAGGAGAGCCAGGGAAATGACCCACCTCGGCTGTGGTTGCCTAATAGCTTCTATCCTGGCACTGCATTCACTCGGAGTGTTGGAGATAGTACAGCCGAGAAGATTGGTGTCACTGCTGTCCCTGAGATTTCAGTACTTCAGCTCACTCAAAACCATCTTTTCTTTGTTGTTGCAAGCGATGGAGTGTTCGAGTTCCTTACGAGTCAAGCAATTGTCGATATGGTACCTATCTCAACTCAGTTCACCTTTAGTTTCAATGTTTGGTTAACGGCATTTCCTACAGGATTTTCTTTTGTTGTTATTAGTGTAATTTATGCATGCTTTATTATTTCTGAAAGATCATTTCTTCTTAATTATGAATGTTGTATTGTTATGTACTTTCTTCATTTAGGCCGCGAGGTACACGGATCCACGAGATGCGTGTGCTGCCATTGCTGGAGAGTCATACAAGCTATGGTTGAGGCATGAAAACCGGACAGATGATATAACAATCATCATCGTTCACATCAAAGGCATCTCTGCTGTATGAAAATCTGTCCATATCTAAGCTGAATGTCTGTTGTTTGCCTCTTTACTCACATCTGTGATCAGGCTGATGTAGAATAATACCCATGAGGATGCTTGGTAGGAACCGTAACTTTCTTGGAACTAGAGTTAGCAATAGACTAACCCTAGCCCACTGCTAGCAGATAGTATCGCCATCAGTCTCATGGTTTTAAAATATGTCTACTAGGAAAGAAGTTTTCACACCCTTATAAGGAATGCTTCGTTTCCCTCTCCCACCAATGTAGGATCTCACACTACTGAAAGTTGGTTAAATCATGTTTCTCTCGTCTTTTGGCACCTGATGACTAAAATTAGCTGTGTAAATTTGCTTATGTTTTTGGTTTAATAGCATCCTAGTTGCTGCATTCAGTACTCTTCCGGATGCTTTCCTCTTTTATGGTACTTATGTGGACTAAGTTAGCCGTATAGAATTTTCTTATCTTATTTATTTAAACTTCATTGTGATTGCTGTTGTCTGGTTTCCATATAGTACTAAATCATGTTTCCCTCTTCATTGGTGCTACGAAAACTAGTTGTGTGAAATCTTATTATCCTTCTGGTTTAAACTTCATCCTAATTGCTGTAGTCAGATGCTGTTGCAACTGCTGGGCTGAACGGGGTCCATTCAAGGCATAGAATTATCGAGCGGGGAACCTCCGAGAGATCAGCCTTCGCTGGAAGTTCGGAGGCCTTTCAATCCATCAGAAGTGATTTCTCAGATGTGTCAATCTCCCAGCATCATGTGGGTTTGATGCACAGAAGCACAGCAATTGTAGTTCCATCTCCTTCTCAGCACCGACCATTGGAAGTGGTTAGTATTTTAATTTCTATCCATTTGGTACAAAAGCTCTTAAAACCAATGGATACCTTCTTGTCATGCTGTTCAGGCATAACAACCTATCATCTTTGGTGACAGGAAGTGGGCTAAGGGTATGTCATGTCATCCCCTTGCTGCCGAAAAAGTTGCTCGTTTCATCGGTCACGAAGCTGTCTTAACTGTCAATAAAATCCTTGTAACCACAAGAGTACGTATGTCCAAGGAAGAACATAATGTTGCCTGCTCCTCTTTTTCCTATCTTAGACTTGCTTCGAGCTGGTTGAATCTAATTATGGTATACTCAGAAATGGCGACCCAACCGACGTGTGAGAAATCAATGACGTTTCCCATTGAACGGAATTCAGAGGAAGATTGACATAAAAATATACATTCACGTCCCGAAAATAATATTTCTTTTTCACTAATTAGGAATGTATTATTTTAAATAATATTCTTTCATCAAATAAAAATATTCACAAAATTTAATATTTTGGTTTGATGGTCTGAGGGGTTGCTTATCACTGCACCTGTGGCGACACTGAGAATCGAAGATGGTATATAATAATTTAGCCTTTTTAGTTTATCTGATAACATATATGGTGGACTAAATCATTACAAGATTTAAAGATGTGAAGGGAAAAACTGGCCAGGGTAACATTCAAATAAATAGGTCAAAAACTCCTCCACAAGTCACAAGGAGCAGCTCAATGAATTGAAAACAAACAGATAATTTTACATCTCATAAGACTTTCATTACTCAAAATTTTATTGCGGCTGGTGGAGCGGAGTTGAAACTGCTTCCGTGGCAAAGAACAACATGAACACAAGCATCAGAAATGGTGAGCTCTAAAATGTGCAGGTATCTCATTTGCTGTGAAATCTGCTGTTAACAGACTCATAGGTCGGGACATTAATAACTGCAACGATGACAATGAAGATTCAAGATGTCAGTCATTAAGATATAATTACAGCAAGAATGGTTAATTCGTCGAAGATTACCATCTCCATAGGACGCCATTGTTAGAGGAGATGATATAACTTTCTGGGCAATGTTGGTAATATCGTTCAAAGTGATCGAGTCTACAGCTTGTAAGAAGTGCTCCACAGGTTTCCTGCAATATTAAAAAACATGACCCTATAACTTGATGTTGCAGAGGATAAGGGCCATGGAGTTACAAAGAAATAAAAAAAAAAAGTTGGAAGTATGCAATTGTTTTAGAAGAAAAAACGCCTAAAAATTTAAAGGTAGGTTCAATCATAAGATATACCTCTCTCCATATGTTAAAATCTGCCTTCCAATATCCTCGGACACTATCATCTGCAATATATAAAGTGTTAGCTTGCTTTTATTTCTCTGTTTTTCTTTATTTCCTTCTCTTTAAAAGGAAAGGTTCCGATTTAAGTTCAGAAGTGAATACAACCCCAAAAATCAGGTATGCCTGAGAGAAAGAGAAGATAGGGAGTACCCTGGATTCTAGGTTCATCAAAACTGCAGATTTTGTGGACTCTTTGGCACGGTTAAGCTGCACCTGGGAAACTGGCACAATAAACAAAGTGCAAGAAGTATTAGACAGAACTTTTTTCTTTTTTAGAAAAAAAAAAAAGAAATAAAATTGAAATTCTGCAAACCTTGTCCAGGAGTTGCAATTGAGATTAGTTCTGATGCAGCAATATCAACTGCTTGGGCCACAAAGTTAGAACCCTGCATCACAAGATTGGATATTCGCAATTGAAACTATGATATGTAAGAATATGAATAAATAAAATAAAACTAAGACGAATTCAAAATTTTGCAGCTATCATCAACTTGATGAAGGATTAGTACAAAACCAATATAAAAAATTAATTGTTAGATTGTGCCTTACAGTGCTAGCATAAATGCCGAACAGACCCGTGTCATTGAAGATGCTGTTAAATGCAGAAAAAGATTGTATCTGCTGGTACTCATTCAAAACTCGGAGGTCTATTTTGAATCCAAAGCAATATAAAAAAAAATTAACTACATGTAAAGCAATAACAATAAATTGAGGAGAGAATAAAGCACCTAATATGAAAACTAGTAAAAAGAACAAGCCATAGATGAAAGGGGGCAGAAACAAACAGAAAATCCATGAAATACTTACATAACCTTGAGTGCATGCCTTTACCAGGCCCCCCAGCAGAAAATGAACCACCACCTCCCATAAGCATCTGCAGGACTGAGAGATGTTACTAGAATTCATCAAAAAAAAATTTGGTAAGCATGTTTTTTACCCCTGTTATGAGAGTACTTGATCAAGCTTCTATTCCATCTTTTAAAACAATCCAACAAGACAATTTGATAAAGATGTTTTGGTGTAACAGGAAAATAAACATCTTTAGATGTTAAGAAAATGAGGTACCTGAAGAACGGTCAAAACAATGGCATCTTTCTCCTTATGCCAACCACCAGGAACCTCAAACGCCAGGGCAACATGTGTGCTCTGTTCAAATCAAAAGCCTAAGTGAATATATGAAAATGAAGCTATAGAAAACAATATATCTGTGAGATCATAGTATAAGGACCAGGTTTATCATTTTTTTCCAAAAAAAAAAAAAAATGAAACCAACTTTATCATTCATTCAGCCATTTACAAGAATCAACGNCTTTCATTACTCAAAATTTTATTGCGGCTGGTGGAGCGGAGTTGAAACTGCTTCCGTGGCAAAGAACAACATGAACACAAGCATCAGAAATGGTGAGCTCTAAAATGTGCAGGTATCTCATTTGCTGTGAAATCTGCTGTTAACAGACTCATAGGTCGGGACATTAATAACTGCAACGATGACAATGAAGATTCAAGATGTCAGTCATTAAGATATAATTACAGCAAGAATGGTTAATTCGTCGAAGATTACCATCTCCATAGGACGCCATTGTTAGAGGAGATGATATAACTTTCTGGGCAATGTTGGTAATATCGTTCAAAGTGATCGAGTCTACAGCTTGTAAGAAGTGCTCCACAGGTTTCCTGCAATATTAAAAAACATGACCCTATAACTTGATGTTGCAGAGGATAAGGGCCATGGAGTTACAAAGAAATAAAAAAAAAAAGTTGGAAGTATGCAATTGTTTTAGAAGAAAAAACGCCTAAAAATTTAAAGGTAGGTTCAATCATAAGATATACCTCTCTCCATATGTTAAAATCTGCCTTCCAATATCCTCGGACACTATCATCTGCAATATATAAAGTGTTAGCTTGCTTTTATTTCTCTGTTTTTCTTTATTTCCTTCTCTTTAAAAGGAAAGGTTCCGATTTAAGTTCAGAAGTGAATACAACCCCAAAAATCAGGTATGCCTGAGAGAAAGAGAAGATAGGGAGTACCCTGGATTCTAGGTTCATCAAAACTGCAGATTTTGTGGACTCTTTGGCACGGTTAAGCTGCACCTGGGAAACTGGCACAATAAACAAAGTGCAAGAAGTATTAGACAGAACTTTTTTCTTTTTTAGAAAAAAAAAAAAGAAATAAAATTGAAATTCTGCAAACCTTGTCCAGGAGTTGCAATTGAGATTAGTTCTGATGCAGCAATATCAACTGCTTGGGCCACAAAGTTAGAACCCTGCATCACAAGATTGGATATTCGCAATTGAAACTATGATATGTAAGAATATGAATAAATAAAATAAAACTAAGACGAATTCAAAATTTTGCAGCTATCATCAACTTGATGAAGGATTAGTACAAAACCAATATAAAAAATTAATTGTTAGATTGTGCCTTACAGTGCTAGCATAAATGCCGAACAGACCCGTGTCATTGAAGATGCTGTTAAATGCAGAAAAAGATTGTATCTGCTGGTACTCATTCAAAACTCGGAGGTCTATTTTGAATCCAAAGCAATATAAAAAAAAATTAACTACATGTAAAGCAATAACAATAAATTGAGGAGAGAATAAAGCACCTAATATGAAAACTAGTAAAAAGAACAAGCCATAGATGAAAGGGGGCAGAAACAAACAGAAAATCCATGAAATACTTACATAACCTTGAGTGCATGCCTTTACCAGGCCCCCCAGCAGAAAATGAACCACCACCTCCCATAAGCATCTGCAGGACTGAGAGATGTTACTAGAATTCATCAAAAAAAAATTTGGTAAGCATGTTTTTTACCCCTGTTATGAGAGTACTTGATCAAGCTTCTATTCCATCTTTTAAAACAATCCAACAAGACAATTTGATAAAGATGTTTTGGTGTAACAGGAAAATAAACATCTTTAGATGTTAAGAAAATGAGGTACCTGAAGAACGGTCAAAACAATGGCATCTTTCTCCTTATGCCAACCACCAGGAACCTCAAACGCCAGGGCAACATGTGTGCTCTGTTCAAATCAAAAGCCTAAGTGAATATATGAAAATGAAGCTATAGAAAACAATATATCTGTGAGATCATAGTATAAGGACCAGGTTTATCATTTTTTTCCAAAAAAAAAAAAAATGAAACCAACTTTATCATTCATTCAGCCATTTACAAGAATCAACGCCAAATTACCTCACCTGTTTTGGCCAAGTAATATCCAATCCTATGATGTTTATCGTTTCTTTTCTACCGCATGTTATTTTCAAATGGTTGGCCATTTAGATGGCGTTTCAGTATAAAGCTCATCCAAGTCACATCCATTGCACCTCAGTCAAAGTTTGAATCATGGTCTGGATGTATATTATGAATAAATAATATAGAACATATTTATAGTTTATACACACCCCACAGTCAGCTTGACGACGATAATCCCCTCCAACATAGGCAGATTTTGGCAGTTTCAAGCTTGGTACTTTCGGTAGGTCAGATAGAAGAGGTTCTGCAATGGATAAAAGCTCCTCATGTTCAACCCCAGATGCTGCAAGCACCATTCTAGGGGCAGTGTAGTTCTCCTGAAATCCAAAAGTGGGAACTTAAGTACTGGAAAACAGAAAAGGGAACAAAGAAATGAAATTATCTCATATTGAGGAAGGCTAAGAAGATATATGGAGGAAAAAGAGAAGAAAAAGATGAGAGTAGTTATAAAAGAAAGCAAGGTCTCACAGCAATAAATTCCTCCAAGATGGTGCCGTCCAATCTGCTCAACGCAAACTCTGGGGCTACAAGAGGATTTGCAAGAGCACCCGAATACCCAGCAGAATGAATTGCTTCAAGAAGTAAGCCCTGGGGGTTATTTGAAAGTTCTCCAATTTCTGCTTTCAACTTTTGCAGCTGTATGATCACATGGAGTCAAAACATCGGCAATGGACACAGAAGTCCAATACTACCACTTTTCATTCATGATTATCGTACAAGACAAAATTCTAGAAAGGTGACTAGAAGACAGATTATTACCTCTTCTTTGATTTCCCAATCCAAGAATACAGGATTCCTGACACAGTCTACTAGCAATTCCACCATCTCTGGAACATATGTCTTTAAGGCATCAAAAGTGTATCCCATTTGCTCCCGGGAAGCGGAGGCACCTGTGTTACCACCAATAGCTTCTACTTCCCTAACAATGCGCAAATGGCTCCGGTTTGTTGTACTCTTGAAGGCCAACCTTTCTAATAAATGTGATGCTCCAGAAGACGATGGGGTCTCATATATGGAACCGCAATCAAGATATATCCCAATAGAGGCTCCAGGATTCTGGTTAACCAACCAGTCTAAAAATTGTCAGTTCAATAAATAAATAAGTTGACTATAAAAATTAAAACAAGAAAAGCTTAGATGTACATTGTGTTTTAAACTCCATACATACCAAAGAAGTTTCTGAAGCTATTCTCGCACCATTAGGAAGAGTCGTAATCTTGGTTTTGCTTGGTTCAACGTGATCGGGCAATGGCGGTGGAAGAGTAATGTCAGATAGAGGTGTTTCCAATGGGGGAAGAGAGCTTGAACGTTCTCCAGTGAGCCAGCTGAAAAAGCCTCCAGACGTCGGTCTTGCAGCAACTGCACTGGATGTTGCAAACCTAGAGGCCCCCAAATTGGCCGCATGGTTCTAATTCCAAGAAATTACATTACAAAAAAAAAAAAAAAAAAAATCAGAAATGAATTTTTCTAACAATTTTCTATTAGAAATTCATTTCCACGAGAACTCTCAATCTCTTGAAAGCTGTTAAAGAAAACAATGCTAGGAGAACCCATTTCAATATACATTCAAGCGAGATACACGATGCGAGAAATGCAGTTCGAAGACATAAACCTAGCTCAGAGTAAGATTACAAAGATAGTATCCCGTACTCCATCCAAACGAAGAGCCATTTTCATGTTAAAAATTACGACACCATCACTGTATTGATAATGGCAGTAAGTCACCTAAGCAAGAATCAATCCACAATCAAGAAATCAAAATGCCAGCCCATCTCTCCAGCGTCCGAGTGGATGCAACACAAGTATTTTCCATTCTAAGCATCTAAGAACCATCCAAACCAATACACGATCCAAAGATTTATCAAAGCTTGCAATCATAACAACCAAACCCCATACAGAACACATCAAACAGCAACCAACATTAAAAAAAAAAAAAAAGACAAAAAAACAGATCTTTAACACACCCCATCTTCAATTATCAAAAGAGATTCATAAAACACATCAATTTCCTGTCTCACAGTTGGTAAAAATTTCTTCCAAAGGGAAATTATAGGACGAACTGACTGACCTTGAGCAACCTGAGTCGTGAACCGGCGATTCTGTGCATGGTGGAGCTCAGTCGCAGTGAACCCTAGAGAATCTTTCTTCTTTTCGCTCGAGTTTCGTTTTGGAGAGAAACCCAAACGGTGGCTACGATGGGTGCAGTAGAAGATTAGTATATAGTAATCTTTTTTTTACCTTCTCTATTTCGTCTTAGTTTCTTATTAATTTAATTAAATCGCTTACCCTTCATAAATTTCCAATTCTTTTAATAAATTTAATTCTAGAAATGCTTTAATTTCATACTTAATAAAATAAATAAATTAGAACAAAACAAGGGGGCCATTGCAAGTGTCATTCCTTCAACAGACATGAAACATGATCAGACCAAGACAAGCATGCCCTTTGGTGTCACTGCTTCAAACCATGTCCATTAAATTATACTCTTTTAAAACAAAAACATAATATAAAATGAAAAGAAAAAGAAAAAAGAGGTCCAAAATCTCCAATGGTTTAAGACCATATGTTACAGTATAATTGGGCAATCCATTAAAGTTACCAATATATTTCAAATAGTCAACTATTAGAAGTAAAAGTCAACCCTTCTTTCTCTATCTCCTTCTTCTAATTGAACTTTCCTTTTTCTAAGAAACAATTGAATTACATCATTAATTACGTTACAAAATTTACCCATTACAGATTCAGATTCTGTTGTAGTCCGTGAGCCGTAGGTAGAAGATCACAGTTCGCACCAATAATAATAAGAACCATGGACGATTCAAGAATATTCCATTTCAATCCCTCTCTGATTCTTCCTTTTTTTTTTTTTTTTTTTTACTTCTTCTACAATCCACCAGACGCCATGACCTTTTATACCCATTTTCAAATTCAGCAAGTCGCCACCATCTGACGTCGCCGCCGATCAGCCTACCCCACCACCGTCCTCTGCTTTAAATATATGCCTCCCCTTCTTCCTTCTTCTTTGACCTTCTCCAGTTTCCGTTTCTAACTTCTCTTCTCCCACTTTCCTTTGACTTCTGCTGCATCACCGCTTTCACAACAGTGGATCATCTCTGATGGCTTGTAATGGCGTTAATGGAGATTCCATCGGTAACGGCTTTCATTATGTTCTTGAAGATGTCCCTCACTTGACTGATTATCTCCCTGACCTTCCGGTAACCCTCTCTCTTCTCTGTTTGTTTCTTCCAAAATTTCAGACATGTCTTAATCCTTCATCCATGCTGTAAAATCTACTTTGATTCTATGTTTTTGTCGTTTTTCCCTTCCATCCCACTTGTAATTTTATCTGCTTGTTTTCAGGGGTATCCTAATCCTTTACAAGATAATCCTGCCTATTCTGCAGTCAAGTATGTTCCTTCACTGTAGCCTGTTACACAGTTTTTCTCTATTCATCCATCCATAAACTAACCAGAATTTTGTGTTCATCAGGCAATATTTTGTTAACGTGGATGATGCTGTTGCTCAAAATGTAAGTGACCCATTTCTAACTTCACAGTTTGAGATCAATCTGTTCTAAGATTTTGTTCAAAACAGGTTGTTGTTCAGAACAATAGTCCTAGAGGGACACATTTTCGACGAGCTGGACCTCGACAAAAGGTTAAACAAATGTTTCTTCATCTTCATTTCCCCCCCTACAATCTCTTTGTCATCATCGTAATCAAAGTGCAACACTTTTTCAGGTGTTTTTTGAATCCGATGAAGTTCATGCGTGCATTGTAACTTGTGGTGGTTTGTGTCCGGGTCTTAATACAGTGATTAGGGAAATAGTATGTGGATTGTACCACATGTATGGCGTCCGCACAGTTGTTGGAATTGAGGTGATTATAGACGCTTTGAACTTTCCTTAACCACCATTTGATGTGATCACTAAAACGCCCAGTTGTTTCACCTAATAACATATAGGGAGGGTACAAAGGCTTCTACGCTAGGAATACAATTCCTTTAACACCAAAAATGGTGAACAACATCCATAAACGTGGAGGCACCATCCTTGGGACCTCAAGAGGTGGCCACAATACCACCAAGATTGTTGACAGCATTCAACATAGAGGCATCAATCAGGTCTATATACTTGGAGGGGATGGAACCCAGAAAGGAGCTGCTGCTATTTTTGAGGTAATCCACATTGGTTTGGCTATTTGCAGGTGGGTTAGTGGGTTAGTGTGATATCCCACATTGGTTGGAGAGGAGAACAAAACACCTTTAAGGTGGGAAAATCTCTCCCTAGCAGACGCGTTTTAAAAATTTTGAGGGGAAGCCCGAAAGGAAAAGTCCGAAGAGGACAATATCTGCCCGTGGTGGACTTTGTGTTAGATTTTGTATTGGATGTCATAAACTTATGTTTCTCATTCATGCAGGAAATTAAGAGGCGTGGCCTCAAAGTTGCAGTAGCTGGAATTCCAAAGACCATCGATAATGACATTCCAGTAATACAAACAGTAAACTTGTTTGTTGATCACTTATGAACATTGATGCAAGTTCAAATTCTATCTTATTTCAGGTCATTGACAAGTCATTTGGTTTTGACACTGCCGTTGAAGAAGCTCAACGTGCCATTAGTGCTGCTCATGTTGAATCAGAAAGTAATGATAATTGCATAGGTTTGGTCAAGTTGATGGGTCGCAACAGTGGTAAGCTTCAATCATTTCATCACTAGTTCGGGGTGTGAAATCGTGACCAAAATGTGTATTCTTAACCATTCCCTTCTTTGTCAAAGGTTTTATTGCAATGTATGCAACTCTCGCAAGCAGAGATGTTGATTGCTGCTTGATACCAGAGTCACCCTTTTATCTTGAAGGAGAGGGAGGCCTCTTCGAATATATTGAGCATTGTATAGAAGAACAAGGACACATGGTTATAGTGATAGCTGAAGGGGCAGGACAAGAACTTATTTTGAAAAGCATGCATAAACTAGATGAACAAGATGCTTCAGGAAATAAGCTACACCAGGATGTTGGGTTATGGATATCCCAACAAATCAAAGTTCGTCCTCCTCTTTAACTCTACCAAATACTCATTGATTTAGATAGAGATTAACAAAGAATTTTTGTTGATCCAGGACTACTTCAAAAAAAAGAAGAAGATTACAATAAATCTCAAATACATAGATCCTACTTACATGATTCGTGCAGTTCCCAGCATTGCATCAGATAACATATTCTGCACCCTCCTTGCTCATAGTGCGATTCACGGTGCAATGGCGGGATACACAGGATTCACAGTAGGGCCTGTAAACGGGAGACATGCTTACATACCATTTAATGTGAGGCCAATATCATATACTTTACTTTACTTCTGCTATAGTTACATAAAAAAGAGTTTCAGTAGCAGAACATAGAGCAAACTAAACAGCCAAGTTTATGATATTTGCAGCGGATCATTGAAAGACAGAACAAAGTAGTGATTACCGACAGGATGTGGGCAAGGCTGCTGTCTTCAACCAACCAGCCAAGTTTCTTGCACCCTAAACATATGGGTGGCGAGGAGGAGAATGGTAAGAATCCACAACTCAATGGGTAAGCAGTTCTACAGAAGAGAAGAAGAAGTTATCCCCACACTTGTACTCTAATTTACTTACAACTGTACTACGTCCTAGAGATGAACTCAATTATTCTATAGGTTGAGCTTGGTATTATTAAACCAGCCAAATTTGTTGAGATGTCGAGATGGAAAATAAGGTCAGATGGGATCCTCTGCCCCCACGAACTTCGACTTGTTCCATAGCTCATGTGCTGTAATAAAATAGTCTTATGTTCTTGACGGTCTTTCATCAACTAATGTATGTTCCCATACTAGTTTATAATAAGAGAATAAATTGTCTTTTCCAATGTGAAGAACTTACACGAAATAAGATAATTGCAATTATTTTGGAGTTCCTAATCCAAATTCAATATCTTTTATGATACTGGGAGTGGATGGATTGTGCAACCTTAGATTATGGTAGCTGTGGATCATCTAAATCTTCATTGTCCACAACAATGGACGATAATGCCGCCGCTCATTCTGATTATGAGACCCAAATCTATAGCCACCATTTTCCATCTTAATGTATGTGTATATATATATGCAATTTACTTTTAAATTTGTACATCAGGTTGAACTATTTATAATAATAATAATAAAAGACAAACATTTGAATGTTTTTCTAATACAAAATAAACTATCTTGCCATAGGGCCCATCTCGAAATGGAAGGTCGAGGAGATTGTTGTAATAGAGTCAATTTGCTTACCACTTTGATTTAACTCAAGGTTTAGACATTCTTTGAGCTCGCTTACAACCTGACTCATTGTCAACCTATTTATTGGATTACGAGCCGTGCAAGACATTCCTATGTCTACTGCTTTCCACACGGAGTTAGTATTGCAGTCGTCTTTTATGTTGGGATCAATTATAGAGTAGATGTCGCCTTGGTTGATGTTGGAATCAACCCACTGAATAATGTGACTTTTCTCACTAGTTTTCACTAGTACCGGTCTTCCTGTGATGAGTTCTAGAATAACAATTCCAAAGCTGTAAACATCGCTCTTCTCTGTCAATTTGTATGATGAGTAATACCTAAAGGGAAAAAAAATGTAAGTATTTTAAAAACTATAATTTTAAGTGAGTTTTTTCATATTTTGACACAGTGAAATGATAGTAGAAAGGACATACTCTGGATCAAGGTAACCAGGAGTTCCAACCACTCTCGTCGTCACATGAGTGGCACCGCCTTCATTAGGAAATGCTCTTGATAGGCCAAAGTCAGCAAGTTTTGCTTGTAAATACTCATTCAATAAAATGTTGCTTGTTTTGATGTCCCTGTGAATAATTGGAGGCCTACAACCATCATGTAAATATTCCAATCCTGCATAAATGTAGACTCGTAGGGTTAAAATGGATATAAGACTTCAACTATAGCAAAGCTTTGCCTATCATTTAATTAGTTGCTACCTTGTGCTGAATCCAATGCTATTTTAAGTCTTTCTTCCCATCTTAAAACTTTTCCTCTTCCACCTGCATGAAGTTTATTAAAAGAATATTGGTAGAAGTAGTGGTGTTCTAACTATTGATCTCAATTCGGTTCCTACCAGAAAGCACTGATCCTAGATTTCCTTTGCCCATGTATTCATAGACAAGTCCCATTCTTGCCTCCCCTTCATTGCAATATCCAACCAGGCTAGTTAAGTTTCTGTGATGAACTCTCAAAAGAAGATCGACCTGTGATGAGTTAACATTCTTATAAGTAGTCTAAATAAGCATAGAAATAAAGTTAATGGTGCTATAACAATTGGGTTAATACCTCTGCTTGAAATTCTTGATACCCTTGAGTTGATTTTGGAGATAGCATCTTTACTGCCACTTCACTGTTACCCATGACACCATAATATACCTTTCCGAACCCACCTTCACCCAATAGTCTACTGAAATTATTGGTCATTTTTAAGATGTCTGTGTAGGAAAGTTGGCGATTTGGTGTCCGTAATGGCTCATGTGGATGAAGCTCAACTTCAGAATTTACTGGTGAATGGGGGTCCGCGATGGTTGGACCTATAGAACACTTAGAAGTTAAGTACAGAGATGCTACAGAAATTATGATTTAAAGAAAGAGTTAATCAGAAACTTATTGGCTTACCTTTAGAACTTCTTTTCCGTCGAATGAAGTAAACATAAGCTAAAATCAATATTATAATGATGATAGCGCCACCAATTGCTGCAACTATAGGAACTACTATGTTATTCTTCTTCTTTTCACTTGTTGTCTCATGCAGATTCGGGTTTCCCTCCACACTTATGAAAAGTAATATTCATCATGAATATTAATAAATTAGTAAAAAGGCTTGGAAGGACGAATTAAGGAATTCAATAAGCAGTTATAAGGTTTAATGAAAATCAAAAGGAAACCTTAATGAAAGAGAGCCTTTGTTCTTTCTGTCAATAAGTGCAGCAGGAATCAGTCCTGATAGGTTGTTTCCGGATAAGTTTCTGTAACAATAGTAATTAGAACGTGATCTACATAAATCTTCTACAAAATATTGATCTTTTATATGGGATTTAAAGTAAACTTACATAACGGTCAACGATGACATTCCAACAAGAAAATCAGGCACCGGTCCACTTAAGCTATTATTTGACAAATCCCTGAGGAAGATAAACTAATTTATCAATCTCTTGAGGGGTGGGAGGTCGAATCATTGACCCCTCAAGATGATAATTGATGCATAATTATGGAAAAAAAATATTTTGCTAGATTTGGTTAGTTTTAAGAGACTGTAAAACATGGCGAAAGAGAATTCCAGAAGAGGTACAAAAAAAGGCACTTACAAAACCACTAGCTTTGCTAGATTTGATATGTTGGCTGAAATTTGTCCAGTCAATCCACTCGACGATAAATCTCTGTGAAGAATTGGACTATCAGCCTAACTTCCATATAAAAGGAACCATTCCAAGAAAGTAATAGCAAAATAAATGCAAAGATACTCACAGCCCTGTGATTCTTGGAGGAGTTGAAGCATCATGACTACAGTTGACACCCTGCCAAGCAAACATTTTGGGGGCACATGGATCCCCTTGCCAGTCTTTTGTAACCCCGTAATTATTCTTAATGGATTCAATGGCATCAACTTCAAAGAAGTAATTAAAGGGGTATGGAAGTGAATATTTAGAGATTAAAAAAAAATGATAAGATGCAGAAAGATCAATGGTCATAAATGTTACCGTCATCTTGTTCTGTTGTGGGTTGTGTGAAGTTCATCACTTTGTATATCTCAATTGCGTTCAGGATGGGCGGAAGAGTTGACCCTTCGGACATGATCAATTTACAGTCATATGTATCATTGTTAGTAAAGGGAGTTATGCTATGACCTACCAATTCTGATAGATAAACAGGGGAAATCCTCTCGTTTATCCAAAGCTTGTCATTCACATAGATATTGAATGATCTAGACTGATTGGCTTTGAGCTCTTGAAGTTCAGCAAAGTACATGTATACATAGTACTGGGTTGTGATATCAATATCGCCCCAAGAAAATTCCATTGGTGCACTTGCATTTATTACTGTGGAGGCCGTACTTAACACTTTAGCAGGTGCTTTAAAACCAAGAACATCTTCGTTGTTAATCGACTTCAAAAGTGTAGTACTTATGGGAGTCCATTTGACCATTGGAGTTAGTGGACTCCAAACACGATCGTATACATCATCTGGAAATCTAAAACTCCATAAACATAAACTTCATTAGAAAAAATGAGCCATGATGAATGATAAACTCTATGCTTTGATAGAGAAATGATATCACCGACCGAATGAAAGTATCGTTTGGAGCACCAACGTCCAAGCGTAAGAAGGCTGTCAATGATCCACTCAGGGTAACGTAACTGGTATTTGGCAATGGCCTCAACTCTATGGCTGAAATGAAGGGTACTCCATTCCCTGTGTTGACAAGGCAAACCTGAACTTGATTTGACGTTGTGATGTGAATGATCTCCACATCTATAATAGTCTGTACCTTTGGTAGTGTTACCGTTGTCCAAAAGTTGGGTCCAAAATATATATCAAATGTAGGAGTGCTATTTTTGGCATCATAATTTGCATACAAGAAACTGGAACGAATCAAATACTTGGTGCCAGGCTTCACTGGAATGGTATAGCAGTTCCTTATTCCTTCAGGAAAGCTTCTTAGATTCCATAGTTGTTGCAGAAGGGTATCCAGTGTATAATCTGATGATATGCTAGATACCAACCCAGTTTCCACGTAGTTAGAATCAGAGACATAATCTATACCCGTAGTTGGTTCAGTATAACTAGAGTTAGACCCACAATCAATACTGATGAAGCCTGAAAAACAGTACAAGAAAAAGGCAGGTTATAAACTATAAGAGCTAAAGTTCACTTGCGTTCTTTAGGCTTTCCATTTCGAGCTTTCTTGTAACGTTTTTAAAATGCGACTATTATAGAGAGTAAGGAAAATACAGACCTTGTTGGGTTTGAGCATGAACCAGATACAGAACAAAAGAAGTGGCGAGAAAGGCAAGAAAGAAGGCGTTGAAGAATCTGCCCATTGGGTTTGGATGAGTAGAGAGTAAGGCATTTCGTCGAACAATTTATGGGGTTTGCTAACATGAATTTGTCAACTGAGAGCTCTCTTTGTTGGGTCGTGAAGAGTGACATGTCTATTAAAAATTTTGGAAACGAGTGATACTCAACTACGCAACGTGTATATATATATATATTTTGCCATTTTTCTTTATATATAATTTTAATATCCTTAAAATATCATTTTCATTCTGATTATTATACTTATTCAAATTTATATTTTATAATTCAACAAAAACTTAAAATTAATATTTATTGAGTTTAATAAAACTAAAGATAATATTTGATTGTGTGTAAGGCATGATCATTCCTTCCGAGGAAGGCTAAACCTGTTGCCAACGTGGCTTTTAATGGTCAACAAAAATAGAGTAATAGATGTTCAAAAAGTCAACCCCTTTGTAATTTTACTATATTTTGAAAAACAACCATAGAGATAATATCCCAATTATTTGTTGTTTTGGATAATTTCACATATTATCTTATAGCAAATTCTTCCCAAATTAACTAATTAAATTAATCAATTTGTATAATCGAAATCTTTGTAGATGAATCACGGTACGTTTATTTTACTTTCTAGCTAATCATCGATCAATATCGTTTAAATGAAATTAGTTTACTCAAATGTTATAGATGTTGTTGGTTGAATAGGTAAAGGCGTTTTTTTTACCATATAAAAAAACTAAGGGCATATTTGGCATATAAAAGTTTTTATAAAGAGAATTGAAATTATTTTTAAGCATATCTTTATTTCGTGGGTAAAATGAAAACTTGTAAAAATTTTAAAATAAAATTGGTTTGACTTGAAAAGGAATAAAATATGAGGAATCTTGGATCCAAGTGAATTATCCAAAGATTTATTCATGGTAGGTAATAGGGAATTGACAAAGTCAACCAAAATCAGAATCTCGTATGATCAGCTCATCGTTGACCTCACACATTGACTTGCTTATAATAAAGACAACAAACAATTTGAAAGATTTTTGATATGCAAAAAATAAATTACCTTGCCATAGGGCCCATCTCGGAATGGAAGTTTGAGGAGATCGTGGTAGCAGAGTCAATTTGATGACCTCTCTGATTTAACTCGAGGTTTAGACATTCTTTGAGCTCGGTTACAACGTGACTCATAGTCGGCCTATTTATAGGGTTACGAGCAGTGCAAGACATTCCTATGTCTACAGCTTTCCACACCGAGTTAGTATTGCAATCGTCTTTTATTTTCGGATCAATTATAGAGTAGATATCGCCTTGGTTAATGTTGGAATCAACCCATTGAATAATGTGGCTTTTCTCACTAGTTTTCACTAGTACAGGTCTTCCCGTGATGAGCTCCAGAATAACAATTCCAAAGCTATAAACATCGCTCTTCTCAGTCAATTTGTATGACGTATAATACCTAAAAAAAAAAAAACAAGGGTTACCAAAATACTTTTGAAGTGAGATTTCCATAACCTCGCCTAGTAAACAAAACATACTCTGGATCAAGATAGCCAGGAGTTCCAACCACCTTCGTCGTCACATGAGTGGCACCTCCCTCCATTGGAAAAGCTCTTGAGAGGCCAAAATCAGCAAGTTTTGCTTGTAAATACTCATTCAATAGAATGTTACATGATTTGATATCTCTATGGATAATTGGAGGCCTACAACCATTGTGTAGATATTCCAATCCTGCATAAAATGTATACTCAAATGGTCAAAATGGATATAAGACTTCAATTATAGCAAAGCTTAGCCCATCATTAAGTTAGTTGCTACCTTGTGCTGAATCCAATCCTATTTGAAGCCTTTCTTCCCACCTTAAAACAACTCTTCCATCTGCATAAAGCTTATCACAGCAACATTAGTACAAGCAATAGCGTTCTACCCATTGAACTCAATTTGGTTCCTACCAGAAAGCACTGATCCTAGGTTTCCTTTGGCCATGTATTCATAGACAAGCCCCATTTTTGTTTCCCCTTCATTGCAATATCCAACCAGGCCAGTTAAGTTTCTGTGATGAACTCTCAACAGAAGATCGACCTGTCACGAGTTAACCGTGTAAATAAGCATTGAAAATAAAGTTATGGGCGGTAGAACAATTGGGCTAATACCTCTGCTTGAAATTCTCGATACCCTTGAGCTGATTTTGGAGATAGCATCTTTACAGCCACTTCAGTGTTACCCATGACACCATAATAAACCTTTCCAAACCCACCTTCACCCAATAGTCTACCGAAATTATTGGTCATTTTTAAGATGTCTGAGTAGGAAAGTTGGCGACTTGGTGTCTGTAATGGCTCATGTGGGTTAAGCTGAACTTCAGAGTTTATTGGTGAATGGGGCTCCATTAGGCTTGGGCCTGTACCACCTAGAAGTTAAATACAGAGATATTATAGAAGTACTGATATGAAGAAAGTGTTGATAAAAAGAAACATATTGGCTGCTTACCTTTAGAACTTCGTTTGCGTCGAATGAAGTAAATAGAAGCTAAAATCAATGCTAAAATGATGAGAGCTCCCCCAACCGCTGCTACTATTGGAACTACTATGTTATTCTTCTTCTTCTTTTCACTCGGACTTGTCCCATCTAAATACGGGTTTCCCTCCATACTTAAGAAAGAACATTTATGAATGTTAATTAATTGGTAAAATAAAGGCTTTGACAAGATTTTCCTCTGGATTGGAAGAACATTTAGAGGGGTTAATGAAACTGGAAAGAAAAGTACCTCAATGAAAGGGAGCCTTTGTTCCTTTTGTCAATAAGTGAGGCAGGAACTTGGCCTGATAGATTGTTTCCAGATAAATCTCTGCAGTAATAATAAACATAATGTGATATACGTAAATGCAAAGCTCCCAGAGTTTATACTTCAAGTGAAAAATATCATATCATTGTGGAGAGTCGTGGTTCCTATCAAAGTTCATAGTAAACTTACATAACAGTCAACAGTGGCATTTCAGCAAGAAAATCAGGCACCGCTCCACTCAAGTTATTATTTGACAAATCCCTGAGACAATCTCTTGTAAAGACTTTTTCTTGGCGTTCATCAAGCAAAAGCAGGGATTTGAAGGAGATGCTTTAAAGAGGTAGAAAAAGGCACTTACAAAAAAGCGAGCTTTGCAAGACTTGATATGTTGGCTGAAATTTCGCCAGTCAATCCATTGGACGATAAGTCTCTGATAAGAATAGGACCATTAATCTAACTGAAACATTCCCAGAAAGTGATAGCAAAATAAATGCAAAGATACTCACAGCCCTGTGATTCTTGGAGGATTTGAAGCATCATAGCTACAGTTGATACCCTGCCAAGCAAACATTTTAGGGGCACATGGATCTCCTTGCCAGTTTTTTGTAACCCCATAATCGTTCTTAATGGATTTAATACCATCAACTGCAAAGAACAAATTTGGATATTGAAGTGAATATCTAGAGACAAGAACATGATGAATGTCCATAAATATTACCATCATCTTGTTCTGTTGTGAGCTGTGGAAAGTTCATCACTTTGTATATCTCAATTGCATTCAGGATGGGCGGAAGAGTTGACCCTTCGGACATGATCAATTTAAAGTCATACGTATCATTAAGAGTCAAGGGAGCTATGCTACGCACAACATTCTCCGTTAGATAACTGACTAGAATATTGTCGGCTACCCAAAGCTGGTCGTTTAGATAGATCTTGAATAGCCTGGATTGGTTGGCTTTGAGCTCTTGTAGTTCAGCAAAATACATATATACGTAGTATTGGTTGGGTCCATTAACATCGTCCCAATAAAACTCCATTGGTGCACTTGCATTTATCACTGTGGAGGCCGTGCTCAACACCTTAGAGGGTGCCATGAAACCAGGGGAATCGTTGTTGTTAATCGGGAGTGAAGCGGTTATTGGAGTCCATTTCACGAGTGGAGTTGGTGGACTCCAAACACGATCATATATGTCGTCTGGAAATCTAACAATACATACCCATCATGATAAGTAAATATAGAAAATTGAGTCCACGTTCGCTAATTAAGAGGATGATCGTGGTTCCTAGTAGGCACCAAAGAGCAGAGGACTCACCGGATGAATGTATCGTTTGGAGCACCAATGTCGAGCCGAAATAACGTTGATAATGAGCCACTTATAGTCACATAAGTGGTGTTTGGCAATGGCCTTAGCTCCAAGGCTGAAAGAAAAGGAACCCCATTTCCATTGTTCACAAGACAAACCTGCGCTTGATTTGAAATTGCAATATGAATGATCTCCTCCTCGATAATATTGTTTATGCTGTCTCCAAATTTCACGGTCACCCAAAAATCAGGTCCAAAATATAGATCGAACTCTGGAGTGGTGCTTTGATTATCATAATTTGCATACAGGAAACTTGCTCGAATCAAATACTTGGTGCCAAGTTTGAGTTTAATGGTATAGCAGTTCCTTGTCCCATCAGGAAAGCTTCTAAGGCTCCATAGTTGTTTCTGGAGAGTACTGGAACGACGACTTGGTGGTAAAGTTATGGCCAAACCAGTTTGGACGTAATTGGAATCAGAGACGTAATTGATACCCGTAGCTGGCTCAGTATAGCTAGAATTGGAGCCGCAATCAATACTGATGAAGCCTGAAAAACAAGGTGTAAACCGATTGGTGGCACGCAAACAGAGAAAAGGAGTAGAGGGAGTAAGGGAAATACAGACCTTGTTGGGTTTGGGCATGCACCAAATGCAGGAGAGGAAGAGTGGCGATGAAGGCAGAAAGGAAGGCTTTGAGTTTGGCCATTGGATTAGGATGTGATGATGAGTAGAGAGTGAAGCATTTATGGGTTTTTAGTGAAATGAATTGGTCAAGTAGAACCTTAGCTACGCAATGTTTTTTATATTCTTAAACATTTCTTACAAATTGTGAAACAATCTAAAGTCAACTGCATGATATCATTTGACAGATAGGGCGAGCATGTTGCCAACTTGTGTTTCATTAATAGATAGAATGTTGAGTTCATGCACTCCCTTCTCCAATTTTATACCTATTATTATACCCCCTCACAAAAATCATATACTTGGTTAAAAATCGTGAGGATGATGGCAATACGTAACGAGCTAAAGTAGACAATATTTACTAGCGATGGGCTTCGGATGTTATAAACGATATTAGAGCCAGCCACCGAGCAGTGTGCCAGCGAGAAAACTGGACCCTCAAAGGAGTAAATTGTGAGATCTCACATTGGTTGAAAAGTAGAACTAAGCAGAAACGTTTTAAAACCTTGAAGAGAAGCCTGGAAGGAAAAGTTTAATAAACACAATATCTATTAGGGGTGAGCTCGAACAGGTTACACAAACTCATTTCGAAAGATTTATATCTCTAACCTTTGGTCGAACACACAGGCTTGGCTCAAATTGGCATTACTTAAAGTAATACATGCCTCGAATAATACAATTTTTAATTTTTGTTTAGAAACTTTTCAAATATATATATTTTTTTTAATTTCAAGAGATTTATTAGAAATTGTTATCATAAAAAGTTTAGACATTTCTTGTGTAGATTTTTTTCTTAAACTAACTTCCTAAACAAAAATATTAAATTACAAATAGGATATTATTATAATTATTAGTTGTCTTTTTAGAATATAAAAAAGAAATAGGAATATTTGACTGATTCGTCACATTAGACCTCTGACATTAACAACTAAATAATAATCCATAAAAAAAAAAAACCAATTAGCAAAAATAAATTAAATGGAGATTAGTGGATTTCAATTATGACAAAAAATTAAAATAATAAAAGAATTTATTTCCAAAATAAATAACAAGTCAACTCAATTGGCTCCATTCTAAATTGCGTGTATTTCCACGGTTGACCTAATTTTAGTACAATACAAAACCATTGTTTTTCTTTGAAAATCAGTTGGTCTAAATAATTACGTTGGACATTTCTTCTTTTGTTTTTTTTTTTTTAATCAGTTTAATATTTTCTTTAAAAAAAATTAATTTTAGTCGAAACAAAAATTTAAAACTTTTTTTTAGCTCTTAAGACTTATGGTTTAAATCGTAGGTAAAAAGAATATATATATTTACAAGATTAATTTTTGAAAAACTAAATAAATAAATAGTTATAGAATGGAGCCTTAATATATACAATCATATTAATATTTATTACTCACCAAAATTGTAATTATAAATCTAATACCATAGCTTAGTAAATAAATTTTGGTAACCTAAATTACATGGCTCCATAAAGATAAAGATGACGTGTAGTTAACTATAATTGAATTCTGTATCAAGAAATAAATATAAAAGAACACTGAGCATATGTCTTACATTGTTTATTTTTGTTTATTCTTAACATTATATATAAGAAAATAATAACAATTCTAAAGACTTGCCTAATACAAAATGAACTATCTTGCTACAGGACCCATCTCCGAATGGATGGTTGAAGAGATGGCTGTAGCAGAATCAGTTTGATGGTCTCTCTGGTTTAGCTCAAGGCTTAGGCATTCCTTGAGTTCATTTACAACCTGGCTCATTGTTGGCCTATTTAAAGGATTACGAGCCGTGCAAGACATTCCTATGTCTACTGCTTTCCACATTGAGTTAGTGTAGCAATCTTCTTTTATGTTGGGATCAATTATAGAGTAGATGTCGCCTTGGGCAATGTTGGAATCAACCCACTGGATAATATGAGTTTTCTCGCTAGTTTTCACTAGTACAGCTCTTCCAGTGATGAGTTCTAAAATAACAATTCCAAAGCTATAAACATCACTCTTCTCTGTCAATTTGTACGATGAGTGATACCTGAAAGGGAGTGGGAGAAATGAAAGTGTTACTAAACTTTTTTGTTTTTCCCAAGTAATGAGATTATTTTGAAAGATCGTAGAAAGAACATACTCAGGATCAAGGTATCCAGGAGTTCCAACCACGTTTGTTGTCACATGAGTCGCACCCCCTTCAATAGGAAAAGCTCTCGACAGGCCGAAATCAGCAAGTTTGGCTTGTAAATACTCGTTCAGTAAAATGTTGCTTGGTTTGATATCTCTATGGATAATTGGAGGCCTACAACCATTGTGTAGATATTCCAATCCTGCATAAATGTATACTCAAATGGTCAAAATGGATATAAGACTTCAATTATAGCAAAGCTTAGCCTATCATTAAGTTAGTTGCTACCTTGTGCTGAATCCAATGCTATTTGAAGCCTTTCTCCCCACCTTAAAACAACTCTTCCATCTGCATAAAGTTTATCACAGCAACATTAGTACAAGCAATAGCGTTCTACCCATTGAACTCAATTTGGTTCCTACCAGAAAGCACTGATCCTAGGTTTCCTTTGGCCATGTATTCATAGACAAGCCCCATTTTTGTTTCCCCTTCATTGCAATATCCAACCAGGCCAGTTAAGTTTCTGTGATGAACTCTCAACAGAAGATCGACCTGTCATGAGTTAACAACAGTGTAAATAAGCATTGAAAGTAAAGTTATGGGCGGTAGAACAATTGGGTTAATACCTCTGCTTGAAATTCTCGATACCCTTGAGCTGATTTTGGAGACAACATCTTTACAGCCACTTCAGTGTTACCCATGACACCATAATAAACCTTTCCAAACCCACCTTCACCCAATAGTCTACTGAAATTATTGGTCATTTTTAAGATGTCCGAGTAGGAAAGTTGGCGACTTGGTGTGTGTAATGGCTCATGTGGACGAAGGTGAAGTTCAGAATTCATTGGTGAATGGGGGTCCACGATGATTGGGGCTGTAGCAATTTGAAGTTAAATACAGAGATAAAGAAAGGGTTGATATATAAGCAACTTATTGGCTGCTTACCTTTAGAATTACTTCGTTTGCGTCGAATGAAGTAAACAGAAGCTAAAATCAAGAGTAAAATGATGATAGCTCCACCAATTGCTGCTGCTATTGGAACTACTATGTTATTCTTCTTCTCTTCGCTTGGTGTTGTTCCTTGTAGATTCGGATTTCCCTCCGTACTTGTGAAAGCAACATTCATGAGTGTTAATAAATTAGTAAAAAAAAAAAAGGGTTATGAGAAGATTTTCATCTCATTTGGAAGAACAGAGTAAGGAACTTTGTAAAGAGAACCTTAATAAAAGAGACCCTTTATTTATTTTGTCAATAAGAGCGGCAGGAATCTGTCCAGACAGGTTGTTTCCTGATAATTTTCTGCAACAATTATATGATAGATGGAATTTGAGCTCATAAATCTTCTCAAACATAATGATATCTTACTTGGAATTCAAAGTAAACTTACAGGACAGTCAACATTGGCATTTTAGCAAGAAAATCAGGCACCACTCCACTAAGGCTATTATTTGACAAATCCCTGAAATCATCAAAGTATTCTATCAGCCTCTTGTTAGGAGATCCATTTCTGAAGAGGTACAGAAAAAGGCACTTACAAAACCTCTAGCTCTGCTAGATTTGCTATGTTGCCTAAAATCTCTCCACTCAATCCACTCGACGATAAATCTCTGTCAACAATTGGATTATCAGCCTAACTTGCATATGAAAGGAACCATTCCAAGAAAGTGATACTCACAGCAGTGTGATTCTTGGAGGGTTTGAAGCATCAGAACTGCAGTTGAGTCCTTGCCAGACAAATGTTGTAGGAGCACATGGATCCCCTTGCCAGTTTTTAGTAACCCCATAATTATGCTTAATGGATTCAATGGCATCAACTTCAAAGAAGAAATTAAGGGGTATGGAAGTGAATATTTAGATATAAAAAAGAATGAGAAGATGCAGAAAGATGAATGTTCATAAATGTTACCATCAGCTTGTTCTGTTGTGAGTTGTGTGAAGTTCATCACTTTGTATATCTCAATTGCGTTCAGAATGGGCGGAAGAGTTGACCCTTCGGACATGATCAATTTATAATCACGAAAACTCGAGGGAATTATAGTACGAACCAGATTTTCTGATAGATAATCAACCACAATATCCTCCTTTATCAAAAGATCATCATTTAGATAGATTTTGAATAATCTGGATTGGTTGGGCTTGAGCACCTGAAGTTCAGCAAAATACATGTATACATAGTATAGGTTAGGCCCATTATCATCGTCCCAATAAATCTCCATGGGTGCACTTGCATTTATTACTGTGGAGGCCGTGCTCAACACCTTAGAGGGTGCCATGAAACGAAATGAATCTTTGTTGGCAATGGGGAGTGAAGTATTTATAGGAGTCCATTGGAGGAGTGGAGATGGTGGACTCCAAACACGATCATATATGTCGTCTGGAAATCTAAGAACACATACATATCATGATAAGTAACATTATAGAAAATGAGCGGTGGGCACGGCAGAGCAGAGGACTCACCGGATGAGATAATCGTTTGGAGAGCCAGTGTCCAAGCGCAAGAAAGTTGATAATGAGCCAGTTGTAGTTACATAAGTGGTGTCTGGCAATGGCCTTAGCTCCAACGCTGAAACAAAAGGAACCCCATTTCCATTGTTGACGAGGCAAATCTGCACCTGGTTTGAGGTTGTGATATGAATGATTTCGTTATTGATGATATTTTTTATGTCGTCTCCTAAATTCACGGTGACCCAGAAATCAGGTCCAAAGTATAGATCGAATTTTGGAATGTTGTTTTGGGCATCATAATTGGCATAGAAGAAACTTGCTCGAATCAAATACTTGATGCCAAGTTTGACTTGAATGTTATAGCAGTTCCTTGTTCCATTGGGAAAGCTTCTAAGGCTCCGTAGCTGTTGTAGGAGAGTTCCGGAATGGCTACTTGATGGTAAAGTTATGGCCAAACCGGTTTCCACGTAATTAGAATCAGAGACATAATTGATACCCGTAGTTGGCTCAGTATAGCTAGAATTGGAGCCACAATCAATACTGATGAAGCCTGAAAAACAAGGTGTAAACCGATTGGTGGCATGCAAACAAAGAAGAGAAGTAGAGGAAGTAGGGAAAATACAGACCTTGTTGGGTTTGGGCATGAACCAAATGCAGAAGAGGAAGAGTGGCGATGAACGTAAGAAGGAAGGCTTTGAGTTTGCCCATTGGATTAGGAAATGAGTAGAGAGTGAAGCACTTGGTGGAAGAATTTATGGGATTTTAGTGAAATGAATTGGTCAAGTCCGAGCTGTTTGTGGGGTCCAAGGATGAGATGTGTATTGAAAATTTAGGAGCTGAGGAGTCTTCACATTTGTAATACAATCCAAAGTCAACTGGTAGTGGTCAATTACATTTGGCAGATGGTGGGGTGAGGCTCAACCGTGTTGGCAACTTGGGTTTGAATGGTCAATGAAAATCTTTTATTTTTTTCCCTATTTTTTTCTTCTTTTCACATTTTTAGTGGCCTATTCATGATTATTCATGATTTTGGACGTCTCACTCCCAAAAATATGGGTTTATAAGTAAGAATAAAAAGAATTTACTTTGTAACCGATTGAGCCTACTGCCAGTAAATATTGTTTCGTTTTGCTCATTACGCATCGCTATTAGTCTCACGATTTTAGATTGTGTTTGCTAGAGAGAGGTCTCCACACTTATAAAAAATGTTTTGTTCCCCTATCTGACCGATGCGGGTCATTGCTGGTATACCTAAAACAGTCCAAGCACATAGCTTGTTGTACAGCGGAGAATGTACACTATTTAACTTTTTTAAAAAAGAAAAAAAAAAAAAAAACTCTCTAACCAGTTTTCTTCTATAAATTTTCTCTAATTTTGGATTAGTTGGAGTTGTAGATTCGAATAAGATTCTCCCATAAATTTGAAATAACTTTATGAGATCGAATTTGTAGCCTATAATAAACATCAAATAGCTTTTCAACAAACAAATAAAAATAAAAATATGGGGCTATTATTTATCCTCATGAATAAAAGAATGCCTAAATTAAGAACACTAGACAATGAGACCATGGCCATCTACCTTGCTTCAGGACCAAACAAAGAAACGTGATCAGCAGCTACTGATTCAGGCTGGTGATTACTGGCACTGTGAGCCAACTCCATGTTCAAACATTCATTCAAATCTATCACAACTTGGTTCATCGTTGGCCTATTTGTAGACGCCAGAGATGCACATGACATTGCGATTTCAACCGCTTTCCAAACGGTGTTTACGTTGAAATCTTCTTTCAATTTTGGATCGATAATGGAGCTGATATCACCTTGAGAAAGCATCGAGTCAACCCATTGATAGATGTGAATTACCTTCTCTGAACTCTTTGTCAAAACTGGTTTTCCTGTTATGATTTCTAGAAGAACAATTCCGAAGCCATAAATGTCGCTTTTTTCATTTAATCTATACGACGTGTAATATCTGAAAGCAAGTAGAATGTTGCAAAAGAGTCAGCAAGAGAGTTGAAGCAATTTGATTGTTAGAAAAGTATTTGAATATAAACTACTTACTCAGGGTCGAGGTAACCAGGAGTGCCAACCACATTCGTTGTCACATGAGTGGCACCATCGTCGACAGGAAAAACTCTCGACAACCCGAAATCAGATACCTTTGCTCGAAAGTTATCATCCAACAAGATGTTGGAAGATTTTACATCTCTATGTACAATAGCTGGCTTTATACCAGAATGCAAGTACTGTAATCCTAAATCACATTGAAATGAGAGAATAAGAAACTGAGAGACTAGGAATTCACCAAATAAATTTGAGCTCTATGATTAATATAGTTACTAACCTTGTGCTGCATCCACTGCTATGTGAAGTCTGTCTTCCCAATTCAACAGAGCAGACTTTTCATCTACATGTCATCCATATCAAAGTTAAGAACATATAATTGAAGTTCCACATGTCGCAAACCAGCAAAATATTTTTACACAACAATGACCAAAACCAGACCTGAGATGAGAGATCCCAAGTTTCCTCTGCCCATGTACTCATAGATGAGTCCTTTGTTGGTCGGTTCATTGCAAAATCCAACCAGACCAGTCAAGTTTCTATGATGAACCCTCATAAGAAGGTCAACCTGAAATTGTTAGAATTTGGGTGTCAATCGAGAGAAATTAAAGTATTTATGAATGAACTTTTGTATTTGGTAGACATCAAAGTTCCGGACCTCTGCTTGAAATTGTTGATACCCTTGAATGGATCGAGGAGATAGCATTTTGACAGCTACTTCAATGTTTTCGATTTTGCCATAGTAAACTCGTCCAAAACCACCTTCTCCAAGCATACGCTCGAAATTGTTTGTCATTCTTAGGACATCCGAGTATGAATAGCATCTCTTAGTCGTGTCCCAATTTTCAGAATGATCAACAGCTTGTTTCGCCACTCCAATTACAGCTTCTAAAAGGATATCACAAGCTTAGATATCTGAACTAAAATAGCAACAAATTTCAGAGAGTAAATTCATAAAAAATCGTATAGTATGTTCTCACCTTTTGATTTTCTTATTTTTTTCCTCCAAAAGATAGCCGCTGCAATTAAGAACAAAAGCAGAAGAAATCCAACAACTGATGCTACTACAGGAACAACAACTTTGCTTCCCTTCTCTTTGCTTGGAGGCGTAGTAAACAGATTAGGATTTTCGCCAAATCTATCAGAAGAAAAAAAACAAAGATTTTAACATCACTTCAAAAGAAACTAGACCTTATTGCATGAGTTTTCAGAGAAACTAGACCTTAATAACAGAGAGCCATTATTGGACCTTTCTACGAGCTGGGCTGGAATTAGTCCTGAAAGCTTGTTTTTCTCCAAGTTTCTGCAATAAAAAGATGCAGTGTGTAAGAAAATATTGTATCTAAGGTAAAAATTAAAAAGAAACTTATTATTTGTCTAACTACTTTTGTGTAACTTACAGGACTCGCAACGATGGCAATTGAGTGATAAATTCAGGCACTGATCCGCTCAAATTATTGTTTGACAGATCTCTAAAACCAACCAAAAAATGAAAAACGAATTCATGTAAGAATCAGCGGTGATATATTAGATTATTTTCTTTTGTTGTGAGGAACTAATAATTTCACTTACAGAGTCTCCAGCATTTTAAGATCAGCTATATCTCTAGGTATTTCACCCGTCAGTCCACTGGAGGACAAATCCCTGATTGAAAGTTCAGCCATCCCAGAAAGAAAACCATAAAAATGAATTCCAAGAAACAAAAAGGAGATGAGGGAAGATTTCATTGAAACATCAAATATTAACAACACAAAAATAGCCGACAGTAACAGAAATGCTACACAGATAGAACAAAAAAACTTACAAGGATGTGATTCTGGGAGGCACAGAGTTCACCAAGCTACAGTTGAGTCCTTGCCAAATTAATCCCCTTGGGACACACGGATCTCCTTGCCAGTTTCTTCTAACTCCATACACTGTTTTGATATTCTCAATGGCAACAACTGAAACATTTCAAAATGTTGTTTAGCCAGTTTTCTTTCTTTTCCAAATTGGGTATTTTTTCTCTTTGAATTTAGCCTTTAATGTTTTAAAAGTTAACTCTTAATATATTAATATTTTTCAATTTAGTCAGAGCACCAAAATGAAATTTAGCCCTAAATGCAAAGGAAATCAGTAAAGTTGTTCAAAGTTCATACCATCTTCTCTAGCTGTCTCGGATTGCGAGAAATTGACGACTCGATAAATCTCAACAGCATTGAGGATCGGAGGGAGGGTTGAATTGGCAGTCCTCACGAGGGAGATCTCGTATGATCCGCCAGTCATAGGTGAGGTACTGAAAACGATCGATACGCTTAAAAATTGGGGAGAAAACGATTTATTAAGCCACCGTTCTCCATTCACAGTTATGTCGAACTCTCTGGACTCATTCGCTTGAAGCTTCTTCAGCTCCGCAAAATACATGTAGAGGAAAAACGGCGTCGTGGAATCCGGCGGCTGCCATGTGAACACCATCGGAGCGCTTGCGTTTCTCGGCGTCAACGACGTGTTCATGACCGCCGGAGGCGGCTGGAAGAAGGCCTGGTCGTTGACATTCACTTGCTGCGAGGTGTTTAAGGTTGTCCATTCTTTGATTGGAATCGGTGGATCCCAGATTCGATCGTAGACGTCGTCTTTGTACCTTCTCAGAGTGAAGCATGCAATATTAGAATAACCATTAACATACTACTACTCTATTATTTTCTCGATTTAGTCTTTTTTTTCATTACTAAAAAAAAAAAAAAAAATCAAATTTATAAATTTTAAATTATTTTCTTTTAATTTATAGGTTAAAATTGATTGATGATTAATGATAAACTGGCTAAAACTGGAAAATCTCTAATTTGTCTCAAAATTTCTAAATATTTGGCAAAATTGAATGTGTATATATATACACACACACTACAAACATTTCTTAGTATATGTTTAATAAATATGGAGTACCATCATTTAAATATTTAAAAAATAAGTAAATACTAAAACATACGTTTATCCAAATAATTTATTCAACATTTTTTTTTTTTATAAAATATCACTTGATTTGATGGGTAACCAATATTAATACTAATATTATTGATACATAAATATAAAACAATGATACATCATTCTAACCATAATTTTTCGTAGTATAATCTAAATATAACCGTAAAATAATTTTTCAATTAAAATTTAAACTTCTCATCTTCACCCTAGAATAATTCTTCAATTAAAATTTAAACTTTTCATCTTCCCATGTTTTTTTATCTCGAAAGAAAATCAAGTTTAGTAATTAAACATTTAAAAATGAGTTTCTATAGATGCTTAACATGTTATAGACTATGTTGAAGTGTTTAGGAACATAATTAGTTTGAATTTAGATATTTATTACGTTTCTCGTATAGACTATGTTGAAGTGTTTAGGAACATAATTAGTTTGAATTTAGATACACATTACATTTCTCGTATAGACTATGTTGAAGTGTTTAAGAACATAATTAATTTGAATTTAGATATTCATTACGTTTTTCGTATAGCCTATGTTGAAGTGTTAAGGAACATAATTACTTTGAATTTAGATATTCATTACGTTTCTCGTTTCTCGTATAAACTATATTGGAGTGTTTACGAACATAATTAGTTTGAATTTAGATATTGATTATGTTCCTCCTAATGCTAACGTGAAAAAGAAGAAGAAGAGGAACAGGAAAAGCAGAATCGAGACTGAGAAATGGTAAAAATTGAAAACAAACCTGATTGTTCGGTTATCAAGGGAGCCAAAATCAAGGCGGAAGAAATTAGCCAACGTCAGAGATCCGGACTGGTAAATAGAGTCTTTCAGAGGCCTCAATTCCAGAGCAGAAATGAACGGAATTCCAGTTCCAACATTCACAACACAAATTTGTACATCGCTGGACGAAACAATATGCACAATCTCTTTACGCACCACCAAATCTTCAGTAAATGTTATCGAATCCCAAACGTTCGCTCCCAAATACAGATCAAATCCAGGCAAATTCCTTCTACCATCGTAATTTCCGTACCGAAAAGTCGCTCGAATCAAATACTTCGTCCCTGCCCTCACTTTCAACTTGTAGCAATTCCTAACTCCTTCCGGAAAGCTCCTCAGGCTCCACAGCTGCCGTCCAAGACCATTCTGTATGACATCGGCGGAAATGTTGTGGAGTTCGCCGGAATTTATGAACGCCGCATCGGATTCGTAGATTATTCCTGTGTTCGGTTCTGTGTAGGTGGAGTTCGCCGGAATTCCGCAGTCTAAACTAATGAAACCTAAAATTACGAGAAAGAGGATCGATGATCAAATTCGTATGTCGATCCATTGAATTTGAGATTTTAAGTTCGATACATACCTGAAGGATTCTGCGCAGAGACGAAATTGTTGAGAGCGGAACTGGAAAGGAGGAGGAGGACGAAGAATTGGAGAGTTGCCATTAAGGAATGAGGTTTGAGGATTTGCAATATGTTTTTCACTAAATACGGCAACCGGAAGAGATTGTTTCCTTGTTCTTCTGCCTGTCAATATCGATGGCGTCTGCGGAATAAAATAAAGAAAGAAAATGGAGACAAGTTTATACACGTGAATGCCGTCTGGAAGGAACCAGGTGGGCGCGAAATATTCAAAGGTCTAAAATATGGGTCACTTTAAAATGTATATTTTAATACCATGGGCATGGATGAACAAACAATATTTTTAAACTCTTTTATTTTTTATTTTAAGAAGAGTTAAATTATAAATTTAGTTTTATAATTAAGAGAAAATTAGTATTTTAATTTTACAAATTAAAATTTTAATAAAATCTTGTAAATAATCTTAAAAACTATAGAAGAATTGAAATTTTAAATTTGTGTAAATTAAAATTAATTATTCTATTGATTTTTTTTAATCATAATATCTATATATGTGAAAATAAACTATTTTGGAAATGGAAATTCATGAAAATATATAGTTTGAATTATTGGAACATTAATTGATTCTTTAATTAGACTATAATTCAACAATCGTATCAAACAATACATATAATATTTAATTGACAATTCTTTTTTTATTTTTACGTAATTATCTATTTAACTTAATTTACCCAATCAACTAAATACAAATACTACCTACTAAATTTAATCTAATTTTTAAAACTATAGAGATCAATTATTGATTAAGATGCGAGGAGTACTTTTTACCTAATAGCTTAAAATTCATATTTACTATTATTTTAACTTTGGGTATATTTCTTATTCTTTTAGATTAAATTGTAATATATGTCCTAAAAAAAGTAATTATCATTAATAAAACATTAATTAATTGGGATGGAGAGGTAAATGGGATCACTCGACCGACATGTCGTCATTGATCTAGGTCTTGCTCAACTCTCTTCCTAGTTCCTATGTTGTCGACTCGTCGGGAAACAAAGAAAAAGGGCGAAGCGGCATTTTCCTCAGGCGAAGGGATCCGTTAATTCTGCACTTTCGGGCGGGGAAAAGTGAAATCTGAAGCAAATGGCAACTCCACCGCCACCGGGGATCGGGAATTTTGAGGGAGGACCTCCGCCGGCAGCGCCTCAGCAGCCAGGCACGGACATGACTGGAATTTGCTTCAGAGACCAACTCTGGCTCAATACTTACCCTCTCGATCGGAACCTGGTTTTCGATTACTTCGCCTTGTCCCCTTTCTACGACTGGACTTGTAACAATGAACAGCTCAGAATGCGCTCAATTCACCCCCTCGATCTCTCTCAACTCTCGTATGATTTCTCGTCTCCTAATTTTTTGTTTTTCTTGATAGAGTTTCTTCTTTTGATAGTTTTCTTCCTCTAATTGGTTGTATGTATCGCAATTCTTTTCTTTCTTCTATTTGTAGTAGTGAGGGGAAGTGGGATGCATTTTCTATGCGATTCGATAGGATAGTTCAACTTTTTTTTTTTCTTTTCTCCTCGTTCAAGTGAGATTGTCAAAAATTGGAACTGAATTCTCTAGACATTGTTAATTGAAATCCTGGGCTCCAATTTTCATTATAATGATGGGGAAATCTTCTGTTGAACAGAAAAATGACAGGGATAGAGTACATGCTGAATGAAGTTATGGAGCCCCACCTTTTTGTTTTCCGAAAGCAGAAGAGGGATGGTCCTGAGAAAGTCACACCAATGCTGACTTATTATATCTTGGATGGTTCTATTTACCAGGCGCCTCAGCTTTGCAATGTCTTTGCTGCCCGAGTTGTGAGATTATCATACTTATCTCTCTGTCAATGCCATTTATTTGGTGCAATCTTAGATTTTTTTTTTTTTGTTTGTTTGTTTGTTTGTTTGTTGATAATTGATGCATATGGTTACGATTTCATAGCTGTATTCAGTAAAATATGGTAATAGGAAGTATATTTCAACTGGAAACTTAGTTTCTGTTCTAATTAGTGATATTGTAATCATGCTTCATCATCTTAAAGGTTGGTTTTTGTTTTTTTTTTTTTCGTGCTATGAAATGCAAGAAGAATTTGTACTAAGATGTAAAGCGAGTCTGGATTCTGCTTCTCTCTTGTTCTGTTTTGTTGTAGACTTATGTTTAGTCTTCATTATACCACAGAGCCGGGCACTATATTACATATCGAAGGCCTTTACTACTGCTTCCTCAAAGTTGGAGAAGATTGGATATGGTATCTAACTCTTTATGATATAATTTTTTCTCTTTTAAGTTATCAGTAAAAGATGATCATTCATCATGATTTCACGTGCTCAGGGTTTTACTATCTTATCTGAACCTGGTTTCGTTTTCAAATCTGAGTTGAATCATACTCATTTAGCTATTATTTTTTTATTGTTGCTAATGAAGAATTAGAAACTCCCTGACACCAAAAACAAGAAAGAGAGAGAAACTCCATAATAGCCTTTCAGGCTCTAAGATAGTTGATGTTGATTGTAATTGGTACCCAATAGGCTTGATTTAAGTTCTTTTGAATTCAAACTTCAGTTTCAGAAATCAACTTTTTGATAAGAAATGTAGAATATTGTGGATACAGAGACATTGCCTAATAGCCCGATGATCTTTGAATTTTGTCATTTTATCTTGCAGCTTCAATTTTATTGACTGTTTTCTCATATCTGGTTCAGTGGATTCTGAGAATGAGAGTGAAGACGTAAAACCTGCAAAAGGGACCATTGACTTTAAGGAAGTAAAGCGAGTTGATCGTATTCTTGCATCCTTACAGCGCAAGGTAACTCAAATATCGATATATTGATACTGTATGAGCTTTATCTTTTCTACAACAGAAAATCATGTTGTGTTTGTGTATCTATTGCAAAGAGCTAATTTATGAAGTGTTCAAATTTAAGATATGAGAACTTGGGTGCAGTTTTTCTTTAGTCACAATCTCACCTGATGATTTTTTTTAGTTTTGTTTGATTAATGTTTTTGAAATCTCTATTTTTTGAACAAAAACATTGTGAAAACATGTATGAATTAAAGGGTGAACAGAAATGACTAAGGCTTTATATGTGTCCTGAGAAAAGGCTCAAATGAACAAAATCTCATATATTGTACCTGTAATTAATCAAAATTAATACAATTAAACTTCTTAAAGAAATTAAATCATCTTACGGGATAAGCTGCTAGTATCGGCTGCAAACTTGTTCTTGATTTATATTTTTCATATGGAGACTTAGTTGATCATATTCATGTAGAGTTTATATCTCTAATGCATTGGCTGAAGATCGTCATCAAAAGGCAAAAATTTCTTGTTTGCAGCTGCCACCTGCCCCTCCACCCCCACCATTTCCAGAAGGTTATGTTCCTGCTCCCGCATCAGAAGCAGAAAAAGGCCCTGAAAGCCAGCAAGGAGAACTGCAACAGCCTGCAGCAGATCCCATTATTGATCAAGGCCCTGCTAAAAGGATGAAATTTTGAAGGAAGTGCTTATGCTATGTTTCTCATTCATGCTGAGAAACATATTTAAACCTGCAATCGAAGTTCAACACGGTGAAATGGCTGCCCGATGCATGGTACCCCCCCCCCCCCCCCCCCCCCCC